>NC_039244.1:29084397-29457086 GCF_003368295.1 Carassius auratus
ATATTACAATATAAAATGAGTTATCACAGAAAAAGAGACTCAGCAGCAACACAAAGTTGGCTTCTGTTGGAAGGCTATGTGATGTTGTTGCGCTATAATATTGACACAGCATCATACATTTTGGAAGAATTCTTATGTATCGAAGTCAAACGTTTATTTTGAAGGATGTGGGTTACCTTTTTCTCTATCATGGTTCCTAGGTCTTTTGTGTGTTAATATCATATCCTAAGTATGTTTTGTATGAAATTGCGTAAATAAGTACATCGCGTTTAATTTTAAGGTTCCATAAAGCGCAATATTTGGGGTTTTCGCTGGATGAGGATCTTATATTTCAGACGGCACTTGACGCAGTTCCGTTGGCTTTACTTCTCGTGTGTGGAGCTCGTCTTCCAGAGGCAGGTAACTTAACTTCTCTCTTTGTTTCACTGTTTTGTAAGTTAACTTAGCTAAATCCACGTGAAGTCAGTCTATTAACAGTGTTATGTTTAAGAGCCACAATTTTATTTATTTTCATGCATAAATCTGTTAATTTTAATGTGGTAATCTTACATTGGCACAAACTCTATAATTTTACAGCTAAACCGTACACTAAAAATTGAAAAAAAAAAAATCATACTTTGATTAATAATTAGTCTAACACTTTTTTTTTCTCCCACAAAGTTTCAATAATGTCATTAAAATCTTTAAAATTACATTAACTCTTCCTCATTTACAATTCCAGAATGATTAAATTGGCAAATATTGTGGAGGAGGACTTCAGTACTCTGACAGTGGCAAAAAGTATTGAATGTTAGACAGTTTATATGAAAGAAGTTTAAAAGGCTAAGAACTGATGTGATATCTTTGTCGCCTTTGTGTTTCAGATCAATGCAGAATTTCAAAGAACAACTACTGTACTTCTGGTACCGAAATTTATGTCTGTGTTTGACTGTCACACTCCCAAGCTACTGACGCCATTTTGTGCCAAAGATGGAGCACTTGGAAGAAGACTGGAGATCATAATGGAAATGCTGCAGGTACAGTAGTTTTTTTTAAATTAGAAGTAGCTTTGTTCCATAAGATTTCCAAATTATATCAATAAGGACATCAAACTGAATGATAGACAATTGTCCTCCAGAGATGCTGTACTATTTTAGAAAAGGAAAAACTAATAATAGCTCATGCCTTTAAGATGCTGTTTTTTGCCTTACAAATTGATCTGAGACAAGGTTATTTTATATGTATAGCCCATTTTACAAACATTTTGTCTCAAAGGGCTTTGCATAGCATCATGACAACAGCCTCTGCCCTTAGACCCTCACACTGACCGAGGAAAAACTCCCAAGAAAACCCTTTTTTACAGGGTTAACCCTTTTTAATACCTTCAATTGCTCACTGTGAAACCTTCGGATAATTCCCTGTTGTATTCACACATGGGGTAATTCAGAAATGACACAGACTTTGTACTATAGAGCTGACCGGGTTAAATCCATTTAATATCAGATTCGAACATTCTCCTTCAGGTGATGTCTTTGTAATTTCAGGCTTGCAGTGCATGTGTGGAAGGGGCTAATGGATTATCATGAAATCATAAACAGTATTTTCTACTTTAAAACATTATGAAGGTCTGCCTTATGGTCTGACGAAGCTTTATACATTAAGTAAAGCAGACATGTAAAGTATGATCAGAATTGATAGGTGTCATGTGTTTACTTTTCTAAATTACAGAAACATCCAGTTTTTTGTTTTTTTGTTTTTAGTGATTGACTTCCTCCCCAGCACTCTTCGATTGAGAGGACCAGAGAGATTGTTCCTCGGTATCTTACAAAAAACACCTTGGAGAACAAGGGGGACATCTTATCAAAGAATTCAACGTAGGTGAACTTAATATAAATTTAACTTAATTCCTCAATATGTTGATTAATCTAGAAATGTGACCTTTATATGTAAATTAAATTAATGATTTTTTTTTTCAGAATTTCTTTGATTTGAATTTTTTTTGGTAATGCATCGTGTAGGTCTTAAGGTCTAAAATTTGACTTATTGTAACCTACATGAACACTGTACAAAAACATCAAAATAGAGAAGAAAACACAACAAATAACAATTTGACACCAAGGCCAGCAAGAAAATAATATCTACTAAAATAGATTCATAAGCTATGAAAACAATAATGAATGTATTTTCTAGTAATTTGATATGCTTGCAAAATATTTTTGACAGTTTTATACTAAGACAATGACAATTTCATGTTGCAGGACACTGAGAACTTGGAGGAACAGCTCATAATGGCCATTAATGTGAACCCAAAGCGTGGAGCTTCTACAAGCAACTGCCCAAAGTACATTGGGATCCTCATTAAGGGCGTGGAAGTCATCACAGGACTTGGAGATATTGCAAGGGCTTGCATTGTCCTCTTTGGCTTGACCTACGCGCTGAATCTTGATTATCCCAGACTACTGAAGTACACCTTTGAGGTGTTCCAATTTTTTTTTCTTGGAACTGGATGATTCAAATCTTTCTAACAAAGTCCAGTCCCTCAAGAACAAACTTCAGGCTTGAAATGGGACTGTATTGCAGTGCAGACTTTTGTGCTACACAATGTTCATCTTCTGCAGAGCTTGGAAATTGCACATTTGAAAGTGCTATGTTTGTAAGTTGGCACTGTTTTGTCCAAAAAATGTCGTACATTTCAATTGTTGTAAATTCAAAGTACAAATGTATTTTACTCAGTACAATTTGCACTTTTATTATTTATGTTTTGGCACATGCCATTATGGAGTATTTTTCTTTAAGATCTTTACTGCTCCTTTTTTTTTAAGTTGAAGTCAGCATTTTGTCCTTTTCAAAGTTCTGAAAAAGTTTGAAATGCTTGAGCAAACTTCTGGCTTGAAAAAAGAGACAGTAGTAGTTGCAGTGTACATGATTTTCTACACAATGTTTAGCTTCTACAGAGCTTGGGAATTACACATCTGAAAGTGTTATGTTTGTAAGTTAGCACTGATTTGGACTCTTATCCCACGAATGTCAGTGATATTTCTAGTTCAAAGTACGAAATGTTTATTACTCTGTACAAATTACACTTTTCTGCTTTTTTTTTGGTACATGCACCTCTGGAGGATTTTCCTTTAAGATCATTATTGACCCAATTTAGTGGGATGTGAGATGAGAAAGCATGGAAACAGGTTTATAGACACATCACCATTCTGTATGTAATTTATTTTTGTTTTTACAAAATAGTTTAAAGTCAGCATTCTGTCCTTTTCAAACTTCTGGCTTGAAATGAGACTGTGGTTGCAGTGTACAATGATTTGCTACAATGTGTCTAAAGCACAAAAGTGAATTGTTAATAAAATTCTTATTTGAGTATTTAACTTCTGTACTTTCTGGGCCATATTATTCATAAGAAAGAAATATTTCGATTTAATTAATTGCATTGATTAAATTAAAATCAATGTGCAGATTGATGTAGATGATGATTACTCAATTATGATATGTAAAATCTAATTAATATTTATTAGTACTATTTACACATTAGGGAGTTTATCTTTTTCAAAACAACTCAATATTTTTATTTGGATTATACTTAATTCTGTGCTGTTTTCTATTCAAATCTACTCATATTAAATGAATAACTATTAAGGGTCTCATTTAATTAATATTTACTCAATACTAAACCTTGTGAAATTTAATTAATAATATTGCTTGTAATCTGTTGCCTCATTTTTATTGAGTAGATATGGTGTATTTTTTCTTACAGTGTAATTAGTGATATAAATAAACTTTTTGATGATATTCTAATTACCTAATTACCGACCTGTACCTGAATATACAGTATATATAATATAATGCAGTTATTAGAATTATTAATAATTATTATGATGCCTGTACTAAATTGTAACTGTTTTAATATAATTCACAAAAATAATCATGAAAAACAATAATAGTAACCACTGCAAATAGCAAACAGTATAACAAAGCTATGACTTCACACAAATACATTACAAAAGTAATTCAGTCCATGTGCAATAACTGGTTGTTCTACCTGCTTGCCAACTATGTATTTGCATTCCACCGCACATAAATTGGGCGCACGATTTAGCAAATTGAAGGACACAATAGTAATCATGTGCACATTGTAGTTTATCGAGGGAACGAATACGTAAATACTGCACACATTTCTATTTGTTTGTTTTTTTTCTTGCGGGGCTCTGTATAAAACAGCTTTCAAAGGATTTTTTTTTTTTTAACTGATTTATTTTATGTGTTTTTAAACTTTTTACTCAACTGATGCTCATAAAAAGTCTAAAGTAAAGCTAAACCTTATGTTTTAGGTGTTAGCGGGTTACTATTTCTACAGAAATATTTATGCAAATCAAAGTCATTCAAACAAGTTAATGAAAACGCAGACAAATCTTCTGTCAATTTTGTGATGAGCTGCAGTATATCTAACATTTCAAGAAATATTATGCTGTGAGGATCCATGTGTAGTGAATTTACCTGAAAAGTTTGTAGTGATTTCATAGTGATCAAACCAAAGTAAATCAATGTTAATCACAAGTCACACAGTTTCCCCTGCTACCAACAGATGTCCTCACTGACCCAGTTCATTCAGTTATCAGTTAAAAATCAGTTTCCATGTTAAACATTACTGGTTAAACTTGGTTAAATCTGTAAGAATCTGTCTAAAAATACAGTTTGTTCTAAGCCTGATCCCAGACTTTGGTTTGATTTATGTTTGTCCCATCTGTCTTTTTGGATCAGAGTTTTTGGACTGTCTGTCCTTATCTTTTTTTTTTTTTTTTCAACAATGCATGCAATGAAAAAAGTATCTTCAGTCCAGCAGTAGCACCGGGAAATGTTGATAATCAGGTTTTTCTTTCTAGTTAGTTTAGTTTCCAGTTAGTTTTAAAGAAGACAGAAGAAAGATTACATAGAAAATTATAAAACATCAGTTTTGGTAATATTTTGAAGAATGATGGTAACCAAACAGTTGCTGGTAGCCACTGACTTCCACAGTAGGGGACAATTAGGGCTGGAAAGCGATTGCAATTTTTAATCTAATTAATTACATGATGTGGTGATTAATTAATCTAATTAATCGCACATCAAATTTGTAGAAATTACTCTGAAAATATAATTTAAAGTCATTGTTCTGCAAAGCATCAAACAGAGATTACAAAAAGTATGTTCAGCAAGAAATATTTTGTTTGATAAAATTTATTACATATAGCATACTCTTTTGGACCATGTGAGTAAATGGTTATTTTTGGTTGTGTGAACTATAACTGTAATAATTTTCTTAATTTTATTATTATAACTGTGAAAATATTAAATTATTTCTTATAGAATAAACTAAAACTGCCAGTAGATGGTGGTAAATGTCTTAATTATTAAGTCACTGAGTCATTTATTCATTTGTTTGATTCGTTCAAATGGCTGATTCAAGGTCATCACCATCAGACCGACCGGTGTGTGACATCAAAGAACTGCAAGAGCTTTAGAGAGCAGATGACTCCTTGTGCTTTTGAATCACTCTCACAGTACTTTGATGTCACACACTGATTGGTCTGTGCAGCGCCACTTTAAATCCAACGTGACTATGCCAAATGGTTCACCAAATGAAATGATGCTGTGGGTTGCTCAGAGATGAACAGTTCTGCTTTGTCTTTATATTTTGGTTGACAAAATTGAGCAAAACAGACAACATTGTGATTAAAATAACACAATATGAACTTCTTAATTAACTGTTGTATAAGATGAGTATCACATTTCCACTTGTGTGATATTGCACTCAGCCTATATATATATATATATATATATATATATATATATATATATATAAAAGCTTGCATTTTATTATTTTCATGTATGTTTAAGTAAAATGTTAATTGTTTAATATGTAAAGTTGATGTGTGACTACTTTTTGTACGTGGATTAACTGGTTTACTAAAATAATTCCTTAGGATGAAGATTTTCTCTAATAGATGTTTTTACAAACTGAGTGATGAGTCAAAATAATCATGTGTGGTAAATTGCAGCATGCTAGAGATGCTGTAAAAGAGAGCGCAACTCAGAACACAATGGGGCTAAAGCCTGTTGATTATCTACAAAAATAGCAAAAAAAAAAAAAAAACAGAAAACACCACAGCACTTTCCTGCATAGTTTGCTAATATGGACTGCAGAATATATGAATATCCATTAATATATTAATATTAGGGATGCACCAGTACTGATACTGTTATCGGTATTGGGCCTGATACTGAGCTAAACAACATACAGCAGAATGGAGTTATTAGCGATCTAGGATGTCTACGAAGTATATGTAGGCAATGACTTAAACATTCAGTATTAAGCCCTGTATAGGTGACGTGCGTGAGCTGATAAAGCACGCTGAGTGGATTGAGCGTGCGGAGGAGGAGATGCACAATCTTGTCGAGTGAATATACATTTCATCACTGGAAAGTTTGTAGTAAGTTTGTAGTTCGGTCAGATATGTCAAAAACAAGTAATTAAAACAATGCACAAGTTACTTAGCTGTAGGGAGTGAGGGAGAGAGGGAGAGAGAGAGAGACACAGGGAGAGAGAAAGCACTTGCGCACTTCTGTGATCTTTGATGTTCACTCACTTAGCACATGCATCATTTGGATTAAAACTCAATTTTTAAAAATAAGACCATCTATAGGGGCATTCATAAATACAATTTATTTTCAACCTTAGGCATACATGACTTTCTGGCGAAAGTGAATCTAGCCTGTGTGTAATGTGCTAGGGCTGTTACTACTGTCCTTCTCATTCTGCACCAGTACAAATGCATGCAAGGATTAGGCGTGTTTTGCTTGATTGAGTGTTTCTGCATTATATGATTGGCTTTGGAATATAAATTGTAGCATGTATCAGATAAAAAAAGTAACTTTTATTTGTGAAAATATCACAGTTGGGACATTTGTAATGAGTGGTTCCCTGCATTATCACAGCAAAGTGTGTGATTACAGTACTGAGCCACTGCAACGGAGCAGCTCTTATGCTATTACATTAAAGATGATGGACCATAGAGAAGAAAAAAAAAAAAGGAACTGGATGACATCAAACCCAGGAGACTCCAGGCAGTCATTAAGGCTAAGGGTAGTCCGACTAAGTATTGATATTTGTGGAAATACTGTCATACTAACAGCTGTCTGAATAATTTTTGGTTGATTGTAATCCACTACATACCTTTCTATCAAAGTTATCTAAGATTTTCAAGATGAATTTGCTCTGACACAGTTTAACTCTGAGTTCTTGTCATATTTTATTACTTTCTTCTAAACTATAGAGAATAAACTGATAATGATAATGTGATAAATTTTTTGTGTATACATTTTGTTTGACTGTATCTATTTAATAAATGAAGTTAATCAGCTAACATTATACAAACTCTTTTGGATCCTGTACCCAATTTTTAAAAAAATGTACAAATGCAATAAAAATATCATTATCGGTACTCAGTATCGGCAAGTACCAAAAATAAAAGAATCAGGCTGGAACTGGAAAAAGGGGTATCGGTGCATCCCTTATTATTATTAATATTGTGTGTTATGTTCCCCTGTGGTGAGCAAAGAAAATGCACAATAAAACAATAAAATCAACAGTTTTCAGATAAGATGCTATTGGGGTCAAAGTCCATTCATTAGGGTTAGGTTAGGGTTAGGGTTTATGTTAGCTGATCCAAAATATTTATGTAATACATTTTATATAATACATATAAAATTATATAAATTATAATATATAATATATAAAACCAACAACAACAAATCATTTTCCATTCATTTCCTTCAACCCTAAAACACAATGTTCATAAATCATTAAATGTTCACAATTCATAATTTAAAACACGGGTAAACACATTTTCAAAAATCATATTAATATTAAGATGATACATTGGGCTGACTTTTCTTAGAGTGTATAAATTAATGAAAGTGAACAGATTTACAGAATTCTGTCAATAGGAACAAGTGCATTCAAGTGTCAGTATTTCCTAACTATAGTCACTTCAGTTCTGGAGATGTTATCACTGTGAGCCTGTACTTTCTCATTTAAGTGCTGATATCTCAATTTTGATATTATTAGCCATGATGTTTTATTATTCATCATTATGATTTTTTAATTTATTATTATTTTTTTTCTATATCAGTACTATTGTTTCCTGTGTTATGTTCCCCTGCGATAAGCAAAGGAAAATAATAGTGAGCAGAATGTGAACCGTGATGTACTGTAAGCACACAAAGAGCAAGCCTACATGTTTCAGTTCAAAGAAGATGCCTTATGAACTAACAGATGAAGCTGATGTATGATCCTGAACCGTGTTCCTGTGGCAACGGAATAATTATCAACTAAATTATTGTAAATTAACCTGAAATGTATGCAAATCATGAATATAATTATGTGATTTAGTAGTCTTTACGTCAGTATTAACACTAATACTAATTAAAGTATGCTGCTGTAATTTTCATTTCAGTGCTCTTCATCTAAAACATTTTATCAGACAAAAAAAAATAAAAATACTGTGTGTTTGTTCATGTGCATGTTATTCACTTTCACACCTGCATCACAATCAAGTTTCATTTCATTCAAGATCTTACTGATAAAGTGAATATTAAGTGGAGACGTGAAGATGGTAAGAGGCTGGTTTTGAGTTTAGGAGCTTGATGGCCTGAGGGAAGAAACTCCTCCTGAGTCTCTCGGTTTTTGCCATCAGGCTACGGTAGCGCTTACCAGATGGCAGCAAAGTGAAAAGATAGTTACTGGGGTGGATGGAGTCTTTGATGATTTTAACAGCTCTGCTTTTGAAGCATTTGAGGTAGATGTCCTGGAGAGAGGGGAGAGCAGACCCTGAAATGCGCTCAGCTAAGCGCACAACTCTCTGCAGGGCTTTGCAGTCTTGACTGGAGCTGTTCCCATACCACACTGAGATACACTGAGTCAATACACTTTCTATGGCCCCAGAATAGAACGTTTTCAGGATTGCTGGTGAGACCCTGAATTTCCTCAGCTGTCGCAGATGGCACAGTCTTTGCCTGTATTTATTAACCTGTGTTTGAATGTGAGTACTCCAAGTCAGATCCTCAGAGATGTTTACACCAAGGTACTTGAAGCTGCTCACCCTCTCCACAGGGGTCCCGCTGATGATAAGAGGTGTTTAGGGCTTCTGCTGTCTCTTCCTGAAGTCCACAATCAGCTCTTTAGTTTTGCTCACATTCAGAGAGAGACAATTTTCCTGGCACCATGATGTTACAGTTTTTCTCAGTCACTTTGGTGCATTTCTCAAATCAGAAATGAAATTCTCAAAACTACTTGTACAACCTCCACATCATCTAGTCATTTATACACATCATAAAACTAGTTTCTCATTCATCTGAACAAGTTGCGATAGCTTTTTGTACATTCATGCAATTGATCACGCTCATTTATCTGCGGTTTCCTTCATTATCAGTTGCTAATGTCATGTCACTCAAAATGTATTTAACAGTTTTCTGTGCAATAGAACTGTGCAAAAGACTGTGCAAAACATCTAGTCTTTAGTTCATCGTATAAGTCATTAAATGCAAAATGGTTGATCTGGTTGTCATAACATGCCAAGCACATTTCTTTTTCTTTTTTTCTTTTTTTTTTTTATACATTATTAGTAGACTTTTTGTAAATTTGGAATGAATTGTGCAAGTGAATCTTTACTCATGAAGAGAATGTAGATTATGAACCCAATGATAAACAATTTCTCTAAAATAGCTCAAAGGTTCATCTCATGAATCTTCAGTTAGAAAGCATATACTGTATAGACAGAAGACAACACAAGAGTTACACATTCTGAAAATGGCCTTATTTTCATCTGTTTTCATCTTATTTTCATTCTTTTTTATTTTCTATATCACAATGACATTGTAAAGGTTTTTTTATTTATTAATTTTTTTGGTCAGACCACTAGTAAAAGTGTAACTGGGAATTTTGTCCAGTCTCTTTCAATCAATATCCCACATACTTTTGAAATGGATATATGGCATACATAAGCATATGGCATACTATTCAATACAAGTAGTTTACATCACAACTTTTCTCCAGAGTACACTGTTATATTGACAACATGACTAAGCGATTTGACTGTCTTACCCGTAAACTAAGACACAAGGACTTGTCATTCTGATGGCACTGACATGTTCATTGACACAGATATTTATTTTTGAGAGATGAACTAAGGATTTTGAGCAATAGACTGGTATTTTTGCTGTTTGTACAAGTTGTTTTGAGAAATGCACTTACTGTTTTGCAAATCTCAAGGATGATTCGAGAAATGTACCAAAGTGACTGAGAAAAACTGTAATATCACAGAAATAATCACAGAAATAAGAAAGCAGTTCTTTAAAATAGTAAAAATATATCAGAATATGATAGAAATGTATTTAGGAATGTGTTGTTGCAACACTCTCCAGAATCCCAAAATGTGCTGGGCAAACATTTAATTGTGAATTTTGTCTGTATTTGTGAACATAACCATTATTAAGGGCCCTTTTCATCACAGTTTAGTTTTTTCTCTTCTGTTTGTGTCTATAGGAATGGTGGAAAATAATTGGATAGCCTCCGCATGACACAGCTTCTGGAAAACGTGGTGTAGGAGATAAATGTTCAGGGACTCCTTGCCAAAGCAAGGTCAGTCTTTAAAGTCTTTTGAAAGTCTTTGGTGATGACTCAGAGGAAACTTACTCTTATAAACCACAGGCCCACATGATGTTTGAGCAAGCTGAACATGACTGAAGGCAAAAGTGAGGAAGAGCTCTTCAACCCATCGATAGTCAGCTTTTCTCACCATTTATCACCTAAACTAAAAAGCTTTAGACCTGTTATCTGTATCACAAATCAAGTCCACAGTTCTAATTATGAAACACTGAGAAATCTGCCAATAAATCAGATTAATGCTATAGATATCTAACAGTTTTGAGAAGACATTTAGTGATTTCTGGGCTATGGAATTAATGATACCACAAGAGACTCGCAGGAGAAAAACACCAAAAGTAACACATGCTAATCATTTTTAAACAGACCCATCAATAAGTAGCAGGTATTTTAATTGTGATTTAAGTATGTAAGTTAATTTTTTTTTTTTTTTTAAGTTTAAATGTTTTATTTAAATGTAAAAATTATTGTGATTTTAACAGTAAAAGACTGTAAAAATTCTACAGTAAAAATCTGTTAATTAGTCATCAGTAAGTTTCCATACTATATACGGTGAATAACTGTAATTATATTTAATGTAATTTTACAGTAAAACATAAATATTACAGTCTTTGGAAGTAAAAAAAAAAATCATTGTATAATTTACAGTGACAAACCATAAAGATTTCCTTGTGAATTAAAACTATGGCGTTATTTTTTAGTCAAAAGTTATGAGCGTGTAAGACATGCTCACGAGCATGATGTTATTTCACACGCGCAAAAATTAACCTTCAAGCTGGCATGATAAAAGTACTCGCGCACAATTTCAAAACCGAGAGGTGTACATGTAGCTGCGAGCGCCTGGCATACTCGCATAGGTTAACTCTGCTTGTACAGTGGAATCCTGATCGCGGAGTGCTGTTTTACTCGCGCAGTGGATTTCTGCTCACTCAGCTGATTTCTGCTCGCTCGAGTCTACATGACTTTTGACAATTTGGGGGCAGAAACCAAGGAGGGCACTGACCCTCTTATGATTGGTCACTTTCACACAGGGACATCATCGCTCCCCAACTGTCATTTTGGAAGAACAACGGGGCAAAGCCACGGCTTTAAGGTAAGTTTATTTAATGTTTTCTTTAATAATTATTTTAAATTGGCAGAATTATAACTTTTTTTTGCGGCAACAATACTGTTAAACTTCTATAGGCCAACATTATTTACGTTAAATGATGAACAGTTTACCTCAAACGGGCAACCTACGTTACGTTACTCACATAATCCTGTTAAGGTATCTAAGACGACAGATTAATACAGTTTTATTAAGTTTCAGACAGTGACGGATGGCTGAAATATGCGAATATCTGTGAAAATAGAGGAGAAATAAGTTTGTGACACTGAAAAGCGAATTTAACATTTAAGTGAGTCAAATTAATTCAAATAAGTGAATACGACTTTCTGCTCTAATGTAAACGCCTGCATTTGTCCATATCGACATGTAAATCATACAAATTATGTAAAATATAATCGGACCGCAGGTCTAAAAGAACCGACGATCCGGTTCAAATAAACCGGTTCAGTAATTCTCGAAAAAAGTGATTCCCGGAAAAGAATCAACGTCTCAGGGCATTTCAAAGTGCGCGCACGCACAGCGAGTGACGTAGGCCGCGTTAGTGAGGTGATTTGATGCTTTTGTGGTTTATAAAGACTTTTTACATACAAGTTATAATTCAAAATTTAGTTTTTTCCTGTCAGAAAAGCACATGGATACATTTGTGTGTCGAGTGCAGTCTCATTGAGGCGTCTAACGGTAAGTTTATGTTTATTATACATTTTACATAATTGCTTGTCTTTTATAATCAACTAACGTTGACCCTCACGTAACTTAAACGCACATATTTTTGTTTCGTGCTTAAAGCTGCACTTTGTAACTTTATGTTCAGATTACATAATTTATGAGCGTAAACATCGTATACCCATTTTCCAGATCGTGTTTTTGACTTGTCCTTATCACTTTGGTACACCTATAAGTGTTTATATAGACTGTTTTAAAGCTGCGGAGTAATCCAGTACCTGTGTGACTTGTCATAGAAATGTCTGTGTGCGTGCATTCAATGTGATCTCCCTCACTGTGCCAGTGACTGTGTGTTTGATAAATCCAGGATATTAACATAAAACTGTGATTTATAATGATGGAACATCCCATTGATTAGACAGTTTGAAAGCACACCTTTCAGCCAATCACTAGAGCATATTCCACTTCTGTAGACCAACTCATAGGTGAATTTAACTCATAAACATGATGGACTCAATTTCTTGATGAACTTCACACAGTTAATTGAACTGAATCACTGTTATTAACAGTTAACAAATTAAAACAATTTGTATTTTCTTTTACTTTATTTTATAGGTTGGAACAAACATGGAATTCCTTAACTGAGCAGAGTCCACAAAACCCCATCCAATTGTTGTGGCGATTTAAAAATGCCAGCAGATCTCTCAGGCATTGATCATAATCAATGGACATGTAAGGATATTCTGGACTATTTTCAAAAGGAATTGCAAATTGTATATTTAATTGCATTTTTCCACATGTGGATGCATACATTGTGACATTAGTCCAAACGCAATTGAAACGCAATTGAATTTCAGATGCCTTACACAGAAAGCTGTCAATTTGTGTCAAGGGTGGGACTATACTATGGGGCGTGTTTGTATTGGGAGATATTTTGAAGTTTTTACCCCGATTCTCTCACTGTTTGCACTCTGATGCACGTCAGCAAATCAACATTGCAGTTCTACTCTGATTTACCTATTTGCATCTTACCCTATATTTTATGCATCAGGTGAAAAGCATTTTGCACAATTGTCTTTGAGTGACATCACCTCCCAATACAAACACTCTCCATAGTATGGTCCCACCTCTGACAAAAATTGACAGCTTTCAATGTGAGGCATTGGAAATTCAGATGCTAAAGTAATTGCGATTAAATTTGAGTTTTGGCAGGTAACGTGCGACACAGTGAAAAAAACAGACATGGTAATTCATAAAACCTCATGTACTTGTTCTTATGATGCATCTATGCTAACATTAGTCCATTTCTCTCTTATTCCGAGGTCACCGTAGCCACCAGATCCAGTCTGTATCAGCACCTAGAAAGGACCTCTACATCCCTGAAAGACAGCATTATTACACACTATTTTCCTATTTAATATTGTAAAGCTGCTATGATGCAGTATTTGTTTAATATGACAGGCTTATTAGTCATAATACATGGAAAATACAGCTGCAAACGGACTTTGCTTTTCCATTTGAAATTTGGCAGTCCTGTGCATTCATGCATTCAACTGAAACAGTAATTTTTGTTCAGTGTTTTTGAAACAGTGTTTTTGTTCAAGATTTGCAATTGTGTTTGGATTATGTCACAATGTGTCATATTTGGAAAACGCGATTGAAAATTATAATTTACAATTCCTTTTGAAAATTGTCCTTCCATAGACTCTAGAGCTCTATAACAGAATACACTGCTCTCAGGTGTAGATCTTTGCTTCAAATCTTAAGTGTTTGACAATAGTTCACCCAAAAATGAAAATTGTCATTAATTATTCACCCTGGTCTGAAAGCTCTCGAATTTCATTGAAAATATCTTAACTTGTGTTCTGAAGATGAACGAAGGTCTTACGGGTTTGTAACGACATGATATAAATTTAATATACATTTTAGGACATATTTAAATTATTTTACATTTAAATGTAAAAAATGTTAATTGTCAATGTCATTTCACTGTGTATTTAAATAGCTAAACATGTTAAAAAATTAATAGTTAAACAGCTAGACACAGGTCATTCAGAAATAATTTTCTTATTTATTGCAACTATATATATATATATATATATATATATATATATATATATATATATATATATATATATATATATTTTTTTTTTTTTTTTTTTTTTTTTGCTGGAAACAAAAAAAAAGGGAAAATTGCATGTTGTTTGTCATTGGTACAAATTTGTGAATGTCAGATTCCATTAAAATTATTTTTTAACAGTCTAAATAACCTGTATTCTTCATTATTTATTAATCCATGATTGCTTTGTTAAGCAAAAGTGAAATTATGAGAATAACCCAGCAAGAATAACCCAGAACCAAAAAAATGCAAACACACAAATGGTAAAAAATGACTCTAACTTGGGTTTTCTCAATAACCCAGCATGCTGTTCTGTCCAATATTTAACCAGTGCTGGGTTGCCAATTGGGTTATTAACTCAGCCATTTTTAGAGTGTATTAGCGAACGATGAAGCCTACGTTTTGTTAAGAAAGTTAACATTAATGTTATATATTTTCTAACTGAATCATAACATAATTGTTTTCACATGTACTTTTACACATGAAAACAATTATGTTATGATTCAGTTAGCCTAACGTTAGTTGTCTATAATTCAGTTTTTAAAGATTAAAAGTTTTAAAATGAGTGTTGGGCGATCAGCATCACAAGTGTTGGCTAAGGCGTTGTTGCTCAAAAATATGTAACGTTAATGTTAACTTACTTAACAAAACGTAGGCTTCATCGTTCGCAAATATATACATCGATGGAAATTGATTTAACTATGATCTGCGCAGAATTTTATATGTGCAGAGACATTTTATGTATATTAGAAAACTCATTCTAATTCATTCCCACTCTTCTTCGGTGGTAACTTAACCCAACTCCATGCTTCCTGTAATGAGAGCTGTCAATCAAGGTACAAGGATGTCCCTGTGTGAAAGTGACCAATCATAAGAGGGTCAGTGCCCTCCTTGGTTTCTGCCCCCAAATTGTCAAAAGTCATGTAGACTCGAGCGAGCAGAAAATCAGCTGAGCAAGCAGAAATCCACTGCACGAGTAAAACAGCACTCCGCGAGCAGAAGCCCGCTGCGCGCGAACAGGATTCCACTGTACAAGCAGAGTTAACCTATGAGAGTATGCCAGGCACTCGCTCGCAGCTACATGTACACCTCTCGGTTGTTGAATTTGTGTGCGAGTACTTTTATCATGCCAGCTGAAGGTTCATTTTTGCGCGTGTGAAATAACATAATGTGTTCGTGAGCATGTCTTACACGCTCATAACTTTTGACTAAAAAGTAACGACATATAAAACTTACCCTGTAGGCTGTCAATCATGCAATAAAAAATATAAACATTTGCTATTACTTACAGTAAACTGTAAAAATAAATAAATAAATAAAATCCTGTTTTTTTTACAGAACAGCCTAAAGAAATTTACAGTATAAAACAGTCATTAACAAAACAAGAAAACATAATTTTAACATTATTTCATTGCCATCAGAATGACAAGTCCTTGTGTCATTGTTTATGGATATTGCTTAGTCATGTTGTCAATATAACAGTTTACTCTGGAGGAAAGTTCTGATGTAAACTATGGCAACATTTTGGATTATTGAACAGTATGCCATATGCTTATGTATGCCATATTATCATTTCAAAAGTACAGATTTACACATTACTGTATGTGGGATATTGATTGAAAGAGACTTCCCAGTTACACTTTTACTAGTGGTCTGACCCAAAAAATAATAATAATAAAAACCTTTACAATGTGATTGTGATATAGCAAAGGAAAAGGAAATATTGGCACAAATTTCAGAATTTGTAACTCTTGTGTTGTCCTCTGTCTATACTGTATAAGCTTTCCAACTGAAGATTCATGAGATGAACCTTTGAACTATTTCAGAGAAATGGTTTATCATTGGTTTATCATCTTCATTCTCTTCATTACTAAAGATTCACTTGCACAATTCATGCCAAATTGACAAAAAATCTAATAATAACGTCCTGATTCTGCCCTCGTGTCCTTGATTTTTCTCTAGTCTTGAGGCAGGATCATGACAGGCCCATGTTGTGTGTGCAAGCACATGGCCTGGTCGTTGGGCCATGTGCTTGTGTTGTCTGGTTTCCTTGCCCCGCCCCCTTCTTATCCTAGTTTTGTCATTATTGCTTTACCTGTGTCACCTGTTATGTCTTCATTAGTCTCCCTATTTCTATCCCCTTGTGTTCACTGTCTTGTGCAGTTCATTGTTACACCTTGAAGATATGTTGTATAATCTGTGTTTGTTTATCTGTAGTTAGAGTTCTTGTGTGAAGGGTTTTTTTTGTTAATTGTTTGGTCCTAGTCTTGTTAAGGTATTTGTCTTTGCCCTAGTCGTGGTTTTCCCCCTCGTGGGTTTTGTTTTCCCCTTTTTTCAATAATAAACCCTGTGTGTCGTGCATCCTGTCTGCGCCTGAGTTCATCCCTAACCTCCACGTGACAATGTGTAAAAAAGTTTATGACAATGTGCTTGGCAGTTTATGACAACTAGATTAAGCATTTAATGACTTATACGATGAACTAAAGACAAGATGTTTTGAGGGGTAAGACTATTGCACAGAAAACTATAATACATTCACAACATGACCTTAGCAACCGATAATGTAGGAAACTGCATAAACTGTGCATAATCAATTGCATGAATGTACAAAAGCAATTGCAACTTGTTCAAAAGAATGAGAAACTGGTTTTATGATGTGTATAAATGACTAGATGAAATGGAGGTTGTGCAAGTAGTTTTGAGATTTTAATTTCTGATTTGAAAAATGCACCAAAGTGACTGAGAAAAACTCTATTAAACAAACAAATCACAAAAATGGCAATAAAATCCAAGGGGGACTTCAAGTTAATATTTGGGAATCCCTGCATCCCATGAACAAACATTAATAAACATGAAAACAGAAATGACATGGTCAAAGTCTTCCAGGTTTTAACTATTTATGTCAGTTAATTATCGGCACTGTTTAACTTTAATAATTATTCGTCTGAATCATCTCTGATTATGAGCATTTTAAAATGAAATTTAATCTAATTATATGTACTTATTTTTTTGGTAACACTTTATTTTAAGGTGTCCTTGTTACACTTTACATTTTCTTAATATTATAATAACAAATAATTATGCAATATTACATGCAAGTAACTTCTAAATAAAACCCTAGTCCTAACCCTAACTATATAGTAAGTACATTTATTATTCAGTACTATGTATAGTTACAGTGTAACAAGGTCACCTTAAAATAAAGTGTAACCCATTTTTGGAATCTGATTATGTAATCCAGATTACATGCAACCAGTTACTACAAGCACTGAATATAAATGCTGTCAGAATCATCAGTGCTAAAATGGGAGAAAAGCATTTAGACAAATTCAAGCTTAGACTTTCCAGGACGGCTGTCACAGTTTGAATATGAAAGACACTGGAAAAGTACAAGCTGTGCAAAAGCTAATACTGCCAAATGCCTGAATTTAACCTACATTTGTGTAGCCCGTTTCAATCATGTGATCACTGTGAAGGCATTGCCAAGCTACTGTGACACTTACAGCTGTTGCAGGGTAAGAAGAGCAAAAATAATGCACATTTTCCATATTTTTTATGTACACTGTGAATCAAATCAGATATTTATGACATGCCAGTGTGATAGCAACATTTCAACTTTAAGGTACCGTACCTTTTATCAAGACACTCTCAGAATCTCTTAAAGTAGCAAGGTGTTTCTCGTTTTATCCATTAGATTTATTTTTGTTCTAATTCCCAGTGTTTAGAAAGTGATTTATTAGAACTCGCCGAGGAACAAATATATTCGTTGTTGAGGTTTGCTCTAAATGAGTACAGACGTCTTAACTGTGCTACAAATCTGTTTCAGCTCATCATCTGACAAACTAAATGATAAGCCACTCTCACAATCACATTCTAAAATGTAAAACACATTTCCATGGTAACCAGTTTTTCTATGTCCTGATTTCCCATAGTGCGTGTGTGTGTGTGTGTGTGTGTGTGTGTGTGTGTGTGTGTGGGAGGGAGGGGGAGCATTGGGGCAGAGAGAGCGAGAGAAAGAGCGTGCGAGAGAGAGAAATGGGGGCGGGTGAGTGCGAGAGATGAGGCAATATGTGATGGTTAAAGACCACATTCACTGTTATAGAGCACAGTACCAGTGTAACAGGTATCACAGTCATCTGCGCATCGAGAAAAAACAGGCTAAAACATTTTATAGCCTGAGAAGATCTAGAAGTGTCAATTTTGGTCACTTGAAAAGGATTTCATGATCTGATCATGGCAGAACATTTCCAAGAAAAGGATACAAGGCTTCAAAAAAGACATGCAGCCATCTGATAAACAGGACTGTATTTTTTAAAACCTTTCTTATTTATTATTATTATTTTTTTAATCACAAAAAGTTTCTTTACGGAGCGCAACAGGCAGGACTGAGCAAACCTCGTGAGATTTTCTTCGAGCTGGTTTGCCGTTGGAAGCATGGAGTAAAGCTGGGATCGTCTATGAAAGCTGGGATTGATTATTCCAGATCTTGAGACATGGCTCAGTCTGAAGAGATGCCTAAGGAGGTGAGCGCCGAGGAGAAGGCAGAGATCGCGTCCGCCGGGGAGATCAAACGGGCTCGGACCATGGCTCTCTACAACCCCATCCCAGCCAAACACAACTGTCTCACCGTCAACAGGTCTCTCTTTATCTTCGCTGAGAATAATATGATCAGAAAATATGCAAAGAGGATTATAGAGTGGCCATATCCTTTCATAAGCCTTTCGTGAATAATGCAATTACAAGTTGCATGCAATAATCACCAGTTAATTTACCTGTTTGATGGTTGTGTTGTCTTACCTGCTTTATCTTCCGATTGAAGTTACCTGCCCTTTTGCTTTTGTAAAAACATTTCGGAAACATTTAGTAAAAACTAATGTGCATTTCTTTGTGTGCTGGAAGAATTCATGTTCAAGAATGAAAGAAATGCAGACTGTATACTGTATGTGTGTAGGCAGTTCTTTGTAATGTATTGGTTGAATTTGTGTCAAATAACAAGACTAGACTAATCAACAAGACCTAAGGACTAACTGAGGCTAGTTAACCTGAAAACCAAAAAAAACAGAACTTTAAAATAAAAACATAACAATATTATAACAAAAAGACAAGTACGCAGTATGACAGCATAAACCAACAAAACATTTACAGAGCCCCTTCTCTACATTCTATCTCTCTAAAAAAAAAAATAAAAAAAAATAATAAAGTACAAAATCTGTCACTGGGGCAGTAGCTTTTAAAAAGGTGCAGTTTAGTACCTTATTTACCCTTAAAGAGCGCATATCAGAACCTGAAACATACATATTAGTGCCTAAAAGTTGCATATTTGTACCTTAAAGGGATCCCTGGATATTAAGACATGTCTTTTATTGAAATATGTATAGGTGTATTTTATTTTTAAAAAATCAACATCATTTTTAAACTATGGGAGGCACCATTATTTTATGTGCACAGTATATTTTGTGTGTATGACGAAAATGGTTGCACTCGTGAGCTACTGATGCTTTTTACCACGACACACCTCAGGAAAATAAAATACTGATTCAATACCACATTGTGTGGCATTTGGTTGTAATTTTCCGTCAGAGGGCAACAAGAGAAGCAAAATAACACTTCACTGATTTCCTAGCTATAACAAGAGGAGAAAATAATGGGAAGATGCATTTGGATTTATAAAATTTCCTAAAGACATGCTTTTTTCTCTCTCTAATTTAGCCCTAATGCCTTTGAGTATTTTAGTAAACCTCAGCTACTGAAACAGTTTACAAACGGCAGAGATAAGAAACGCTATGCCATCCTTTTAGGATGTAACAGGATGGATTTCCCTCAAGAGCCGGGTCGTTTAGACTCCTTGTGGGGAAAAATCAATGGCACAACATTTGATTTAAGCCTATACTTATATCCATCACTATATGTAAGTTCTTTCAGTAGTCATCATATCAAATTTATTTATTTATTATTATTATTATTTTTTTTTTTTCCAGATTTGTCTATTCCGAGTTGTGTTGCAGTAGAAACAGCAACAGGTAGCAGCAGCAGCTCACCTAGTGCAACCATTTTACGAATAATTAATGGAATTAATGGTACATATTAGTACCCATTGATAGTCTGGTGATGGATTTATTATGTCCAATGCATTGCATAACATCCTAAACTTTAAACAACTCAATCATGGCAACTAAAACTCAATAATGTCTAAGTTCTGGTGGATGTTGACAGCTGTAATCTGGGTTCTCTGGTCACCGGGCTGCAAACATGAACACTAAAGTGGACCTGGACCACAGGTTTCTGAACTTATGGTTGTGGATGACCTGGGATTCAGGACTGTGGTGTACATGGATTGTGACCTTGTGGTGGTGCTGGATAGTGACCCAAGCTGGCTGTAGAAACTGACTGTGTGATTGCAGACACAAGCATATGGGCTGGGGTATCAGTTGCAGTGACATGACTTGACATGCACAAGCGGCGGTGCCTGTTGAAAGCCATTGTTCAAAACCAACTGGCAGGAGCGCATGGGCCGAAAAGATGCACTTGGGAATAAGGCTTGGTGTAGCTGATCAAGAAGCGAGGGTGTACATGATTGGTGCTCAAGAATGGGTGGCTGTGGCAAGCATTGGAGCCAGGGGATGTAGCAACCATGACACGAACAGGGGCTATAGCAGAGCGCAGGGTTGCCCTCACTTTATCCTGAGACAAGGGTCGTGACATTAAAACCTGGCCCAGGAAACTCATATACATCCTGGAGAACAGAATGCAGTGGATTCTGGACTTGCAGTCATGAGATATGATATTCAGTAGATATCATATTCAGTAGATATGATATGATATTCAGATATGATATTCAGTAGATATCATATTCAGTAGATATCATATTCAGTAGATATCACCTGTTTATTAAAGCGGTCCTATCAGCCAGTTGTGTACAGTGGCCATGTTGGATTTGGGATCTATTGAGTATTCCGGTATTGCGTCTATATTCACTTCACTTTTGCAAAATGCCAGTGCAGAGAGAGACCCAAATATTACCTTTTATATATCTTTACAGATTTAATGATATCACTTAAAATGCAATTAAGATCTGTATTGCTCTAATTACTGTTCTATAAATGTTAATTGAGCCATCCGGATGTTTAGGTCAGGCAGAGATGAATGAAGGAATGCACTAATCCTTACTGTTCAAGAAATGAAAGTTTACTTGAACTCATGCTGTGTGAACATTGCTACACAATGTCTTGTTCCCTTACCAATTTTGTAAATGTACAAGTTACTTATTTCTCAAAAAAATGTTTTTACTGTATCGATTACACCATTTGCCTTGTAAGACAGTTCATCTTCGTAAAAAGCCATTTCTCAATTCTGTGCAATGAAAGTGGGGGCTATAAAAATATCATATGAATAAATAGCTCTAGATATAATTAAAAGGTTTATTTTACTTTAGTTCATTAATGCAAACAGTTTGTAAAAATCTACTGTATGCACTGCTCATAGAAACCAGAAAATGATTTATGTAACAGATGCTCTTAAACTCATTTTCACAAAACAGATAAATACCTATAAAAACACTCAGGCAAATACCAACGCCAATAATATATTAATTAATAAATGCAAACCTACAATAATGAAATTATACAGAACCAGTTATAAATGAGGTTACCAAATGAAATTAATAAAACATACACTGATTTCATAAGGTACAGTAGGTTGAAGTCTCTGAGCATCTCTAAAATTTATATAACTGCACAATTGTGTGGTTTGTGTTTGAATGAAAAGATACCTGTGGAACCACTGACGCTGAACTGCATTATCAGCAGCAGAAAGAATGATGCAATTTCAACTTTATATCTTGACAAATTTCCATAAAGAGATACACAATAATGCATTATTGCAGCAACTCTCTTCATAAACTGTTTCATACTCGCTGTTTTCGATGAAAACATTTCATTCCTTCCGAAGCACAGAATGTATTCTGAATGGTTAACTGGTCCAGTGCATTGTGATTGGCAAACCACTTAGATTGTGTTCTGGAAATGTCACGGCCCTTATCATAACCGTGACACAGAGACAACACTCTATTAAAGCAGCTGCTGTTCTTTGTCTTCTGTAGCACAGCTCAACCAGGCCTTGCTCACCTCTTTTCAACCCTGCAGACCTTTTTATGCTTAAACTTCAACATTACACACTTACTAAAGTTGAAAAAGCACATGATGTTGCCTGTAAGATGTGTTTCTGTCGATCCCATCAAAAGTGGAAAGTCCTAAACACAGGTGTAAATGGGGAATGAAATGTTTTGAGCTTGTCTATTTTCGACCAAGTCTAGAGGTAGCTGGAAATGCATTCGAACCGATAGCTTTCATAGTGTTAATGCTCATTTTGTTGAATTTGCTTGAATAACCACTTAAGACCGCCTCCTCTCCACCTACTGACCTAATGCATAAACATTACAGGATGTGTTATTGAAGTACACTAGCCATACAGAATTTAAACCTTGCCATCTGAAATCGTAAGCTGTGTTTGATGGGTTTTGACACAAACCCAAAGTGTTTGGTATAGTTTTGCAGCTGTCAGTGCAGAAACATAAGCTGCTGGTCTTTGTTACATTGTATTTTGTGTCTTTTAGCGTTCATATGTACAAACTAGGGCTGGGATAAATTTTTTAAAAGATTAATCTAGCGATTATTTTTTCGATGCATCGATTAATCTAACGATTATTATTTTTCCCCAGACCGATTTGATTTCGATTATCTCCCCATTAATTGACTACTAACAGTTTATACATGTTGATTTACATATCTGAATGAAAAAAACATGAATTCCTTAACATTGCAATATATGTTTATTGCTCTAAAAATTACAAAATAAAAGACTGACTAAGAATATATTACTTTGCACTTGTATAGAGATAGCATTCAATAAAACCTTGAAGCCTTGAAAACACATAGCTTACTGAAACAAGCTTACTGAACACATAGGGCCTAGCTTACTGAAAAAAAAAGTTATTCTTTCAGATGAAAATAACAACAACTTGAAGTCTAGCATTCAATAAAAAAGGTCACCCAAAATACTTGTTTAGAGCAATTGAAAGAATACAGTAACCAATGCAAACTTGAGGGATTTATGCTAATACAGAGAGTGCTTTTCCCAAAAAAAAAAATTCTGAATGCTCCACGTGAAACTTTGGCGTTCCGCCCTTTTTCTATCGTGTCTAATGGTTTTGGTTAATATGCACGAGAGAGAGAGGGAGAGAGCAAGACACCGCTCGTGTAGTTTGAAGACTGTGAGTGCGCGAGCGCACGTGAAACTTTGGTGTTTCGCCCTTTTTCTATCGTGTTTAATGATAACCAGCACAAGGGAGAGAGAGAGCAAGAAGCGCTCGTGTTGTTTGAAGACTGTGAGTGCACACGCAGCCGGGGCTCTCTCTCGTACCCACCCTGTCAGGCGCAGCAGTCATTCTATTCTACATCACTCACCGATCAAATAAGGCTTTGACAGCAGCCAAAAAAAAGATAAATGCAGAAAAACCCCTAGATTGGTTATATAACGTTGGACAGAATGTTGATCCGATATATTCAGCGCACATAAGGTAAACGTTTTGCAAACGTATTTTAGAGAAATAAAAACAGGTTGACGAATCAATGCCCATATTTTGCGTCAGCGTATTTTTTGCATCAATGTCATCAATGACCTCGACGCGTTGTCCCAGCCCTAGTGCAAACCCGATTTTTTTTTCTTTTTTTTTTCTTTTTATAACAGTCTGCTAACATTTGGGGACTGAGGAGAGAAGTCGCTCAAGTTTAGGAATAGGAATGTTGTCCCATTCTTGTCTAATACAGGCTTTTAGCTGCTCAACTGTCTTGTAGCATCTTTCTCTTTATGATGCGCCAAATGTTTTCTATGGGTGAAAGATCTGGACTGCAGGCTGATCATTTTAGTACCCGGATCCTTCTTCCATGCAGCCATGATGTTGTAATTGATGAAGTATGCAAGGTATTTCCTGATAGAGACGATGTTTGGATGGGAGCATATGTTGTTCTAGAACTTGGATATACCTTTCAGCATTGATGGTGCTCATCTTTCCAGATGTGTAAGCTGCTCATGCCACACACACTCATGCAACCCCACACCATCAGAGATGCTTCTCAACTGAGCGCTGATAACAACTTGGGTTGTCCTTG
This sequence comes from Carassius auratus, assembly GCF_003368295.1. NCBI lineage: Eukaryota > Metazoa > Chordata > Actinopteri > Cypriniformes > Cyprinidae > Carassius > Carassius auratus. The sequence continues at coordinate 29,109,138 of NC_039244.1, forward strand.
TCCTCTTTAGTCTGGATGACTTGGCGTCCCAGTTTTCCAAAAAGAACTTCAAATTTCGATTCGTCTGACCACATAACAGTTTTCCACTTTGCCACAGTCCATTTTAAATGAGCCTTGGGCCCAGAGAAAATGCCTGCACTTCTGGATCATGTTTAGATAAGGCTTCTTTATTGACCTATAGAGTTTTAGGCAGCAACGGCGAATGGCATGGTTGTGTTCAACAACAATGTTTTCTGGAAGTATTCCTGGGCCCATATTGTGATTTCCATTACAGTAGTATTCCTGTATGTGATGCAGTGCCATCTAAGGGCCCGAAGATCACGGGCAGCCAGTATGGTTTTCCAGCCTTGAGCCTTACGCACAGAGATTGTTCCAGATTCTCTGAATCTTTGGATGATATTATGCACTGTAGATGATGATAACTTCAAACTCTTTGCCATTTTTCTCTGAGAAACTCCTTTCTGATATTACTCCACTATTTTTCACCACAACATTGGGGGAATTGGTGATCCTCTGCCCATCTTGACTTCTGAGAGACACTGCCACTCTGAGATGCACTTTTATACCCAATCATGTTGCCAATTGACCTAATAAATTGTGAATTGGTCCTCCAGCTGTTCCTTATATGTACATTTAACTTTTCCGGCCTCTATGGGGGAAGTCGTGGCCTAATGGTTAGAGGGTTGGACTCCCAATCGAAGGGTTGTGGGTTCTAGTCTCGGGCCGGACGGAATTGTGGGTGGGGGGAGTGCATGAACAGTTCTCTCTCCACCTTCAATACCACGACTTAGGTGCCCTTGAGCAAGGCATCGAACCCCCAACTGCTCCCCGGGCGCCGCAGCATAAATGGCTGCCCACTGCTCCGGGTGTGTGCTCACAGTGTGTGTGTGTGTTCACTGCTCTGTGTGTGTGCATTTCGGATGGGTTAAATGCAGAGCACAAATTCTGAGTATGGGTCACCATACTTGGCTGAATGTCACTTCACTTCACTTCACTTCACTTAATGCTACCTGTCCCAACTTTTTGGGAATGTGTAGCTCTCATGAAATCCAAAATGAGCCAATATTTGGCATGACATTTCAAAATGTCTCACTTTCTACATTTGATGTGTTATTTATATTCTATTGTGGATAAAATATAAGTTTACGAAATTTGTAAATTATTCCATTGCTTTTTTGCTCACAATTTGTATAGTGTCCCAACTTTTTTGGAATCGGGTTTGTAAATTACACAAGCTTATTTCACAATATTAGATCAAATGTCAAAAAAGTCCACACAAAGAAATGAGGAAAGTGGTCGAATGTGACAAAAGAGATGGATTAAAACACCTGGTGTAAATGGGAATGTGTCTCCCTCATCTACCTGTGTGTGATCCGACTGACCAAACCCATGTTACAGTTTTTCTCCATTGGTTTGCCTCATTTCTTTAAAAAGAATCTACATTTTCAAAACTCTAAGATCATCCATAAAAAGAATCAGTGCAACAGAAATGGCAAAGATCCTTCTCAATTGCTTTGGCTCATTTCTTGAAACAGACAGGACATTCTCGATTTGGAGATCCTGGTTTGTAGATGTGAACAGCTTGGGTGCTGATAGTACACAAGTTTGGTTTGAGATGTATATGACCTCATCTGTAGCAGATATGGGCGCTGACTCAGGGTCCATGGTCGACATGAGTGTGGACTCATGGCTGTGAACATGACAGCAGATGGAAGTGGGAAATCTGGCATTCGTGGGCAAAACTGGGGGAAAAGAGTGAACACCATTCACCATGACTTTGCCTGTAATTGCAACAATTAAACAAATATATTTGAGAACAGTCTCATTAAAATCTATCAAATGAGAGATCTTACAAAACCAGGCCCATTGGAAAACTGATCATGTAGTGGCTAGTTTTGCAACACTAAAAGCATGTTTAATTTTATCCAAAACAGATGGATGTGAATCTGGCAGTGGTAATTTTCTGTATTGCGGCAGTTTGGAAATTAAATGTCCAGTGAGTGGTGCTAAAAGGTCAGTGCTCTATTGCATCTAAAAAAATAAATAAATAACACACCTACACTAAACCTAAATGAAAGTTTTGAGAAATTATTCAAGTTTTACAAATTATTTTCATCTTCGTGCCCATATTTCTTTTTCCTTTTCTATATCACAATGACATTGTAAAGTTTTTTTTTTTTTTGGTCAGACCACTAGTAAGTGTAACTGGGAATTCTATCCAGTCTCTTTCAATCAATATCCCACATACAGTAATGTGTAAATGTGTACATTTGGATATTTAAAATTTAATTAAAATCAAATTTATGCATTTAGCAGACACTTCTATCCAAAGCGACTTACAGTGCATTCAGGCTATAAATTTTTACCTATCATGTGTTCCCTGGGGAATCAAACCCCCAACCTTGCACTTGAGACCGAAATGCTCTACCAATTGAGCTACAGGAACACTATATACTGAATGGATACAGAAGCATATTGTCAGGGTTGACAAGGGAGGAACTCAAGTGCAGACAGGATTCTCAACACAAAAGGGTTTATTTACAAAAAGGGAAAACAAAAACCCACGAGGGGGAAAACAAGGACTAGGGCAGATACAAAAATAACTAAACAGGACTGATTAGACAAGATAAACAAAGACTCAAAACTAGAGAACACTAACTACAAATAAACACTCACGGTTATACAGGACACAATATCTCAAAGGGGTTACCAGGTTATAATCACAGGTGAGGAACACAATGAACCGACGCAAGACAGAGCACACTAGGAGATCTAAATAGGGGAACAATTGAGACACGACAGGTGGCACAGATAGCAATCACGACACGACTAGGTTAACAAGGGGGGCGGGGCAAGGGAACGAGAAAACACAAGCACATGGCCCAAAGGCAAGGCCATGTGCTTGTACACAAAACACGGGTCTGTCATGATCCTGCCTCAAGACTAGGAAAAATCAAGGACACGAGGGCAGAATCATGACACATATTGCATACTGTTCAATACAGTAACTATCATCCAAAATGTCGCCATAGTTTACATCAGAACTTTCCTCCAGAGAACACTGTTATATTGACAACATGACTAAGCAATTTGATTTGTCTTATCCATAAACTGTGACACAAGGACTTGTCATTCTGATGGCACTGATATGCTCATTGACACGGATTTTTATTTTTGAGAGATGAACTAAGGATTTTGAGCAAGAGACTGGCTTTTGCAGGTAATCCATGGTGTTTTGCTGTTTGTATGAGTTGTTTTGAGAAATGCACTTACTGTTTTACAAATGTCAAGGATGATTTGAGACATGTACCTAAGCGACTGAGAAAAACTGTAATTGTGATGATTTTGGCTCACATTTAACAAAAACTGACCAGTTCACTATCTCAACAAATTAGAATATGGTGATATGCTAATCAGCTAATCAACTCAAAACATAGGCAAAGGTTTCCTGAACCTTCCATGGGGAAGACTGCTGATCTGACAGTTGTCCACAAGACAATCATTGACACTCTTCACAAGGAGGGTAAGCCGCAAACATTCATTGCCAAAGAAGCTGGCTGTTCACAGAGTTCTGTATCCAAGCATGTTAACAGAAAGTTGAGTGGAAGAAAAAAGTTTGGAGAAAAAAAAGATGCACAACCAACTGAGAGAACCACAGTCTTTTGAGGATTGTCAAGCAAAATCGATTCTAGAATTTGAGTGAACTTCACAAGGAATGGACTGAGGCTGGGGTCAAGGCATCAAGAGCCACCACACACAGACGTGTCAGGGAATTTGGATATAGTTGTCATATTCTTCTTGTTAAACGACTCCTGAGGCATCTTACCTGGGCTAATGAGAAGAACTGGACAGTTGCCCAGTGGTCCAAAGTCCTCTTTTCAAATAAGAGCAAGTTTTTTATTTGGAAGCCAAAGTCTTAGAGTCTGGAGGAAGGGTGGAAAGCTCATAGCCCAAGTTGCTTGAAGTCCAGTGTTAAGTTTCCAAAATCTGTGATGATTTGGTGTGCAATGTAATCTTCTGATGTTGGTCCATTGTGTTTTTGTTTTAAAAAGTCACTGCACCAGTTTACCAAGATGTTTTGGAGCACTTCATGCATCTTTCTGCTGACCAGCATTTTGAAGATGCTGATTTAATTTTCCAGTAGGATTTGGCACCTGCCCACACTGCCAGAAGCACCAAAATTGTGTTAAATGACCATGGTGTTGGTGTGCTTGACTGGCCAGCAAACTCTCCAGACCTGAACTCCAGAGAGAATCTTTGGGCTATTGTCAAGAGCAAAATGAGAAACAAGAGACCAAACAATGCAGATGAGCTGAAGGCCACTGTCAAAGAAACCTGTGCTTCCACACCACCTCAGCAGTGCCACAAACTGATCACCTCTATGCCATGCCGAACTGAGGCAGTAATTAAAAGTAAAGGAACCCCTACCAAGTATTGAGTACATGTGCAGTAAATGAACATACTTTCCAGAAGGCCAACAATTCACAATTTTTTTTTGTTGAGATGAGATGAGATGTTGAGTAAATTGGAGGGTTTTTGTTAAATGTGAGGCAAAATCATCACAATTAAAAGAACCAAAGACTTAAACGACTTCAGTCTGAGTGCATTGAACTTATTTAATGCATGAGTTACAAAAATTGAGTTGAATTACTGAAATAAATGAACTTTTCCATGACATTCTTATTTATTGAGATGCACATGTAATAATACATTCTGGTGGACGTGTTTTGAAGTCATAATATAGTATCATTTGAAGTGTCATACAAAAAATAAGTCTTTATTAATGGATAATCTGACACTGTAATCATAATTTAATTGAATATTTTCTGACAACTGGTCAGCTGGAGTCATAGGTGCACATGGTATTGGAAAATGTAACAGCAACGGTCTTCTACTGCTGCAAACATGCTCTGAATTTGACCTACTCATCACCAACACGATATTCCAACTACCAAAGTGTAAGAAAACGTCATGGATGCATCCTCGTTCACACAACTGGCACTTGATTGACTAAGTCATCATGAGGAGGAGCGACCGGCACGATGTCAGGGTGACCAAGACTATGTGTGGTGCTGAGTGTTGGACTGACCATCGTCTCATTATCTCCAAACTTAACATCTGGATTAAGCCTAGCAGATGCCCACTAGGACAAAGACATGTCAAGAGTCTTAACATCACTCGCCTACAACAGGAACACACCAGGCTGGCATTTGTTGAGGCTTTAGACCATCACCTGGAGTCTCTAAGCATACAGACGTTGAGGCAGACTGGGCTGCTCTCAAAACCATGCTGCATTCTACAGCCCTTGAATAACTTGGTGTTACATTACGTACACATCAAGACTGGTTTGATGAAAAGGATGCAGAAATACGAGCACTCCTTGACGAAAAACATCGCCTGCATAAAGCATATCTGAATGACAGCAGCTCAAGTTTAAAGAAAGTTGCCTTCCTCAACATTCGCAGGATTGTTCAGCAGAGACTCAGAGTCATGCAAGATGCCTGGCTGTGCGCAAAAGCTGTTGGAGATTCAATCCTACGCTGACAGTAACAACACCAAGTGCCTCTATAATGCACTCAAGCAGGTCTATGGTCCGCAACACTCAGGAACTTCAGCTCTTCTGAACTTAGATGAACAACACTCCTTACGGAGAAGGACAAAATACTTGAAAGGTGGGTCAAACACTACAGTGCGGTCCTCAATCGGCAGTGTTGTGGGTAATGCGTTACAAAGTAATGCGTTAGAGTACTCTAATTACTTTTTTCCTGAAATTTGTAACTTAACGCGTTAGTTTCGTGCGTTAGTAATCAGTAACTTCGTTATTTTTTAAAAAAAAGTAATCCGTTATTTTAAGGAAAGGAAAATTCCGACTGCATCCTGCTTTTTGTCAGACAGTAGTCCTAGGTCTACTGTGCCACCTGCGGATGTATCAGCGGAGCCGAAGCTCTGTGATGGTAAAGTCAATGGCTGTGATGCGTCTGTGCCCTGCGCCTGACCCTGTGTGTGTGGGTTTTTTTTTTCGAACTCCCAGCAAGATAGCAGAGAGGACAGCGTTTGGTTTATGGAAGTACGCACATTATTTTCAATTTGTCAACGAAAAAGAAAAGAACATAACGGTAAAATGCACACTCTGCTTTGGTGAAAAGCTTCTGTCGCCAAAAATTCTACCTCAAATTTAACGCTACGTTTTAATCACTACTTTGAAGAGTAAATGTAAGAGGACTGTGTTAAAGCGAATTTAGGCTTGTGACTGTGAGTGACACTTTAATAATAATTAGTTCGGCTATTAAGCGATTTGTCATTTGCCTTTGTGGCAGTGAAGGATTTAATTCGGTTTGTTATCATTTTTGTTTGACAGGCAGCTGTTAATTTCTGTTAGATCATTGGCTGGCTGGTTGTTCATCATTTTTAAATGGATTTAAATCTGCAAGCCTGTTTAAGGTTGTGTTTACAAGTAAGCATACTTGGTTACGTTAGGTGCGAATTTTGATTAATAATATGTTCTGTGATAATAAATAAATAAAACGCCATGTGGAATAGCCGATTGCTGACTGTCTTTCCTGTTATTGTTATCCTGCAGTGTTAATTTAGTCGGATGACTGACGTTATTCATTGTCGGGAGTCACGACTTCTAGGTGCATTTAAAGGGGCCGGGGGCTATGTCTGTCGTGTGTGAGCCGCTGCAAACGGCTTTTAATTTTTGGTAACGCATGAGTACTCTAACGCGTTACTTTTATGAATAGGTAACGCTGTATCATAACTGATTACTTTTAATTGATGGTAACGTTGTAACCTAACTAACTACTTTCCAAAGTAACTATACCCAACACTGTCAATCGGCCATCATGCATAAATGAGGAGGGCAATTGCGAGATTGGCTCAATTTGAAATAAACCAGTCCTTGGCTGTTCTACCATCCATTGAGGAAATCAGCAAAGCCATAACACTTCTCTCATCAGGCAAAGCTCCAGGGTCCGATGCCATTCCAGCAGAAATCTACAAGGCTGGAGGGCCTCACTTAGTCGAGAAACTGACCAACCTCTTCCAGGCTATGTGGAAATTAGAAGCCGTTCCCAAGGAGTTCAAGGATACTACTATAATAAATCTATATAAAAGGAAAGGCAAACGGCAGTACTGCGACAACCATAGAGGCATCTCCATACTATCAGTCGCTGGCAAAATCTTGGCAAGAATTCTTTTGAACCGCCTAATTGTCCATCTAGACCAGGGTCTGCTACCTGAGAGTCAGTGTGGTTTCAGAAAAGACCGTGGAACCACTGACATGGAATTTACTGCTCGGCAGTTACAGGAGAAATGCCAAGAACAAAATGTTGATCTATATATGGCTTTCGTTGATCTAACAAAAGCATTCGACACAGTCAGCCGGGAGGGCCTATGGAAAATCATGGCTAAGTATGGGTGTCTAGACATATTCTCAGTTCATTGTCAAAAGCTTTCAGCCGTTGACAAGTTTACTTACCTTGGTAGTACACTGTCTCGTGCTGTGCACATAGATGATGAAGTTAACATCAGGATTGTCAAGGCCAGGCAGCCTTTGGACGTCTTCGTGACTCGGTATGGGAAAGGACTGGCATCAAGCAAGAGACAAAACTGAAGGTCTACCGGGCTGTTGTCTTACCAACTCTTCTGTATGGGTGTGAAGCCTGGACAGTCTACCAGCGCCATGCCAAAAAATTTAATCATATCCACCTGAGCTGTCTAAGGGAACTGCTGAGGATCAAGTGGCAAGACAGAATCCCTGACACGGAAGTCCTCAGCAAAGCAAATATCACCAGCATCTACACCATGCTTGCGAAAGAAACAGCTTAGATGGACTGGCCATGTGACCAGAATGCCCTACGTGAGACTTTCAAAACAAGCACAAGGTGGCCCCAGAAAGCGCTACAAGGACACCCTTAAAGCTTCCTTGAAGAGCTTTGACAAACAAAATGACAAAACGTGCCATGGTCATCATCAACTGTGATGGACGAATAAGAAGAATTTAACTGAATAGGAATTAAAGTTGTTGGTGATTTACTGCCAGTAGTGATCGTTTCAGATGGAAACTGCAGTTAATTGTATGTATAGATATGTTTTTGGAGCGGTAGAGTAGTAAATGTAGATGCATGTTTTTGTATGACGCTATGTGTCTCTGTCCTTGAATAAGAGAGAACAGTTTGTTTGCCTGGTTCTTAGATGATGGTTTTTCATTCTTCTTCAGGAAAAAAAAAAGTTGGAACCTAAGTGCAGCTGAATAATGACAAAAAACAGCAAATCTGTTAAAGCTACCTACATTCATTTTTATGGCCCTAAACTCTTACTGTAAGCAATAATTATTTAATTTATCTATTTGTTAGGACACTGGGAGAAACATCTGAGACAAAGTTGGTATTTAAATAAAACATAATGTCAACTCAGTTAAGTTTTTTCATAATGATTATATCAAAACCCCTGAGATTGTGTTTGGGGAAGATAAATCACAAATATCTTTAACTATCAAACTGTTCTGGACAATTAGACAGCTTCAGATTTCATTAATATTTTGAAGGCAGACTGAAAAATGTGTGTTTTGCAGGGCCGCTGCTAACCAAATGCGTGCCCTAAGCAGGATTGTATTGTTGTGCCCCCCTTCCTCAAATATGATAAAAAAAAAAAAAAAAAACGGTCTCAGGTTACGTATGTAACCATGGTTCCCTGAGTAGGGAACGAGACACTGCGTCCTCTAGGGGGCGCTTTGGGGAACACCTCGTCGTGACCCGTGTCTGAAGCATACAATGAAAAAACACCAACTTGTTGGCCGTCGACAGCCTCCGACGTCACTACCGGCGCGACTATAAATCAGCACCGGGAGAGCACGTCATTATCTTCTTCGTCTGAAGCTTGCGTCCGAAGCATGGCAGAGAGCTAGAGGACGCAGTGTCTCGTTCCCTACTCAGGGAACCATGGTTACATACGTAACCTGAGACCGTTCCCTTTCGAGGGAACTTCGAACTGCGTCCTCTAGGGGGCGCTTTGGGGAACAGTATACCCACGCCGCCATGCTGAGGGGAATGCAGGCCAGAATCATGGCGAGCACTAAGTACCAACTCTACCATTACTATGGGAGTTGCCCCTGGGACGTTTAGACGGCTGTCTGTGACAGTACCCCTTATGGCCAAAAAGGCCTAAGCTACATACCCAACTTAATTGTTAGGGCCTCGGCCCTGGGTAGAGCTGAAGGCTTGGAATCAGGAAAGATTCCTTTAAAGGGATACGGCTAAGAACCTAGCATTTGTACCAAGTCCTGCCTGTCACACAGGGGCTACCGCTAGCTTACGCATAAGCTTGCTGAAAGAGCTGTCTCAACAGTTCTCTAGTAGCAACACCCCGTTTAGATAGGTATCCGAGGATACATAGGTGGAGTGGCGCCCAAGATGAACGGGGCTTTTACCAACTCAAGAAAGGGCACGAAGCAACCGCGCGAAGCCCTCACCATATAGGATTTTAGAAAGAACGCAGAATACTAGCGTGCAAACTTACCACAGTGTGGATTTCAGAAAATGTGCAAAGACTACACGTGCACACTTACCATAGCATGGATTTTCAAATACTGTTCTAAGAAGGGGCTCTCGTGGCACTCTGATAGAGCAGCTCATAGATGGAATGTTGCATCTTAAAACAGTATGATTGAGAGTCATCAACTCGATCTCTGGAAACAATACTGGAGCGCTCTGGGAAAAAAACAGAGAACTCCGTCTCGTACGAGAGGAGAACTCCGAGCTCAGAGTAGCGCACTCATAGGTGACCCATTTTTTGGAAAAAGGGGAGCGCTGCTAAATTACCACGAGAATCAATAGCCCCTCATGTTGAGAAAAGCGATGCTTGAGGTGTATAAACAAATACACACTGGCTGAATGGAGCCCAAGGAACCAAGGTCTAATCATCTCAAGAAAGGGAACGAAGCGTTACCCCTCATCGTACAAGATTTCAGAAAGTTTGCAGAGACTTGCATGCAAACTTACCACTTGTGGATTTAGAAAGTGCGCAAAGCGTTCACATACACACTGACCACCATGTGGTTTTGAGAAAGTACACAAAGCTAAGCGTGTGTACTTAAAGGTTCCTAAGCATCGTAGAGGAGCTGAATCTCGGGAGAGGCAAGCTCAATTTTACAAACCTCGGGTGAGGGGAGCATCACCTGAGGCAGCATATACAAGAAGACTTCTGTAACTGCCACCTCCACTTCCCGGTAGATACGACAGCACCCCTAAGCGGCCAGGAGACCCCTCGGGGTGACCTGGCCAGACATCCATGAAATTCCCTGCAGTGCTGTGCCAGGCCTGATGATCAAGGAGGCTCCCTCAGAAACCTGTGATCTCAGCCGCCTAATACCGGAACATGAAGCCGGATGGCTGCTGCTGACGAATGTTTAGTAAACACTGTAACTGAGCACTGCAAAGGAAACTCAGACAGAGTTTATTAGTAGACACGTAACCACCAGCAATTAAATACACATAAGTATATACAGAGAGGGTTACATTTACTCACTCACCCTCCTACGCCGGAGCCCCGCTCAAGGGGTACCTCCTTTTAACCTGGACCATCAGTTTCAGGTTGGTTGCTATGGACATAGAACCATAAAAAATATTATAGGTCCAGCATAGGAGACTGTTATGCGAGAGGTTTCCACCTAACCTCGATCAGGTGGAGAGCTGGTGGTTACAGGGGAATTAGGAAGGGGAGGATAAAAGCAGAAGTTAACCTTTCGAAGTCGATTAACGCATATACGCGTTATGTTCTTTTCTTTTAGTAGATACCTCGGTATCATTCTGATTCAGACGAGAACACTGCCTCGTCTAGATCATACCTCTTAGGTTCTGCTTACCTCCTCGTGACCCACGATTCCTCTAACCCCTGCCCGCAGGTGGGGGAGGAGCGCGAGTTGCGACACTAGCCTTCTGTGCCCATCTTTGATCCTCAGATCGAGACAGGCCAGGACCCCTATGTTGTTTGGGCTCAGACCTGGACCTTCGTGGGACGAAGGATCTGAAAGCAGCAGAGCGCGCCTTCGTCTCCCTGAACTTTTCAAATCGCCGCCTCAACGGAAATACCGAAAAGTTCAGAAGGCGAAACCTGAGCATCGAGCAGAAAGCATTTTCTGCATGTCTGTTCATCCACAGATGTCTCTCCGCTGCCACCATGGCCGCCATAGTCCTGCCCCATGGCGGAGGCGGCCTGCTTGGTAGCATGGAGAGAGATCCGTGGTGTGGCGCAGCTCAGCTACCAGATCGGAAAAAGGCCCCAGCCTCTATCCAGGTCTCTTAGCAGATCAGTCTGATATGCTTGAAGCACCAGCATTGTGTGTAATAAAGCCACAGCCTGACCTGCTACTGCGTATGCCTTGCCATTTAAGCGAGATGATTTTCTGAAGGGGCTTAGATGGCAAGGAGGGAGATTAAGAGAGGAGGTTTCCCCTGCAGAAAGAAAACATTTTTCACATATAAAAATTTATAAATTATTTATAAAATTTTTAGCTCTTTCTACAGGGGCATTCCCTCCTAGCCGCTTTCACGCATCACCTCGATGTCGGCAGATTACTTTAATGCCGAAACCAATGGATGCAAAAAGAAAACGGCATCTTTCATTTCTTTTTAATCTCTGTATGGAGATCATGCACAAATGAAAGGCTCACCTGAGCTGGAGGGTTATGGTCAAAAGGTAATTTTTGCTCAATAACCTCCAACAGCTCTACATACGCAGGGCAGGAGAATTGAGAAGGCTCAGCCTCAGCTTCTTCACCATCCTCAAATATCTCCTGCTTTTCCTGGGTAAAAAACCCAGCAGAGCACTAACCTCAGTATGAGAAAGTGTTATAACATCATCCTCCCAAGGCTCTCTCTCGTCCGCCGCCCCTTTTTTTTTTTTTTTACGATCTCGAAAGGGAAAGTCCCTCTTTAAACCATTCAGACAGATCCATCTGTATTCTCACGAGCTCATTTTCTTTCCTGCCTCAGCGTGGACAGATCCTGAACCGCGGGAAGCAGATGGCTTGCTTTTTTTTTTTTTTTTTTTTTTAGAAGAGAGACGAACGAGAGCGGAGCTTTTTCCATTGAAAAAACGCTCACAGTGCACGCAGATTGCCTCCTCAAAGACATCGCGTGCGTGCTCTTTACCCAAACAAATGACGCAAAGATCGCGTGTGTCATCGGGTGTCAAATAACGCCGACACGGATGCACACATCGTCTAAACGCTTGCTAGTTGTCGCCATGATAAACAGAGAAAGATCGCCCTTACCGGTTCTTTCAGATGCACGCTTCAAACAAAACAGTCAGTTGAAGATGAAGAAGATGATGACGTGCTCTCCCGGTGCTGATTTATAGTCGCGCCGGTAGTGACGTCGGAGGCTGTCGACGGCCAACAAGTTGGTGTTTTTTCATTGTATGCTTCAGACACGGGTCACGACGAGGTGTTCCCCAAAGCGCCCCCTAGAGGACGCAGTTCGAAGTTCCCTCGAAAGGGAACTACTATAAGGGTGAAAAGAAAACTTTAATCAAACAAAAAAGTAAGGAAAAAAAGAGGATAAAAGCAGAAGTTAACCTTTCGAAGTCGATTAACGCATATACGCGTTATGTTCTTTTCTTTTAGTAGATACCTCGGTATCATTCTGATCAGACGAGAACGCTGCCTCGTCTAGATCATACCTCTTAGGTTCTGCTTACCTCCTCGTGACCCACGATTCCTCTAACCCCTGCCCGCAGGTGGGGGAGGAGCGCGAGTTGCGACACTAGCCTTCTGTGCCCATCTTTGATCCTCAGATCGAGACAGGCCAGGACCCCTATGTTGTTTGGGCTCAGACCTGGACCTTCGTGGGACGAAGGATCTGAAAGCAGCAGAGCGCGCCTTCGTCTCCCTGAACTTTTCAAATCGCCGCCTCAACGGAAATACCGAAAAGTTCAGAAGGCGAAACCTGAGCATCGAGCAGAAAGCATTTTCTGCATGTCTGTTCATCCACAGATGTCTCTCCGCTGCCACCATGGCCGCCATAGTCCTGCCCCATGGCGGAGGCGGCCTGCTTGGTAGCATGGAGAGAGATCCGTGGTGTGGCGCAGCTCAGCTACCAGATCGGAAAAAGGCCCCAGCCTCTATCCAGGTCTCTTAGCAGATCAGTCTGATATGCTTGAAGCACCAGCATTGTGTGTAATAAAGCCACAGCCAGACCTGCTACTGCGTATGCCTTGCCATTTAAGCGAGATGATTTTCTGAAGGGGCTTAGATGGCAAGGAGGGAGATTAAGAGAGGAGGTTTCCCCTGCAGAAAGAAAACATTTTTCACATATAAAAATTTATAAATTATTTATAAAATTTTTAGCTCTTTCTACAGGGGCATTCCCTCCTAGCCGCTTTCACGCATCACCTCGATGTCGGCAGATTACTTTAATGCCGAAACCAATGGATGCAAAAAGAAAACGGCATCTTTCATTTCTTTTTAATCTCTGTATGGAGATCATGCACAAATGAAAGGCTCACCTGAGCTGGAGGGTTATGGTCAAAAGGTAATTTTTGCTCAATAACCTCCAACAGCTCTACATACGCAGGGCAGGAGAATTGAGAAGGCTCAGCCTCAGCTTCTTCACCATCCTCAAATATCTCCTGCTTTTCCTGGGTAGAAAACCCAGCAGAGCACTAACCTCAGTATGAGAAAGTGTTATAACATCATCCTCCCAAGGCTCTCTCTCGTCCGCCGCCCCTTTTTTTTTTTTTTTTACGATCTCGAAAGGGAAAGTCCCTCTTTAAACCATTCAGACAGATCCATCTGTATTCTCACGAGCTCATTTTCTTTCCTGCCTCAGCGTGGACAGATCCTGAACCGCGGGAAGCAGATGGCTTGCCTTTTTTTTTTTTTTTTTTTTTTAGAAGAGAGACGAACGAGAGCGGAGCTTTTTCCATTGAAAAAACGCTCACAGTGCACGCAGATTGCCTCCTCAAAGACATCGCGTGCGTGCTCTTTACCCAAACAAATGACGCAAAGATCGCGTGTGTCATCGGGTGTCAAATAACGCCGACACGGATGCACACATCGTCTAAACGCTTGCTAGTTGTCGCCATGATAAACAGAGAAAGATCGCCCTTACCGGTTCTTTCAGATGCACGCTTCAAACAAAACAGTCAGTTGAAGATGAAGAAGATGATGACGTGCTCTCCCGGTGCTGATTTATAGTCGCGCCGGTAGTGACGTCGGAGGCTGTCGACGGCCAACAAGTTGGTGTTTTTTCATTGTATGCTTCAGACACGGGTCACGACGAGGTGTTCCCCAAAGCGCCCCCTAGAGGACGCAGTTCGAAGTTCCCTCGAAAGGGAACTACTATAAGGGTGAAAAGAAAACTTTAATCAAACAAAAAAGTAAATGAATAAATTATATTATTTACAAATTAAAACTGTAGCTCTTGACATTTACCTATGGCTATAACTTAATCATGACTCTAAATTATTTTATAGTCTCAAGCATTCAGAAATCATGCAAAAGGAAAATAAGCAGTTTTATTATGATAAAAATCTTTGTAAGGGTTGTGATATGCACATTTTTTGTTGAAGAAATTATAAAGGCTGTGTCATCCATAGCAAAAAGGTGACCAAAAAATGAAATATTAATTAGTAAGTACCTTGGGAACTAGCCTAATCAAGGATTAGATTGTCCTGTAGGTGTAACAGAAGCAATTACAAGGCATTTGTCTCCTTTTCCAGGCATTTGTAACATGTACATAAATGGTTTATTTTGTATTTGCCAACATTATGTATTTTAACAGTGTTATTATTAACCAATCATTATTGCCTCATTAATTTTGCTGCTGATGGCTTACGTCTATTTTTATAGCAACAAAAACAACAACAAAAAATTACAGTATATTAATACTTCTTTGTTAATTATTATTTGAAGTAACAAAACCATGGTTAATTTACAGTTACCATTACTACAAGAATGATGATTTGTGGAGTTATTGTTAAAACCTTGGGTAATTTTCGTTAAGGGAACCTAAAAACAAATTATATAAAAAATAAAAAAATAAACTTTCACAGTAATGTGCCTGAAAGTGATAAACGGGCCTTGTATTTACCTAAATGATTTATAATTTATTTTAATATATATTAAAAATGTATAAGTTGTGCATTATAGCTGACACCTAGATGAACAATTACAGTTGTTTTTAAGACTGTAAGTCCTTCTCCTCAAATGCTACTAACGTTAGAAAAGTGTATACCAATATCGCGCGTATACGGGGACCGAGAGAGCTCAATACGCTGCAACTTAAGAAAACACATGCAAATTGAAAAGTACACCAGCATGCATATAACGAAATACGCTGCAAATCCTCACAACACATACACATTAAGAAACAATTAATGATGCATTGCAAATTTATTATTATTAATCTTGAAATTATATTTAGCTGAGGAAATTAAAGTTAGCCATCATAAGTAACGTTTTACATTTAATCATGTAATTATTCAGCTAACTTAGGCTAATACTATCCAAAAGATAAAGAAATCATGCAATCGTGGGGCCCTATTTTAACGATCTAAAATGCAAGTGTCAAAGCGCGAAGCACAATTTAGTTTGTGGGCGGGTCTCGGCGCTGTTGCTATTTTCCAGGCGGGATAAATGGCTCTTGCGCCCGGCGCAAATCTAAAATGGGTTGGTCTGAAGTAGCTTCATTATTCATAGGTGTGGTTTGGGCGTAACGTGAAATAAACCAATCAGAGCGTCATCCAACATTCCCTTTAAAAGCAGGTGCGCAAGTTCCATTATGGATTGCTATTATTATGGTGTATTTACCAGGCGCACGCCAGGAGTGGTTCACAGCCGAGGAGACTGATGTTCTTGTAAGAGCAGTGAAAGACAGAGAAGTTGTGTTGTATGGGGATGGGAGAAACCCACCCAAAATAGCATCGGTTAAACAGGCGTGGGAGGAAATAGCCACAATTGTTTCATCGATTTTTTTTCCTGGTTCTTGACGGACAAACCAATTTGTCAGATGTCCTTATATACATATATGACCTCAAACATGTCTGATCCTTAATTACTACAATTAGCCTCAATAATTTGTAAGCTAGATTTATGCCTATTTTTTCACATCTTCGTGGCACACCACAATGATTTCCGTCATCTCAAGTGTTAATATTTTTTTAGTGTTTTTTATTTTTGTAACAATTTATGATTAGCAAAAATAACTGTTGCATCTGTGTAGATTACATGAGCAAAGTGTATGCGCGTTGTGCACGCTATACACTATGGTCAAGTATGCGCCCTTAAAATAGCACAATGAACAACGCGCAACGCGCCACTGACTTTAGACTAGGTTTTTTCTGGTCAGTGGCGCAATTGTTTAATGGAACAGCAAAATAGCACCAGGGATTGTTTGCGCCGGAACGCGCCTCCTTTTTTGCGCTGAACCACCCAGGGAGCGCAAGTTCATCCACTAGTTTAGCGACGTGCTTCTGTGGAGGGAAAAGTGCGCTTTGCGCAGGTGCAAAATAGGAATGACACATGCGTCGGTGTACGAAGTCAATTGCGCTGGGTGCAAGATAGGGCCCAGGGTGTTTTAAAAAAAAAAATTCAGTTCACCAACAGCTCCACAGACCAGTAGCCACTGCACGATAAGCAAATCTCAGCCAGGTCTGATACTTTTTGGGGTATCCTTGAAACATTTCCATTGTGGTCAGTGCTATTTGCAACTCATTTGTTAATTTGCATGTTGTTATGAAGGATTTGCAGCGCGTTCCGTTATATGCATGTGCTGTGAGGATTTGCAACACTTGTGTTAAACTGATGAAGTGTTTTTTTTTTGTTGTTGTTTTTTTGCTGGTGTTTTTTACATTTTTTTATTTGCATGTGTTTTATTAAATTGCAAAGCGTTGTTTTCTTAAGTTGCAGCGCGTTGATTTCTCTCGGCCACCGTACATGTAACTTTAGAGACGGCCCCTAAATTTGAGACTCTCGAACGTCCAATGTCAAGCCAACTTTATGCCTGTTTTGTTTTGTTTGTTTTTTTTTTTTTTTTTGTAGTTTTCTTTTCTCTGCACTGGATTGCTGATGTCCTTTACCCGGGCATAGATGTCCATCCATCAGTCATGAACATTTGAGATGAGCACGAGAAATAGAGGTTTCCCCAGTACCAGCTTTAAACAAAGCAGAGCTAACGTTACCTCACAAACGCTGCTTTATCAGGCATATAACATACAAGTCTTTCTTCAGAAATACAGTGATATAAAAACACCTGTGCCTTTTTTTGATATTTAAACATATAAATGTAAGGAATTATTATTATTATTATTATTATTATTATTATTATTATTATTCAACGTGCAGTACGTACTAATGTTTATTCAACGAAGCCTTTTGGAAAATCGATCAGTTTTAAGATTGTGGCGAGTCTCCACAAATAAATAAATGTATGGGAAACACATCCCAGAGCACAACCACCTGAGCCCAACTTCAGTCTACTCATCACCTTGACTTTAACTGTGTTTGTAGATGGCACCGCAGCCAAACCGATGTACACAACACAGACCGGAAGTTAACTTAGGGCCAGGCATGTGCGCCCGATGAAACCGTCTATAGGGAGCAGCCATACTGGTGTTATGTGTTACAGACATATGGACAGGGATGCAGTGGAGGCTAAACGCACGTAAACGCCATTTACCCACCTCCCAAAATTCGGAAATAGCGTATACCCACCTCCAAAGTGCGTTTATCCACCTCTAAATAGCCTACAGTTCCTATGACATTTTAAATTAAGCTTATGTCATTTTAGTTTCATATTGTTCATTATTAGTTTCATAGGTTGTTTGTTGTTAAAGACAAAGTATTTCATATTGCGCTGCAACTTGTCAGTGTTGACCAATTGCTTGTGGTGTTGCCAGTAGTGGGAATTTCGGATCATTTTACTGACTTGGATCTTTGAGTCTCGTTCGGCAAAATGAACTAATCTTTTCTCTTCCCATCTCTATGGGACAGACATGAAGAATAAAAGACTCGGACCTCACCTGTCGATTCAGAACCCATCTGTTGTGTAATGCGCATGTGCAGTCAACACAAAATGAACGAATCACTCTCTGAGACAACTCGGTAGTCCTGAGTCATATTAAAGATTCGTTCAAAATGAACGACAGGCAACAGACTGCATCAAGATTCAAAAATGGATGTCAGGAAATTAATAATAATAATAATAATAACAACAATAATAACGTTCGTTTTTGTAAATAGAACTCATACAGCAGCCATTCATCTCATCTCCGATTTATTTGTGTCCGTATACATACAATATCCACGATCCGCCAGGGCTATAGTCCAATGGTGCGCACATTTGAAGAGATAATAATTTTATGACATGTTTGTAAAATATTTCGTCATACCGAATAACATTTCTATTAATTTTACACTGATTTATGCGATTTTAAGAGCTAAAACAGCTAACCGAGCTATTCGCGTCGTCTATGACATCAGTGCGATATCATTAGTTTGTAAAGCTGTCAATCATCTCATGTGAACCACGTGACCAAAAGGATAAGCTGTTTGTGTCATTGCAGTCTGTGTCATTGATAAAATATATGAAAGACAAAAGTAAAAAAAAATATTTGATTCCAGCTTGTTAAATGTGAATATCTCCTTGCGTCTTCTCTCCTCTGTGACAGTAAACTGAATATCTTTGAGTTGTGGACAAAACGAGAGGACCATTTGAGGACCATTCCTGGGCTTTTGGGGAAACACTGATCCACATTTTTCTGACATATTATAGACCAAACAACCAACCGATTAATAGAGAAAATATTCAACAGATTAATTGACTATGAAAATAATCCCTAATCATTACGTACAAGTGCATTGCATTGGAACCCCTGTATATAAGCCTCCCTCTCTATTCCTCTTTTTAAAATAACTGTTCTCTCTGTTTTATCATTTAGTAAACTTTATAGATTTCAACCTTATTATTCCTTCTTGAGTCTCTTTAACAAGAACTTAGATGAATGTATGAATTGAATAGTGATTGTGTGACCTATATGAGGGAATAACCAGTGATACCCTTGGTAGTAATATCAAATGAAAGCCTATAGTGATGTCATCAGGATACACATACAGTGGCCCACCTTACCATGACCAGGATGTGGTCACCCAGAATTTATAGTTTACCCACCTCTTTTTTTACCTCTACACCTCTGCATATGGATATGAGGAAATTGTGATGTTTATTAGACTTGCTGAGTACTAGTTTTTCTACTACTTAACTAACAGTAGTTGTCACCCTGATTTAGTTCCTGGTTTCTTGTACATCATGTATAAGCCCATGTTTACTCTGTGGCTTTTGTTACTTGTTCTTTTCAATACTTGTTGAACAACTGGCTACTACAATGTATTACACAACAAACTGAATAGAGTATATATGACATTTTTTTTGACATTCCTTCAACTTTAATGAATTCACCTCTACCGATCCAATCAACAGCTACCGATTTCAAGTCATTGCACATGCCTATGAGGAATGCACATGATTTTCATACTTGAGCCTGAAAGCACATTACAAGCAGCTCTTGAGATAATGTTTGGATGTTTCTCAGGTGAGCAAAACGCGCAGTCAACCCTCCCTGGAGGAGGTTAACTGTAGAAAGCAGGTTGCTATGGCAATCCTCGCTGCTAGAGAGATGCCAAAAATAAAAAGCTGAAAATTCTAGGTTAGTGCACTGACTGAACTGACATTACTATGCTTGTTATTTTATAAAGACATTTTAGTGGCTGTATAATAGCTTCCAAGTATTTTACCTGACTTGCAACCATCTTATTTGACAAGAATGGTGAAAATGGTTTTGTAGAAAAGTATTATTACAGCTTTCCTCTACAAGTTGCATGAGTTGAGGTATCATTCATGTCTGTTGCACAGCCGGTGAAGATGACTTACTGTAATGCTAAATTTTAAAGCTTTTGTTCAAATGACGAAATGTGATCAACAGTAAAAGTGATGGTTAAGTGGTAAAAAAAAAAAAAGAAAAAAATCATCAGATCTTGTTATGTTGGCTAGTTGGTGATTTTATTAGAATCCAGAATTTTGTTGTTGTTTTCCACCACACATAAAAATTAATGGCAGAGTTACCTTTTTTTTTTTTTTTTTTTTTTTTTTTGCACTTCATTGTAATGTGAATGCATTTTAAAAAAAAGACTTGGGTACAAACTGTTTAGAAGAATCATATTAGGTCACCACTTAATTACAGCAAGTGGGAGAAAGAAGAAAACAAAAAGCTCTTAAACTTTTATTTTGCATTTATTAAATAAAAGCTTGCTAACCTGCATATTTTTAACCTTTCATCCATCATTTGGGGAGATTAAAAAATCATAGTGCATAAATTTTCCTATTATAAAATAGGATATTTAAATAAATGTAGAACATGTCACTGACCATGTGAGAAGCACATTTCTGGGTTCATATAAGATTACAAAAATACCTCCTCCACTCTGAATATTTTTTTTTACAGAGGAATCATGCAAAATCATTTAGTAAAAATTATCATATTTTTTTCTTACTTTATTTTTTTTTTCTTACTGTAAAGTGCTAGAGAAAATGAATATGGACATATCACATGAGAATTGAAATAAATAAAAAATAAATCATGTTCTATATAAAGTACTGGGCATATGTATACATTATATATATATATATATATATATATATATATATATATATATATATATATATATATATATATATATACACACACACACACACACACACACACACACACACACACACACACACACACACACAGGTCACTTAGGTACACCATGCTAATACCGGGTTAAAATACCTTTTTGCCTTCTAAACTGCCTTAGTATTTTATAGCATAGATTCAACAAGCTGTTGGAAACATTCCTCAGAGATTTTGGTCCATATTGACATGATAACATCACTCAGTTGCTGCAGATTTGTCGGCTGCACATCCATGAAGCGAATCTCCCGTTCCAGCACATCCCAAAGCTGCTCTGTTGGATTGAGATCTGGTGACTGTGGAGGCCGTTTAAGTAAAGTGAACTCATTGTCATGTTCAAGAAAACAGACTGAGATGATTTGAGCTTTGTGACATAGTGCATTATCCTGTTGGAAGTAGCCATCAGAAGACGGGTACACTGTAGTCATAAAGGGATGGACATGGTCAGCAACAATGCTCAGGTCAGCTGTGGCGTTTAAACGATGCTCAATTGGTACTAAGGGGCCCAAAGTGTCAAGAGAATATCCCCCACACCATTACACCACCAGCAGCACTTGTCCTGTTATTGTCAGTGAAGTCCACTTCAACTGAATATACCGTGCTCAGGGAGTAGGGAGCAGTGGACACTGCGTAGGGACCCTGTCGAATGGAACGCACCTACAGACTCTCCATTAATGCAACACTGACTCATTTACATAAGTTAAACCTGATCGCCAGCTGGATCCCTAGTCATGCAAGTCATAGGTACTATGCATTTAAAAGTTCATACACTGATATATTAACATTTATGTATATACAGTGTATGTTTCTACAGAGGACAGGGGCGTTCATTTTGGCCGGTGGACAATATTTTGCAATGTGTGAATTGTACAGTATGTCAGTCTTGAAGAGGAGATTATTTGTTGTTTAGATGCAAACTTTTATTTTTATTTTTTCTCATTTTGTCACATGATGTAATATTTGCCTTGACCCCTGTGCCATTACTCCATTTGAGTATATGATCCTGGCCACCATCATAGCCAACTGCATCGTTTTATCCCTGGAACAGCATCTTCCTGGTGAGGACAAGACACCTATGTCCAAAATGCTGGTAAGCATTAAAAACATTATTAAATTCACATTTTACATAAACATAACTGAACCTTTTTTAAATCTCTTGCTATTACGAATGCTACATATGATCTAAATTATTGGATTCCCAGAGTATAAAATAAAATGCATACTGTTGCTCAGAAGCTAGTGGCAACCAACATCACTGGGAAATCACCTGCAAGAGAAAGAAGAAAAGGCCCACAAATCTGTGACGACGGTTTTGCAATTTGCCTCCTCAATTTATAAACCCTACTCACAAATAATCAGCAATTCCCACTTTAATGCATGAAGATAATAAGATCAAACTCAGTATGCATCTTACTGATGCTACAAACTATGTACAGGCAAGCCATGAGGCCAGAAACACTGAATGTGGCTGGGGACAAATACAGTGTTATAAAACACACACACACACACAAACAAATTCAGAATACAGTTTATTAAAAAGATGTACTATGTAAAGGAAAGCAGACATGGCCAGAATATGAATGCATCAGCAGCGAGGCGTATAATGAGTTTAAGTATCACTGCATTGAGCCACTTAAAGCGTTTTCTTTATAATAGTTTTCTATGGGAGACCTGACACATACAATAATGCAGTTTATGTAATTTTAGCTGATGATAGTGTTTTTTTATCATTGTGTTATGATTGACTAAATGTTCCTATTGGAAGAAAACATGTGTTAGTGTTTTAAATAACTTTTTGATTTACAATGTGTGATTTTGAGCATGAAATTAACCATTTTGCCAATTGTGTGTTTTAGGTGAGTTGGTGCATTAAGAGTTTAGGAAACTTGTTAAATGTATTGTATTGTATTGTAAATATGTATTTTATTTTATTTTTTTGCTGCAGAAATTCAGTACAAAAAAATGAATGACCATCTCAGAGTAGCTTTATAAAATGTACAGTTTATGTAAAAAAAAAAAAAAAAAAAAAGTCACAGAATTGCTGCAGTAAAGACTTTATTTGCAACAGGACATTATAAAAGGAGCGAAAACAAAAATACTAGAAAAAAATGCAATATAGTTGTCATTTATTTGTAATTTATGTCATTATTTGAAAATACTAAAATTTACAGAACAGAAAAAGCCACAGTAGAATAAAAAGTAAATAAATAAACTTGATCTAATCTGCCCAAACTTCTACATTTAGGAATTAGGAAACTTGTTAAAGTTATTGAAAAAAACTGTCATAGGGATTGTAAAAACTGCAAAATTTTGGCACAGATTTGTGGGTCTTTTTTTCTTCTTCAGGTGACATTCCGGGCTCTGTAAATTTGAAGTAATTATAAAATCAAAACTAGAATGAGCATTTCTAAATTCATTATTATATTCTCTATCAACTGTTTGTTTAATCATTTGATCTTGTTCTTTATCATTGGGTCGATTAGGAGAAGACTGAGCCTTATTTCATTGGGATCTTCTGTTTTGAAGCTGGTATCAAGCTGGTTGCGCTTGGTTTTGTTTTTCATAAGGGTTCCTATCTCAGAAACGGCTGGAATGTAATGGACTTCATTGTTGTGCTAAGTGGGTAAGTGACATTTATATTTTCTCACTCCACACTCATTTTGGAT
This sequence comes from Carassius auratus, assembly GCF_003368295.1. NCBI lineage: Eukaryota > Metazoa > Chordata > Actinopteri > Cypriniformes > Cyprinidae > Carassius > Carassius auratus. The sequence continues at coordinate 29,132,534 of NC_039244.1, forward strand.
ACTTCAATGCTAAGAATAGTTTGAGATTACAGGCATGTGCTTCACTTCAAAACATGGCTATGGTAGGCATGGCCGTATTTTGTATCTGCTCCTCGATTTCTGCTTGCACAATCATAAATTTCCTTAGCACTTCTCCATTGGATTTGATTCTGCTGACCTTAAATCATTCACTTCTGATTGAGAGAGTAAGTCTATTCATATTTACCTTTCCTGGCAGTTCTGTATCCCAAAATGCAGATCTGTATGCGGTATTAGGTGTGTGTGTGTGTTACGTTTTCCTTAAAAAACCCAAGCATTCCCATAGATATGGAAGCTTGTTTCCACATTTGAAACATTTATTTTATTTTTAAATTGAAATTGTCGCAATTCTGACTGAAAAATATTCAGTGTTGTGGGATACAAACAAACAACTATTAGAACAGAAGTTAGAATTGTGAGTTTATATTTCATCATTCTGAGAAAAAAAAGTCAGAATTGTGAGATAAAATGTTGCAATTATCCTTTTTTTTTTATCTAGTTGGTGAAAAAGACTTCCACACTGGTCTATAGAATGATGCATTAATATAGAAAAAAAAAACAGAATATAATAAATAAGCTGCAAAATGGGTTCCAAGTAATCAGTGGCTTAAGGCTTTCCATTTAAACCATTTTCACGGGTTTTGTCAGTAGTGGGCATTTATGCAACCTAAGCAATGACATGCATCTGAGGAAGTTAATGAGGAAAGGGACTAGAATGCAGATGATCTGCTCTACAGATGAGATGTATATCTTGGCTACAGGACGGTGTGTTTGAGTAGGCTGTAAACAGCAGAGGCAGGGTTTCCTCGTCAAGGAACTGTTTTCATCCCCATTTACCTCAGTTTCAGATTTCCTTCCAAGTTCTCAGATGAAAGGTAAAATCTGCAGTGAAAAACCAGGAGATCAGTAGATGCAGGGATGCCTAAAACTCAGTAGTTTAGAAAAGTGTTTGTCTGATGAGAATGTGAAATCAACTTCACATTACAGTACATCTGCTAAGTGATGGAAACAGATCGCAAGTGAGACAAAAAATGACTCTCTTTAGAAAACAAACAACACTGTGTGAACTATACATTTTCTTCTGTCTTATAATAATGGACAATGCAACCCCTTTAACATAGCGCTCACAGGGATAGCTTAATGAACTTGTTTTAAAAATTTAATTTAATGGCCAGCTAGGATTCACAAAACATCTTCAGGCTATTACAAGTAGCTTCTAACTTGCCAGTTTAGGAGAAAACAATAGATGTGTCAGTCCTAATTTTAGGATTCCTACCTTTTTGCTTTAAGAGTGTTTCTTGAAGTTTTTCAGTGCTAAAGTCAGCCTCTAAATATGTGAAGACTTAGGGCTAGTCAAGAATACTCCTAAATCAATAGGACCAAATCACAATCCATCCAATGGCTGTTTCCGGTGTCCTGACATTTTATCCTAAGCTCAGATTTTCCTGCCAGGGTTTACTGCACACACACACATCAATATTGCATCCTTTGTCTCATACTAAACAACAATATTTAACGCATCTGCATTACTGTAAGGGTAGGTTTAGGCTTAGGATAGGTGTAGACTTTAATAAACACAATCTAATAAGTGAAAGAAAACTTTTTATTGTTGGTTTCCTGTAGCTCTATCCCTTCTAGCTTCAACAGTGAATATGACACATAATTACTGTATTTGCATTACTGTAGGGGTAGGTTTAGGGTTGTGGTAGGTGTAGATGTTAATAAACCAAAATTCATCTGCAACATTTTTTGTTGTCGAATTGTACTACCCACTGTTTTAATAGGCAACCTGTCCTCCAACCAATACGCCTTATAGGTCGTTTGTCCAAATCCCTGAAATATGACCCATCAGGGCATATACTACAATTGCGCCCTTATCGGCAGGTCGTTTTCCTATTAATGTTTTGTACTCTTTTATTTGCACTCTGGTTTGCGTTTCGTGTAGCTCAGTTGGTAGATTATTGCGTTATACCTTGATATGTAATCATGCTATCATGGGTTCGATCCCAGGGAATGGATGTGCACGTAAATTGTACTGTTTATGCTCAATAAATCATAATTTAGCAAGATTTCTGTGAGGGTTAGGTTTAGGGGTGGGGTTAGGTGTGGTCATTCGAACGAATAAGTCACCTAGTAAAATATGTACGAATTACTGTAAGATTGGTGTCAAAAGTCCACACATTGCATTTAATTAAATGTGAGTTTTGACTGGTAATGACGTTATACGTCATTTCATGACAACAGACGCAACGCGATACTGTCATTATTTTTACGCCCGCTAGAGGCCGCTTAACTTTAAAACGTAAATATAGGTCGTAATAAGGTGCTTGCACAAATGACCTATATGGACAAATCGACAGAACACCTGCAATCAGCCACAGAACGTAAACCTTTTTAACAATAGTTTCATGTACTTTTCATGTACAAGTTCGGTAAGAAGTTAAAATTGTTTTTGAGTTGCAGATATGGAAGAGGCTAACAATTAACTTAACATATACTTGCTTAATTAGTGACAGCTACATTTAAAAACTTTATTTGAATATGGCAACATGATACCTGGCTCTACAATATCCCTGACTGAATGACTGATAGAAACCCATCCCCTATCAGCCAGAACCTTTTCTACTACTTAGTGCACTGCTATATATATATATATATATATATATATATATATATATATATAATTTATTTTGTTTTATTTTTTTGTAAATGCAGCCTCAAATTTATGGCATGAGTCAATGAGGTCTGTAAAGGCTGGAGAAAGCAAGAATGGCAGTTGCTCATTTTGTTTTATTTCACTGGCAGTTGTTTCCAGAAACAATTTTCGAGCCGTAAAGACCATGTGACTGATCACATTATAGTTGCATCAACACCTTGCAAAGAAAACACTTTTTGAAATGTGAAACATAAGCCTATTTCACGCTAAGAGCTCACCAAAAAAACGGTGAAGCATCCATTAAAATATAATGAAATGTTTGGTATTTTGTCTACTTTTGAATGGCTGTGAATGGAGAAAGATGCTTCTCTGCACACATAACAGCCTGTGCTAGCCAGCCAAACCCTGACCCCCTGTTGTCAATGTAATGTGGGTGTCTACAGCAAGAAATGATTTTGCACCCTAGCTTTTATCCATTCAATAGATTAAATTATGACAAATTATGCCTTTTTTCACATTTTAATAGATGTTGTTAAAAGGTGGGAAACGATCTGACATTGATTTTAACACACATCACATCAATGAAAGGTATAATTTCTAAAAGGTTGCATAGACATTTTTAAGTGCATCCATTGGGCGTCATTCATAAAACATGAGCAGAACATATTCCTCTGTAAACTGTTCATAAATGTACTCTTAAATTAATCGTAAAGTGCTTGTGTTTCATGAATGTTGTTGTTATATCTGATCTCATGTACTTGTTTTGCTTTGAATGGTCCACTTTAACAATGTCTTATTAAAAAGTAATAATAATTATGTTAGTACACAACGTTGTTATCCATTTTGTCTGTAAATGCCAGTTTTTCTTCTAAAAATCTGTCTTAGAATGGCTGCTAAAATTGAAAACGTTTATCCCTGCTACATACAGTATCTGACACACTTTTGGCTCCAACACACCTGACCTCTTTAAAAACAGCAAAAGTAAGTCAGACTTAAAAGAAAACTACATGTGTCATTCCACTCATCTGGGAACTGAAACAAGGCCAGTAGGCCATTGCTTGTGGCTTTCATTTCTTCTAAAATTAGTGATTAGCTGCAAGCGAATCTGCTGGGACAGAGCCAATTTGATATTTTTTCCTTCACAGGTCCTCTGGGACCATAAGGAGAAACTTTGCATTTGACATCATAAAACAAATATGAGTATGACAACGTTGAAGTGACAGCTCACACACAGCTCTCTCGCCTTATGTTTCCTTCAAGTAATGTTTGAGACTGTCAACATGCAGAGTACAGAGATGCAGTCTGAAATGTCTTTACAAATGTAAAAAATCATTGGATTAGCTGTCCCTGCTGAAGACCAGCTATTCTAGTTGACCAAGAAAGCAGTGCTGGTTAAGCTAGGTAAAAAGCCTGATAGGAACATCAGCATACTCAGGTCTTTTCAACAGGCTCATCAGAATACAAGCGGCAAAAAACATCCCAAAACCACTGACGGCGTGATCCTATAAAGAAAATATTCGGACAATATATGAACAGTAACTATAGTTTAACTATAGCACATGTTTATTTAAAGCGTTTATATATATATATATATATATATATATATATATATATATATATATATATATATATATATATATATATAATACTCTACTATTCGTAAATGACATACAAATATGTGGTGAAGGTATTATTGTCTAACTGTAATATACTTCATGGGGAGTTGTATGTAATCTTAGAGTACAATTATGTTAAATGCCCTGCTTTCTGTGGAGAAAAAGAACCAGTCATCATATAATTTACAAAAAAAAAAGGACATTTCCATTCCCAGAAATCTCAGAGAGCCCACATTAGATGAATTTTCATTGAAAAATGAGGTTTATTTCTTATTTTATTTTCTTGTGTATTCTTTTCTTTTGTGTACATAAGCGTTTTCTGTTAAATCTTATGTTACTATATTAATGTTTATGAGTACATAGTGCATTAAAAAGTTAATAGTTTATAGTGTCTCATTTGAGACACAACTTACATATATATGTATATATTTTGTATAAATTTGTCGTGTAAGTGCTTAGGAGTGATTGCAGCTTGTTGCTACAGTAAACTTCTGTCATGTCGAATCTGATATCAAGCATAATTGATCATTTGAACTGATTTTAGAACTCATTGTTTTCTTTCATCGTGCGTCTCCTAGCAACAAAATACATGTTTCTGCACGAGTTTGTTGTATTCAGAATGACTTGAAAGTCTGCTAGCTCTTTAGTGTATGATGATTAATTTTCTCTATAACAATTTACAAATATGCAAGTGCATGACACCTAAATTCGATTTAAAATGAGTTTTCTGTAAGCAACATGCAGTTTTATGATTCAGCCACAGATAGAGAGGCAAAAGTTGCGTAGAGCAGCAAACGATTACAGGTGCTTTTCAATGAATTAGAATGTCGTGAAAAAATCATTTTGTTTCAGTAATTCAATGTATTGTTGATGGAGTAGTGTATAAGACACATGCCTTTGGTGTGAGAGACCCGGGTTCGAATGCGCTGTGAGACACCAATGTGTCCCTAAGCAAGACACTTAACCCCTAGTTGCTCCAGAGGAGTGCGACCTCTGACATATATAGCAATTGTAAGTCGCTTTGGATAAAAGCTTCAGCTAAATGAGTAATGTAATTTTAAGTCTTTGGTTCTTGTAATTGCCATGATTTGGCTCCTATTTAACAAAAAAAAAAAAAAAAAAACATTGGTTCACTATCTCAACAAATTAGAACTCAAAACACCTGCAAAGGTTTCCTGAGCCTTCAAAACGGTCTCTGAGTTTGGTTCACTAGTCTACACAATCATGGGAAAGACTGCTGATCTGACCAGAAGACAATCATTGACACTCTTCACAAGAAGGGTAAGCCACAAACATTCATTGCCAAAGAAGCTGGCTGTTCACAGAGTGCTGTATCCAAGCATGTTAACAGAAAGTTGAGTGGAAGGAAAAAGTGTGGAGAAAAAAAAAGATGCACAAACAATCAAGAGAACCAAGGAATTTGGATACAGTTGTCATATTCTTCTTGTTAATCCTCTCCCGAGGTGTCTTACCTGGGCTAAGGAGAAGAAGAACTGGACTGTTGCCCAGTGGCCCAAAGCCCTCTTTTCAGATGAGAGCAAGTTTTGTATTTCATTTGGAAGCCAAGGTCCTAGAGTCTGGAGGACGGGTGGAGAAGCCCATAGCCCAAGTTGCTTGAAGTCCGGTGTTAAGTTTCCACAGTCTGTGATGATTTGGGGTGCAATGTCATCTTCTGGTGTTGGTCCATTGTGTTTTTGTTTTAAAAAGTCACTGCACCAGTTTACCAAGATGTTTTGGAGCACTTCATGCATCTTTCTGCTAACCAGCATTTTGAAGATGCTGATTTAATTTTCCAGTAGGATTTGGCACCTGCCCACACTGCCAGAAGCACCAAAAGTTGGTTAAATGCCATGTTGTTGGTGTGTTTGACTGTCCAGCAAACTCACCAGATTTGAACCACATAGAGAATCTATGGGCTATTGTCAAGAAAAAGATGAGAAACAAGAGACCAAACAATGAAGATGAGCTGAAGGCCACTGTCAAAGAAACCTGTGCTTCCAGACCACCTCAGCAGTGCCACAAACTGATCTCCTCCATGCCACACCGAACTGAGGCAGTAATTAAAGCAGAAGGAGCCCCTACCAAGAATTGAGTACATGTGCAGTAAATGAACATACTTTTCAGAAGGCCAATGATTCACTAAATTTTTTATTGGTCTTATGAAGTATTCTAATTTGTTGAGATAGCGAATTGGTGTTTTTTTTTTTTGTTTTTTTTTAAATGTGAGCCAGAATCATCACAATTAAAAGAACCAAATACTTAAACTACTTCAGTCTGTGTGCATTGAATTTAATACAAGAGTTGCACAATTTCAGATGAATTACTGAAATGAACTTTTTCACGACATTCTAATTCATTGAGAAGCACCTATACATGCTATGAATTCAGCTTAAATGATTCACAGAAGTAGTCATTCAGATTTCCCATAGAAATCTGTGTGTCAAGTGTGAATATTTTACAGTTTATCAGGACTTTGACTGCATGGACAACAGGGCTCTACTTTAAAGCTGCATGAGTGTACAGTGTGCTCAGATGTTCAGAATGCAGCATAGCCTCGGCATGAAGCCTTTCTTCCATAGTGTGTGAAACATGAAGCATTTGCTGCAGATATGCCGATGATTCACCACTAAGTGTTGATAATGTTATTCCTCCATCTTCCTCCATCCCCCTCCCCGTTGACTGGCTCTCAGAGCTCAGTTCAGTGCTGTGTGTAGGTGTTCATGTGTGGGTGAGCCCATGTTCATTTCATGTTTGCATTTCAGCTTTTTCACTGACAGGTACAAAGAAATCAAATTGTGAAATAATTAATAGTGTTTGGTCATGTTACACCGATTGATAGAAATGTGTGAAATGACACAAAGGTACAAACGTAATTGATTATTATGACTTACACGAAACAAAATCAGTTCAGTTTGAAAAAAAAATCCTTTGTGTTCAAGACTCTACAGTAAATACATAAAACATTGTTAAGCCTACGAGAAAAACACGTTCTATTAGATGAAGATTTTTATTAAACAGACTTTCTTATGCTTTAAATGCAGATCATTTAGTACTTTGTCCATTGACTGATCAGCAAGCATTACATAAGTGTCTTTGAATCACAGACAGAAAAAAGCTCCCGTAAGAAAAGTGTATGTTTATATAAAGGCATAATGAAGCAGGCACCTCTCTGTTCTTGTATCCGATATGAAGGATTTGTTAATGCAAATCATGATGTACAATAGTACGGACGTGCTTCAGCTCTGGAAGCTACAGAAAGATTCACAACCTTGAATTTTCGCACCATTTACACCCCCGAGCAATGCTTTCATCCACTCACCCACTCACTCGCTCCACGGCTCACTGTCTTTCTGACACTCGCTTTTTCCTTTTTCCTCTTCCATACTGTAATTAATATTCTCTTATTCAAATTGATCCCTGAGTTCATGACTTTAGGTTCCTCCTGAACATTAGCAATGTTGCTAACAGATACTGCTGTCTAATGTATTTGTCACTGTATCTTTGTCTTTGGGAAGAGCGCACACTGTAACAGCTCTCACTAATGCTAACAGCACATGCCAAAGTGCCCACGTCCCATTTCTTTTGTGAGGTTGTTCACATGACCTTTTAAATGCAGCACATGCATTATCTGACCTGCATGCCCCTGATATATTATCATTGCATCAACTGATTTCAATTTTTATTTATTTATTATGTAATAATGCAGTGTTTATTATAAATTATTTATCTGTGTGCATCATAATTTTTTTCAAATGCATGTGCTCTCATAATCTCTTCTCTTTTCTGATGAAGTGTGACAATAAGCTCAAATGAGATTCAGCAATGACAATGATTCAGTGGTCCAATCAATTCCAGATGGACCAAATCAAGTCCTTGCCATTTCTCATTCAAGATGCTTCTCGTGGATATACCTCACAATAGGGAAAAAAAGACAAAAACTTCTGCACACTTTCATTTTTAATATTATTATTGTACCTTTCCTGAGGTGAACTAACAACCTTTTATTTATTTATTTTTATCACAAACAGTCCTGATTTAGATATAAAAAAAAAAAAATTTTCTCTGATTTGAGTGCTGCTGGAAAGGGCGTGTCTGCTGTGAGACTTCAGTGTAAACACCCACTGCTGTGATTGGCTAACATCTTTGCATATGCAATAAGCATTACAGCTGGAACTCTTGCATTTTTACTATTACCAGCCGCCAAGATGAACTAATGGTGAAAAGTGTTGATTGTAGTATTATATTTAGACCTACTCCCGTCGCATTAAAGGTTGCGGAGCTGTAACACAGTCATGTCTACTGAGCACACAATGCGGTCTCACCAATGCTTTCAATGAACTGCAATTTCACGCATACTTTCATCACGAGTCTCACAGTGAAAACATGATGTAAATCAGAGAGACGTTCAGCAGTGGAAAGTGTGTCATTGATTGTAATGGGAGTTTTGGTGAAAATACAGACATCAAATCACTGATAGGCTCATTCTGTTACAGCGATTCTAAAAAGAATGATCTTTGATCACTTTCGATATAGAAGTAATATAAATAAATAATATAATCTACAAATATAATATGTGACCCCGGAGCACAAAACCAGTCATATGTCACTGGGGTATATTTGTAGCAATAGCCAAAAATACATTGTATGTATCAAAATTGTAAAAAAAAAAAAAAAAAAAAAAAATATATATATATATATATATATATATATATATATATATATATATATATATATATATATATATATATATATATTAGGATATTCATGTCCCATGAAGATATTTTGCTAATTTCCTCCCATAAATATATCAAAAATATATTTACAAAATGAGCAATATGCATTACTAAGAACTTCATTTGGACAACTTTAAAGGCAATTTTCTCATTTTTTAATTATTTTTATGAACCCTCAGATTCAAGATTTTCAAATAGTTGTATCTCAGCCAAATATTGTCCTCCTAACAAACCATAGGCTACATATCCTTCATAACTCCAAAAAGTCTTTAGTTTTATTATATTCATAAGAGAAAGATAGTCTGTACCGATTTTTCCCGAAAAAACACGACAGGCTGGAGGCGTGACATGTGGGCGGAGCTAAAGAATCACGAGCGCGAGTAAGCTTTTGCGTTGAGAGCGTTTGGAAGCTGTGACACAGATCCAGAGGCTGAAATTTAACAAGAGCAGCATCAGCAAATGCGTCTCTATGTGGTATGTACTAAAACTGTATATATTTGCTTAGCGGTTTTGGAAAATGACTAAGTTCCACTTTATGTCGTCTTTTTTTTTTTCTTTTTTTTTTAAGCTGTACATGTGGAAAGTGCAGTTTGATGACATCATCGCATGTTGTTTACTTGATGTGCTCACGCGCCGATAGCTAAGTTAACAACACAGAGATATTTGAAGCAGTTTTACTCACCGCATGCGGTTCCAACACACGATCGTGACCCTTTTTCGTTGGGATTGCATCATCCTTAAGAAATAAACGATACGCAAATCCGTTGTCAAACTGGGCCTTGTTTGTAAAACAAGCATCTTCGAAATGCAGGGAACAAACTAAAACACTTGCACAACTCCGTTGTTGCTCTGTAAAAATAAATTCCATCCACTGGTCCCTTAATGCTGTTTTTTCTTTGGTAATCTGTGCAGGGTTGTCTTGCTCTGGCAACCAAAAACACACTTCTTTTGTGACATTTGGCGCCGCTCTCGCTCTGATCAGTGAAGTCTGTTGTGTTCTCAGTGCTCTGCTATACGGGAGCGCGCTCTTCCGGCAGAAGTGCCTCAGGACCCATATAAGGAAATTCCGCTCCATCTAACGTCACACAGAGCCATACTCGAAAAAAACTTTCCGAAACTTGTGACAAACCGGAAGAAGTATTTTTGGAACAAAAAAACTCCTTCAAACGTACAAATTAATTTTTGAAACTTTGTCCATGTTTAGCATGGGAATCCAACTCTTTAACAGTGTAAAAAACTCAGTATGTATTAAATAGCATAATACATACCCCCTTTAAGTGTTTTTATATCACATTTTTGTTGAATTGCACCTTATGATATACAGAAACAGCAAAACATGTTTACCTATGATATATTCAGGAATAATTTTATATTTTTATGCTAAAGCATGCCGTTTTGAAAAAATGGCATGTTACATATAAAATAAAACATGTTTGTGTCATAAGGAAAACGATCTGTGTGGTGTTAAAAAAGAAAATAATAAAATCAGATCTGTGCCACAATGAAATGGATAGTTTCCCTGAATATGAAAATTTTTAACACAAAAGATATTTTGAAGAATGTCGGTAACTAAACGGCTGGCTTCCATTTTATAGAATAAACAACATTACCAACATTCTTCAAAATATCTTCTCTTGTGCTCGGTGGAAGAAAGAAACTCTTACAGGTTCAGAAAAACATGAAGGTGAGAAAATGATGACAGAATTTCCATTTTTGGGTGAACTTTCTCTTCAACAGTTGTGTGGACAAAGCCTTATTTCTGGTTTCCTCTGTGTGTTTGTGTTTTTTTTCCTGCAGGATTCTGGCCACTGCTGGCTCTCATATGAATATCCCGGTGGACCTGAGGACCCTGAGAGCTGTGCGTGTGCTCAGACCCCTCAAACTAGTCTCCGGTATTCCTAGTAAGTAACTCATTCCATACATTATTCATCCAAAACAACATGGATCAAAATCAATGTCATCTCGTCACATATGAAACACAATTTTGGGTGTTAAACAGCTTTTTGGCAAGAAGTACTTTGCACTAATCCAGATGAATTCCACCAGGTTTACAGATAGTTCTGAAGTCCATTATTAAGGCGATGGTGCCGCTGCTGCAGATCGGTCTTCTGCTGTTCTTTGCCATCCTGATGTTCGCTATCATCGGTCTGGAGTTCTACAGTGGGAAATTACATCACACTTGCCTGCCCTCTCCAGATATACTGGGTATGGAGAAACCTTTTAGCCTCTAACTGAAATGAAACATGAATCTGGACATTTCTAAAGCAATGTACTGTAGTTGTATGCATGTGGTATGCAATTTGAAATCTGTCATTTTTGAGTCCTGCTGCCAATCACCTGAGCCTAAATGCCATGGGACTTTCTGACTCAAACGCCACTGGAAATTCTGATTATGAAGAATGTGATTGGCTGGAGGCACCACAGCTCTTCACTCTTTTATTGTACACTCCCAAAAAGAACCAGTGTATTAGTTACAACATCAAATTTTATAAGTAATCCTATTTCATCAGAATACAGAGATATTTTTGAATGGCCATCAATGGAGAAAGATTGGCAGCGTGCACCATGCACATCGTTTCCACTGTGGCTGAGGTGAAATCTAAGGCTGGGTTCTACTACGGCTGCATCGAAGGTTGAAGGATGCTTGGAAGGCAGCCTTCTTTTTGGGCTCTTCATTCAGCATATTTTGATCATTCATCAAGTGTATCCTCCTCTGTGTCCTACGGTCACCCACAATCCTCTATACACAATTATGAAAAATAATTTACAGAGAAAATGAGTCGGCACTGAGCTTGTCCAATTTCATTATGAAATGCAAAACAAAAAGGCATATGCTTGCTTTTGTTTTGTTGTAGGTTAATCACGGAAAGCACTGGGAAACCACTGACGGTTGTTATTCATTGTATTGCATTGTACTGTAATTTCCCCAAATTAATTTTTAAAAGTAATTTAATGCCGTGACATTGCCCAGGGCTGAGTTTCCCAAAAGCTTTGTAAGCCTAAGAAGTTTGTAAAAACGATCGTACGACTGATCTTAATATTACGGTCTGTTTCCCAAAATCTTCGTAACTTAAGTAGCACTTGAAAATCATCTTAGATCTACGGGTTCTCCGAAGTAATCGTTAAGCCCTCAGTGCATCGTAAGAAGAAAAATGTATGCGGTCAACTGCAGGACAATCAGCAGATTACACCTTTAACTTGATTCAAGAGCAATGCGATTATAATATAAGGATTTGATTGTGCTTTATTTTATACTCTACGATTTGTTTTCTTTTTTTTCTTTTTTTTTATTTATTTTTTTACTAATTTATAAATGAAATAATTTAAAATGTATTTTCAAATAAAAAAAATTTAACGTAGGAAATGCTTCAAATAGTAAGGGGGAAAAAAAATATGTCAATGACTTGCTGAAGTGCACGAAGACCAGCCATGTATTGGACCCGGAAATAACGCCTCTCTCTCTCTCTCTCTCTCTCTCTCTCTATCCAAGTTGTCTGTCTGGAACGTATCATTAGGTTAACGTCAATAAATGATCGCGTAGCTACTACAATTAAGAGCCACTCTATAAGGTGTTGTTTCAGCACTTGACAAATGGACAGCGACTCCTAAGTAACATTTAAAGCACAGCTACGTGCGATTGCTTTACGTACATTTTTTGGGAAAAGCAAATGAAACGATAATGAACCCACGTAAAATCACTCGTAGAAAATGTTCTTAAGTGCTAAGATCAATCGATATCAGGAATCATGGCCCAGATTTTTGTTTAGTTTGTTTTTTCCCTAGGGAACATTCCAGTTTATGCTCTTGCAAACATTATGACAATGTTACTTTTAAAATCTTTTTAAATCTCTGAACATTCTGAAACAAGTAGTGACTTTAAAAAAAAAAAAAGAAAAGAAAAAAGAAAAGAAAAAAAAAACATTAGGTAAACGTCCAACTCAAACATTTTAAAAAAGTTACATGAACAACATAGAAATATTATTTATGTGCTAATATTCCCATTAGGAAATGAACATGTTATTTCTGAAAGTTCCTTGAATGTCCTTTTTTTTAATTCTTTTTTTTAATGATTATACGAATTTTGAGGGAAAGTTCAAAATGAAATGTAAATGTTACTTTTGAATGTACTCTAAACATTACAAAAACAAGTAGTAAAATTCAAAAAAATATTAGACTAACATAACTAAAAAGGTTCACAAAAAAACAATGAACAAAATATAAATAAAATTTCCAGTAAATGTCCAATTAAGTCTGAATTTCTGAATGTTCTCTAAATGTTAATTTTTAAGATGTTTTATTTATTTATTTTCCCTGATTATATGAATGTTATGGGAACATTCCATTTTATCCTTTTGCAAACATTAATGGAATGTTACTTTTGAATGTTCTCTGAACATGAAACACTTTGAAAAATCTTGACAGAATGTTCTGAGAACGTTAGCTGCTGTCTGGGTCACTAAACCATTACACTGTGGTTTATCAAAATGATGGCAATCACAACGTTTTTTGATGGTCTTTTCAGTTGTTATATAAGTGTACTCACTGAATGCATCATTTAATATTGCTGTTCTTCAGAAAACGAGACGGTGGACTCTTCTGAGGTGGATTTTGCGTGTGGAGTGAGGAAGTGTCCTGAGAAATACACCTGCAGTGGCAGCTGGATTGGGCCCAATGATGGCATCACTCAGTTTGACAACATCCTGTTTGCAGTGCTGACAGTATTTCAGTGCATCACTATGGAGGGATGGACGGCTGTCCTGTACAATGTGAGTTCCTACAGCAGTAGCGTTTCAAAAAAATCTGTTTTATAGTAGACCGACTAGATTTATATTTACTCATTGATACTCATCATTTGTATTATGTTAATATATTAGCCCATTCAGACCTAACATGTGAAGTCATTCACTAAACCTGCAGTGATTTCTGTATGAATATGACTTTTAGGATGTCTTGAAACACATACCTTTGCTTAAAGTGACTAGGCTGCTTCTTTGACTAATTAATAAAATATTTTACTCGCTTAAAGGGACAGTTCACCTAACAATCTCAATTCTGTCATGATTTACTCACCTCCAACCCTGTATGAGTTTCTTTATTCTGTTAGAATATATTTTAGAAGATATTAGAAGATATTTTGAAGTATATGGGTAACCAAAATGTTTCTAGGCCCCATTGACTTACATAGTATACTTTTTTTTCCCTCTCTCCATAATATGAAAATCATTGGCTATGGTCAACTGTTTGGTTACCCACATACTTTAAAATATCTTCTTTTGAGTTAAAAAAAGAAAGATATTCATACAGCTTTGGAACAGCTTGAGGGTGTGTAAATGATGGCACTATAATTAACAAACTATAATAACTATGATTAAAAAAACACAAACTATACAACACTGTACACCATAATGAACAAACACATACTATACCTTCCAGAAACTGTGTTTAACACAGCACCGAACTATAATTACCTTTAACTGATCATCTTCAACAAAAGCTTTACTTTATGCATTGATTACTGTTGTTTCTCCACAGACTAATGATGCTTTGGGGTCGACATGGAATTGGATATATTTCATTCCTCTCATCATTATCGGCTCGTTTTTTGTGCTCAACCTTGTTTTGGGTGTTCTTTCTGGGTAAGAATTTCACAAATATTTAACAAAAATTGGCTCTCAATATTTCTGGCTTGAAAAACCAAAGGAGCAATATTAATCATTTTAAAATGTTTTTTTTTTTTTTTTTTTTTATAAATAAAAAATAAGGACTGGAGTTTTCCGAGTATCAAGGGATCAAAAGTGACATAGAAGTGTTATTAAAATAGATCACATAACATCTGGAATCATAAAGTATTATTGAACAATCAAAATGATGTAAATTCATGAATCAGATCAGTCTGAGCAGTTAAGAAACATTCATATCGATTTCTTATACTGGATCAACTGATTCTTTCTTGATTAATCAGCAACACTCTTTATTTTACGAGCAAACAAAAATGCATTAAGGAGAGTTATATTAGGATTTTTTATGAATAAAGACAAAAGTCTTTCTTATAGCATCTGAATCTTCTTATAAAGTGCAAAAGTCGTATAAATATAGGTAATTTTTATTATCAGGATTTATGTAAGTCTTACAGTTTTTCTCAGTCACTATGGTGCATTTCTCAAATCAGAAATGTAATTCTCAAAATTACAACCTCCACATCATCTAGTCATTTATACACATCATAATAGTTTCTCATTCTTTTGAACATGTTGCGATAGCTTTTGTACATTCATGCAATTGATTACACACAGTTATCTGCGGTTTCCTACATTATCACTTGCTAATGTCATGTCGCTCAAAATGTACAGCATTTAACAGTTTTCTGTGCAATAGAACTGTGCAAAACATCATGTCTTTAGTTCATCGTATAAGTCATTAAATGCAAAATGGTTGATGTAGTGGTCATAAAGTGCCAAGCACACTTATTATTTTTATTTTTACAAATTAATATTAGACTTTTCATCAGTTGTGCAAGTGGCTCTTTACTGAAGAGAATGTAGATGATAAACCAATGACGAACCATTTCTCTGAAATAGCTCAAAGGTTCATCTCATGAATCTTCAGTTGGAAAGCTTATACTGTATAGACAGAAGACAAAACAAGAGTTACAAATAAAAAAAAAAAAGAATTATGTTCATCTTTGTGCCCATATTTCTTTTTCCTTTTCTATATCACAATGGCATTGTAAAGTTTTTTTTTTTATTTGGGGGGGCATTTGCACTTTTGAAATGATTATATGGTATACATAAGCATATGGCATACTGTTCAATACAGTAACTGTCATCCAAAATGTTGCCATAGTTTACATCAGAACATCCCTCCAGAGTCTTATCCATAAACTAAGGCACAAGGACTTGTCATTCTGATGGCAGTGATATGTTCATTGACACAGATAGTTATTTTTGAGAGATGAACTAAGGATTTTGAGCAGGAGACTGGCTTTTGCAGGTAATCCATGGTGTTTTGCTGTTTGTACGAGTTGTTTTGAGAAATGCACTTACTGTTTGGCAAATCTCAAGGATGATTCGAGAAATGTACCAAAGCGACTGAGAAAAACTGTAAAAAGTCTTAATTGACCCTTCCTCAAATTAAGCCTTTAAAAGGTCTTAAATCAGAACAGAAATTCATGGCATGGAATGTTCCAAACACTGCAAAAATGTACATCTTCCTTACTATGTTTGTCTTGTTATTTACTTAAACTTTTTTCAATTAATTAAAAAGCAAAGTAGATCCGTTCAAAGCAGGCTTAGCTTAAACTAAAGCTATTTTCTTCTTCTTCTTCTTCTTCTTCTTCTTCGTCTTTAATTGGTCGTAAAAAAGTTTTAAATTGACATTTATAAAACCAACAGAAATCCTTATTATACTTTTAAGATATTTGCATGTGCTTTTGCATCTTTGTGTAAATCGTAATGCTCCAGTCCCCATTCATTGTAATTGCAAAGCAAAGCCTGTTCAGATTTTTCAACTAATATTTAATTGTATGTTCAAGGTTTGAGATGTAAAAGCTTATTCTTGTGTTGAGTTGTTCTGAATGAGGGTGCAGTCGTGGGTGGGCTGAAAGCACACTCTCTAGATGATTGCTTCACTAGGGATGGATTACTGTAGCTGCTCTTGCCTCCACAGCGTTTCTTGGTTAATCACACCTTTACAGGTTGTAAAAGGCCAAAACCTAAAAAGCACTTAATTTGTGTATGTGTCATTTCCTAAATCCTTCTCTAGGGAATTTGCTAAAGAGAGAGAGAGGGTGGAGAACAGACGTGCTTTCATGAAGCTCAGACGCCAGCAACAGGTGGAGAGAGAACTTAACGGCTATCGGGCCTGGATAGACCGAGCAGGTACTGACATTAATTTCCATCCTTTTTTAAATGCTGAAAATGTAGATTTGAGGATTTGGTCTGTGTTTGCAATATTTTGGTACTTTGCAACTGTAAAGTTGGTTGTTGTTAAGCATACAGGTGTTGGTCATATAATTAGAATATCATCAAAAAGTGGATTTATTTCACTAATTCCATTCAAAAAGTGAAACTTGTATATTATATTAATTCATTACACACAGACTGATATATTTCAAATGTTTATTACTTTTAATTTTGATAATTATAACTGACAGTCGATCAGTCTGTGGCACTGCTCAGGTGTTATGAGAGCCCAGGTTGCTCTGATAGTGGCCTTCAGCTCTTCTGCATTCTTGGGTCTGGCATATCACATCTTCCTCTTCACAATACCCCACATATTTTCTGTTGGATTAAGTTCAGGCGAGTTTGCTGGCCATTTAAGAACAGGGATACCATGGTCCTTAAACCAGTTACTGGTAGCTTTGGCACTGTGTGCAGGTGCCAATCCTGTTGGAAAATGAGATCTGCATCTCCATAAAGTAGCAGAAAGCATGAAGTGCTCTAAAACTTCCTGGTATACGGCTGTGTTGACCTTGGACCTCAGAAAACACAGTGGACCAACACCAGCAGATGACATGGCCCCACAAACCATCACTGACTGTGGAAACTTTACACTGGACCTCAAGCAACGTGGATTGTGTGCCTCTCCTCTCTTCCTACAGAATCTGGGACCCTGAATTCTAAAGGAAATGCAAAATTTGCTTTCATCAGAGAACTTAACTTTGGACCATTCAGCAGCTGTCCAGTCCTTTTTGAAGCGAGACGCTTCTGACGCTGTCTGTTGTTCAAGATAGGATTGACACAAGGAATGCGAAGCTGAAACCCATGTCTTGTATACATCTGTGTGTAGTGGTTCTTGAAGCACTGACTCCAGCTGCAGTCCACTCTTTGTGAATCTCCCCCACATTTTTGAATGGGTTTTGTTTCACAATCCTCTCCAGGGTGCGGTTTTCCCTATTGCTTGTACACTTTTCTACCACATCTTTTCCTTCCCTTCGCCTCTCTATTAATGTTCTTGGACACAGAGTTCTGTGAACAGCCAGCCTCTTTTGCAATGACCTTTTGTGTCTTGCCCTCCTTGTGCAAGGTGTCAATGGTCGTCATTTGGACAACTGTCAGGTCATCAGTCTTCCCCATGATTGTGTAACCTACAGAACTAGACTGAGAGACCATTTAAAGGCCTTTGCAGGTGTTTTGAGTTAATTAGCTGATTAGAGTGTGGCACCAGGTGTCTTCAATATTAAACATTTTCACAATATTCAAATTTTCTGAGATACTGAATTTGGGATTTTCCTTAGTTGTCAGTTATAATCATCAAAATTAAAAGAAATAAACATTGTACAAGTTTCACTTTTTTATGGAATTAGTGAAATCAACTTTTTGATGATATTATAATTATATGACCAGCACCTGTAAATCAAAATGTTTATAGTTGTTTTTTGGAGTTTGTGATGAAGTCTGGATGGAGACTTTTCTTGTATGCATTCTAGTGTTTGAATTGGTTTATTAGTCTTTCGTCTTTCATGTGGATCTTTCTTGTTGTTTTTAGCATACAGTATGTTTGTTTAGCACTCATGTTTTTCAGATGTTGTGTATTGAAGGTTAGAGGTGAGAAACAAGCCTGCAGTTCCTGGTATTGACTGTTTCCTTTAAAGGACTAGTTCATCCAAACATGGAAGTTTGCTTAAAGTTTACACACCCTCAAGACATCGAAGATGTAGATGAGTTTGTTTCTTCATCATGTTTGTAGAAATATAGCATTGGATTAGTGTCTCATCAATGGATGCTCTGCAGTGAATGGGTGCCATCAGAATGAGCGTCCAAACAGCTGATCACAATAAAGCACAGCACTCCAGTCCATCAGTTAACATCTGGAGAAGACAAAAGCTGTTTTGAAACAAATCCATCATTGAGATGTTTTTGACTTCAAACTGTTACTTTCGGCTAAAATATGAGTCAATAGTCCAGTGAAAAACGTGTTCTGGTCTGAATCAGGAGAGAAATCTGCACAGATCAAGCACTGTTTGAACAGCTCTAGACAAATATGTGTCTGGATTTTGATGTGAGAGTCAACAGGAGATGGACTTTTTCACTGGAGGAATTGTTATCGTGGATTATGGACGGAAGTGACAGTTTGAAGTTAAAACGTCTTAATGCTGGATTTGTTTCATCTTTTGTCTTCTCCAGATGTAAAGTGACTGGAGTGCTGTGAATTACTTGAGGATTATTGTGATGTTTTTTATCAGCTGTTTGGACTCTCATTCTGAGGGCACCCATTCACTGCAGAGCATACTTTGCTGAGACAGTGATTCAATGCTACATTTCTCCAAATCTGATGTAGAAACACATTCATCCTAATCTTGGATGGCCTGAGGATGAGTATATGTTCAGCTAATTCATTTATTCATTTATTTATTTATTTTTTGGGTGAATTATTTATTTAAATAATTGTGTTAATTGAAATACCCTGAAAATACAGAAGGTTTTCACTAGCCAGTAATAAACGAATGTCGAGTTTTTAGAAAAGTATGGATGAGAGGAGTTGTGGGAGATTCAGGGAACATGTGGTTGTATGCCAAGTGGCAAAATTGCTCTTGAGAGCACAGGGAACAAGACATCAAGTGATTTTATGCTGTTGATGCACTAATATCTGCTGACGATCACCTTACATGTAGCTTGTAGAAACACATAAAAATCTCAAGTCATGATGATTAATTGGCCAGCTAATTACTAGCACAGTCGCATGCTCAGACTTACTCTGTTGTTATGCTAAAATATTTCAAGTAAACTACTGTGGTATTATGTGCTTGTTTTAAAATGCAATGTTATTTGTATCTTTTGATTTTCAAAATCATCTTTTGGCTCAGTAATTTCAGCCAGGCTAGCGAAATTTCACAGTCTTTACCCAGGTTCAGTGACAGACAGTGCTATGATTGTGTACTACACCTACACTACTCTTTTCACATTTCACCCTGCCACCCACCACCTGAACACTACATTCAGGTGAACATGAGTGTGTGAAGCTGCTCATTCTCCCACGCAGTGAAGGGTCAATGGAAAGGTGACACTGACTCACTGCCTGGAGTGTTTGTATATGTTCCTGTCTGTACTCAGAATAGTTGATGCTTCTACAGTACAGCAGATCACTTTTAAGAGGCCTACAAATGTATTTTTTTTTTCATCACAAACCAAACTGAATCAACCAATAATTGATTTGATTAACGTTGAGTTAATCACTTCATTGCTAATATATTATGTGCATTCTCGCTCTCTATCTCTCTCTCTCTCTCTCTCTCTCTCCCTCTCACTCAAAGAGGAAGTAATGCTTGCAGAAGAAAACAAAAATTCTGGGAGATCAGCGCTAGATGGTATGAATTTCATTTTAACAGCACATCAATAAATGTCTCATTTATGGAGTTTTTTAAACCAGTTTTCATCTAGGTACATTTTCTATCCGTAATTTATATAATTTATCTCTTACTAAAATGCAAGACTTTAATTTAAAACTAAAAGATTTACAATTTGTTATGGAAAATCAGTTTTAAGGACTGCTGTTTGTTGATCATTATGATAAAATGTATAAAAAATATATTTCCTTGTCATGATTACAACATTATTTAAAGGTTGCATAAAATATTTCTTAGAACGTTCATCAAGTACAAATATCATCATAAGGATGTTCGGTGTTGATCTCAGAACATGTTCTCTGAACGTTATCAGAACGTTAATAAAGCATTAATAAAGTTGTAAGAACATTTCCAGTCAAGTTTCCGTTCTGCTCACAGCACAGAGACTGCCCTCATTAGAGTCACAAACAACCTCCTTATGTCATCTGATGCTGGCTCGCCCTCCTCATCCTCCTGGACCTTTCTGCTGCATTTCAAACTGTCGACCATGGCATTCTTTTAAACCAGATCCACCTCACTACTGGACTAAATGACATTTCCCTCAGTTGGTTCAGATCATACCTCACAAAACGGACAGAATACATCTCCCTGGGCCACTCCAAATCAAATCCACACACAGTTACTTGTGGTGTTCCCCAGGGGTCAGTCCTTGGTCCAATCCTCTTCATTCTTTACCTCACTCCCCTTGGCCAAATCATCAGCAACTACAAAATTTCATTTCACTGCTATGACAATGACATACAGCTCTATGTACATGCCACAGCTGAAACCACACACTAACAGTCATCCCCATCAAATCACAGCACCTGTTTGGAGGAGATAAAGGTATGGATGGAGCACAACTTCCTTCAACTCAATAGCTCCAAAACCGAAGCCATCCTGGTTGGCACTTCTCACCAGATCAAATCATCATCCTTACCAGCAACTCACTTTTGAAGCTAATATAAATCACCTATGCAAGACCTGTTTCTACCACCTCCATAACATCTCCAAACTCCGCCCCATTCTCACCCTTTCAGATGCCGAAAAGCTGGTTCATGCCTTTGTCTCTTCCAGACTGGGCTACTGGAATGCATGTCTCATTGGGATCCCTAGAAAGAGTCTGCAGAGGCTTCAGTACATACAAAACTCTGCAGCTAGGATCCTGATGAGAGTGTGGAAACATGAACACATAACCCCCATGCTTCACATACTCCACTGGCTTTCTATCCCCACCAGGATTGAGTACAAGGTTTCCTTCCAAACACATCAATGCATACATGGACATGTCCCCCCCTACCTCAAAGAACTAATCAACCCACAAAGCACAATCCGTTCCCTCCGTTCCACTCACTCAAACCTTCTCCACATACCCAGAACCAGACTTAGGACAATGGGAGATAGGGCCTTTTGTACTGCTGCCCCACATCTGTGGAATGCCCTCCCTGACTCCTTGAGGGCACCTCCATCCACTCACTGTTTTAAAAAATGCCATAAGACATTTATTTTTAGCAAAGCTTTTTTAAACCTGTAGCACTTTGAGATCTCTGATGAAAAGTTTGTTATAAATAAAATTATTACTATTAAAAAGTATTACTATTATTTATTCTTATTTATTATTAGTAGTAGTAGTATTATTATAGCATTTCATAAACATTCAATTAAGAATGTTTTGTCCTAGATTTTACATAACTTATTAAGAATGTTCCCTATTAGCTGGGAAATATCGACTGCAACAAATACTTCCAGACATATTCTTCTAATAACTAGACCATTATGATAAGATGCATAAAGCCAACAAACGGCACCATTTAACCCTTTTCATTTTAGTTTTGAAAAGGGCCACCAGCAAGAAAAATGCAAGGCGTAGAGGACCGGGAGAGGATAAATATTCTGAAATCTCTACAATCGGTGAGTAAAATATAAATGCCATCTCTTTGTTTTTATCCGCATTAAGACTTGACTTGTTTTTCTTTGTATAATCATGTTTGTGGTATCATCTGAACAGAATGACTGTCTGGAGGGAAGGAAAAAAATGTAAATGTTCAGGATTTTGAAATACCACCACTGACTTTCTAACAAGAAAAAAAAGATTCAAATTCAAATGACATTCTGTGAGAATATGTATTTTTCTTTTTTTGGGGTGTCAGGTGGCCCCCGACCGAGGGTGGGAATAAGGACAGCGAGACGAGGGCCCGCTGCTTACTTGCGGCGCAAGGAGCGCATGATGCGGATATCTATTCGGCGAATGGTTAAAACTGACAGCTTCTATTGGATAGTCCTGAGTCTGGTGGGGCTCAACACCATCTGTGTTTCCATCGTTCATCACAACCAACCGGAATGGCTTACTATTATTCAGTGTGAGTATCCCATTCTTCCTAATATTACTAGTCGTAGAAAGAATCGTTGTAATAATGCATGAATGCTAGGAATGTATTGGCATTAAATTTGACGTCTGTATAAGCAGTTTTACTCATTTTATCATTTGTATTAAAAGCTTTAAAAGCTTTCAGGTGTAGATAAGGTTTTGGGGTATGGTTGATCAAATATCTTACATTGCAATTTTTCTTAAATTTGCATCAGTGTAGTGTAGGAAGGAAGACATTAATAATGAAAATGCATTCAAATCATGTATAAACATCTGGTTAAAAGCATTCATGGATACAGCATCCACTCCTGAGGTATACAAACGTGCTAATTTGTGTCATTAACCTAATAACAACAGGAACAAGATGGGTTAAGACGTGGTTTTTGGGAGTGTTAAGAAATTGTGTAAAAACCATTAAATTGACTGCCACAAACCTTAATTTAAATATACTCCTCACACAAATTGTGCATCTCGAAGGGAAACTCCTACAAATGCATGTGTAATAAGGTCAGATGCAAAAATAGTTGCTAATGTTTCATTGCATGTCTATAGTAAATCATTTTATTATTATTATTATATATATATATTTTTACATTAAAATAATTTTTGCACTGTCCCTTAGGATTACATTTTACCAGATACATTAGACCAGTATTATACAATTTACTAATCATATTCATTGTTTGAAATTAGGTTTTGTGGAGAGTTCTGAAAATTATCAGTAGACGGCCTCTGGGTTTTTCTAATGCAAGTCAAACAGCCCATGGCATATTCAACTAGAGCACCATCTGTTACCCAGAGAGAAAGAAGAAGAATAACTGTTTAGTTTTAGCGTTTGCCCTTAGGACAGGGGTGTCCAGTCCCGCTCCTGGAGGACCAACGTCCTGCAGATTTAGCTCCAACTAGATTTTTAATTTGATGTTTAAATAGGTGTTTAATTTCGACCAAGAAGAACCAACCCCAACTAATATTTAACTTCCCCCAGAACCATCTGATTGGGCTAGTTTTGTTACGCAGACCTGGCACCCCGGTTGCATAGTAAAGATTAAAAAATAAGTTCAAATTGCTGGTGTACTGCACTTAAACCCACAATTTAAGGTTTTATTCAGTTCATTAATAAAAAAATTTAAAAAGTGTTATCATCACAGCAGCATTTCAGCCTGATCTTCCGTACATATTTTACGAGGTGGCTAATTCGCACGACCTCACTCATACAACATCATGACCTGATCTATGGTGCTCAAGTCAGCTTACAGTCTGATCACAAACTCCTAGAAGCATCCTTTCTGAGTGTCTAACTGTTGCTTCTGATAAAAACATCGACTGCACATGTTTGCAGTTCTGAAAAGCACAATTTATTAGGAGGAAACATGCTGCAACTAACAGAACCACTTCAGGGCAACATTATGTTTTCCAGAGAAATTGCTGCTAATAAAATGACTACCCAAAAATAGTCCTGTCAGACAGAAAAATGGCTCACTTCCTGCTCCACATGTCAGAAATGTTCTGTGTATTGATGACGGACATTTACTTAATGGTCCCTAAAGGTCTAAGACTTGCTGAAATAACTCCATACGGCACAACAGGACATCCAGCACTCTGTAGCTCAAGGCAGGTGGTGTTGTCATAAAAGCTTTCTTAAGCTGTCACAGTGTTCCTGCATTTTCATTTCAAAAGACTTTTGTCAGAGTCTTTACTTCATTTTCATCCATTGTTACTAACAGGGATGTACCATGGGCCAAATACTTTATTCTAACAGGCTTGAATATTGATTATATTTGTATAACACATCATGTATCTAGCAACCCATCAAACCATCATTGTGAATGAGGCTTATAGAGCTTTGTTGATTTTAACGGGAGCAATTTAATTTTAGGGTTTGCTTCCAGAGTACACATAGTAGACAGTAGACATGGTTTTAATACTTTCGAAACCCGAGGAAACAGTAAGTGTCTGCCACTTTACAAATTCTTTGACACTTGAACAATTTGTACGTTTTTCAGACTACGCAGAGTTCGTGTTTCTGGGACTTTTTCTTGCTGAGATGTTTCTGAAAATGTATGGCCTTGGTTTCCGTCTCTACTTCCATTCATCCTTTAACTGCTTTGATTGTGGGGTGAGTAAATCTTTTTGTGTTCATGTTTAAGTTAGGTCCTTAGAGGACAGAAATGTCTGTTAGAAAGCTGTCCTGAAAATATTATATATATATATATATATATATATATATATATATATATATATATATATATATATATATATATATATATATATATATATATATATATATATATATATATATATTAACCCTTTAAATGACAGTGTTTACATAATACCATTGTATTTATTTATTGATTTATTATTATTATACACTTTTGGATCAGTCATTCAGTGTCAGTGATTACAATATTAATTAATAACAATAATTATTATTTGTAAGTATGATGATGATTTCAGTTAAATAGTAAAATAAGATAAAACATTATTTTAAAGAAAATAACAACAACAACTAAAGCCTTGGCACTGTGGTTCAATATTGCAGTTTTAATGGGTCTCAAGGGGATTATTATTATTATTATTTTTCCCCTTAATGTCTTAAGTATTTGTTGTGTTTTGTGCAGGTGATTGTGGGTAGTATTTTTGAAGTGGTTTGGGGATTCTTCAGGCCTGGAGAGTCTTTTGGCATCAGTGTCCTCAGAGCTTTACGTCTGCTACGAATCTTTAAAATAACGAAGTAAGTTTATATCATTTATCCAAGTAGTATCTGCAGCATTCTTTCAAGGAATTTTTTGCATGATAGCCGCCAGCAAATGCAAATGATGTTGTTGACATGAAACTACATAAAAGCATATAAAACAGATGTGTCTGCAACATTGTCTCTCGACTACAACACCAAAATCAAGACCAATTTATTATTTATTATTACATTTAACAGCTTTTTCAAATATGTATTTCAAAAACAACTTTAGATACTGTACTGTATGTCTGCCATTTGTCAGTTTGAAAGAAAATGATTTATTCACATTAAGGCTTCATACTCAGACACAAATATCATGAAATATGTCTTTCAAATTTTTAATAGAGGACAAATGGATTTGAATGCAATTGTATTACCTTAAATATGCTGACAGAACCATATGATACAGAGCAAACTATCTGACTCTTGAGAATATTGTGAAGCACTTTAAATTGAGCAAATTGGCAAATAATGGCAATGTAAAGAAAGGTGTGATGTTTTGTCTGATTGATCAGGTACTGGACATCCTTACGGAACTTGGTGGTTTCCCTCATGAGCTCCATGAAGTCAATCATCAGTCTGCTCTTCCTTCTCTTCCTGTTTATCGTAGTCTTTGCTTTACTTGGCATGCAGTTGTTTGGTGGAAGGTAAGAACATGAATCTGGTTTGAGAGTGCTGATCTCTCTCGGTCTCTCTCACAGACAAACATAAAGATATACTGTACACAAATCTAAAAATAAAATGGTAAATCAATTCATTAAAATATACAATTCAAAAACTTTGAAGGAAAAAAAAAATATGTGAAGTCTCAATACCAGTTGATCTTATTCAGTGCATGGTGAAGAACACTTTCCACACACTTGTTTGCGTAACAGTGTGACATTAGTTTTGTGTAGTAGGCCTATACTGTAATGCAGGGGTTCTCAGGTCTTTGGGCGAGGCAAAAAAGAAGAACATTTTCTAGGAACCCCTTCATAATTATAGATACCACTGGACCTTGCATTTTCAATTTTCTGGAAGCCTTTTTTTTTTTTTTTCTGTTTTATTTTATTTGCACTAAATTGTAGTAATTTACTGATCTAATGTAACTTATGCAATTTAATACCATTTTAATTTAAATCAATTAAATTAATAAAACATTTTACTAATTTTTTATAATTTATTATGAGTGGATATACTTACTTACTCTCTCTAGAAATTCTGGTCACCTGTTTTATTTCTTCTTCTGATTTAATACAAATTTATTATCAGTGGTAATCAAATGAAGCCATACAACATTGACATCTTAATATTTCAAATGCAATCAAAAAAATAATAAAAAAAATAACAGTTTCTGTTTTTGGCAAACAAAGGGCTGCACAACAGAGGTTTACTATTAAAATTTAAATGTGAGAATATATTATACATAGAATGTATTAATTCTTAAAGTTTTAATAGTTATTATTATTATTATTGATAACATTATTGTTCAATAGTAATATTTATCACAGTTTCTTCAAATTAAACCAATTATGGCATCTTGCTATGAAGACGTGGACTTCATATTTAAATACAAGTCTTTTTTTTCTTTTTTTTTGATTATTATTTTTTTTTTCACAGACACTAGTCCATATTGTAATTTGATTTAGTGTACAGTCTTACTTTAGATTTATTCATCCAAGCTTTGACAAATTCTGATAGCAAAAATGGTGTAAACCCAAATTTCTTTCACAAAATGCATTCCCAAAATACCACACTGCATGCACTGCAGAAATATGAGATATTATCTTATAAGACAATGCAAGCAGCATGCTTCTGTCAATTAAGAAAGGCACACTTTTGTTTCCCAGCCACATCATCTCAGTTATGTGCACATTCTCTCCACTCACACACCTTCCAGAAACAGCAAAGACACTGATGCTGCATGACATATCCTGAGAGATTTATATAAGGTACATTCTGACTAGTAAAAATGCGTGGCTCTAACATACACAAAAGTAAAATGCCATTGGCTCACCAGAGCAATGTGTCTGTGCTTCAAGCAATAACAAATGGTTACTTATGCAATCTGGAACAATATGGATGCGCACAAGGATAAAAATAACAAACACAAATGTAGTTTTAACTAAAGCTGTTCTCTTGCACAGGTTCATCTTTGAAGATTATACTCCTACTAATTTTGACACGTTTCCAGCAGCCATCATGACCGTCTTTCAGGTAAGACTCCACAGATCACTCTGGATGTAAACATAGTAAATGCTTTTGAATCATAAAGCTTATGTTCACCTCATATTCAACTTAATTATATTATTTAGTATGATTACGACAACTTGTTACATTTACATTGCAAGACTTAACTTTTATATTATTTAAACTGCTTTTTAAAAATAATTAATTCAACATAGATTCTTACTGGAGAGGACTGGAATGAGGTGATGTACAATGGGATTCGCTCACAAGGAGGGGTGCAGTACGGCATGTGGTCCTCAATCTACTTTATTGTTTTAACCTTGTTTGGGAACTGTATCCTTTTTATCAGTTATTATTATTATTATTATTACTATTAAATACAATAATTTGGTTGTTGCACATGAAAACAATGTTGCAAGCAAGTAAAACATGTAATGCTCATTCTATTCAGTTCTACCCAAATTCTTGACGATGTTGTGAACAGACACATTGCTCAATGTATTCTTGGCTATTGCTGTGGATAATTTAGCCAATGCACAGGAACTAACTAAGGTAAGATAAAGAAGGGTAACACTTTACACTTGTCTAATAAACATGTAAAAGTTATATTTTGCAATAGAAATAACACTGACCAGAAATAATCCCACAAAAATGTGTAACATATAATGTATGTTTCTGATTAGCTCTACTGTGTAATTCCTACTTTATGTATGTCTGCATCATTTTGTATTTCTTCTGCACTGATAGCTCCTGTCTCCTGTCTACAAATTCCTTGTATGTGTAAACGAACTGGGCAAAAAGCTCTTTCTGACTTCATTAGTATACCTTACATTATGTTTCCAGTGCATTAACTATTGTATGCATTTTATATTAAATTACTATTCATGTACTTAATTTAAGTGCATAGTGTATTCATAGTGTGTGCTCTTAGGTAGGTATATTGAAGAGTATTTTTGTGTGTGTGTGTGTGTGTGTGTGTGTGCGTGTGTGTGTTAGGAAGAAGAGGAGGAGCAGGAAGAGTTCTTTAATCAGCGTTATAAATGTAGAGAATTTGGCCTCTCGGAGTAAGTTTTTTTTTTTTTTTTTTTTTTTTTTGCTGTGTCATAATCTGTTTTTCGAATTAAAGCAAGAGCTTGGTGTTGATTGCTGACTGTTGCAAATCTTCTTGTGCTTGAGACATGCTTTTAAAGAATTATGCCACTATGCTGCCAAGTAATTTTTCAGACCCATCAAACACATGAACAGAAGTGTCATATATGAATGTACCATTTGTCTGTCATGTTTTTTGATCAGTCTTGGTTCTGGTCAAATTTAATAGGGAAGTTCACAAAAACACTTAAATTGGTAAACTGGAATGACTGAACTTATTATTATTATTAGTAGTAGTAGTAGTAGTAGTAATTCAATTCAATTCATGTTTGCAGTCACACTAGTAGCAATAATTGTTAGTTCTGTTTGTTGATTCAGGGTCAGCATCATCTCTTCTCAGGTGTTCTGGATCCAGACTGGAGCTTGTGTAAATCCTAGTTACCACGGGATGAAGATCCCAGCAAAAACAGAGAAACACATAGAGACATCATTAGCATAGCTGTGTTCCAACAAAGTAAAATTAATTAGTTTAACCCAAGCTAAAGAATAAAAATGCACATTTGATCAGATTCAACTGCAGTCACAAGAGATGCATTATTCAAATTATTGGTGAAAGAGATGTGTTTTTAATATAGATTTAAACAGAGAGAGTGTGTCTGAACCCCGAACATTATCAGGAAGGCTATTCCAGAGTTTGGGAGCCAAATGTGAGAAAGCTCTACCTCCTTTAGAGGACTTTGCTGACATTTACTGCTATCCTAGGAACTACCAAAAGCCAGCATTTTGTGACCTTAGGGAGCGTGATGGGTTGTAGCGTGGTAGAAGGCTAGTTAGGTACGCAGGAGCTAAACCATTTAGGGCCTTATAGTTAAGTAATAATAATTTTTAACTTAAGTGCATTCACAGTGCATTCAGGCTATCAATTTTTACCTATCATGTGTTCCCGGGGAATCAAAACCCCAACCTTGCGCTAGCTTGCTTGCTAACGCAATGCTCTACCAGTTGAGCTACAGGAACATTGTAACTGATATGGAACTTAATAGGTAGCCAGTGCAGAGACTTTAAAATTGGGGTAATATGATCATATTTTCTTGACCTGGTAAGGACTCTAGCTGCTGTATTTTGGACGACCTGTAGCTTGTTTATTGAAGAAGCAGGACAACCACCTAGAAGTGCATTACAATAGTCCAGTCTAGAGGTCATGAATGCATGAACTAGCTTTTCTGCATAAAAAAAAGGTAACATCTTTTGTAGCTTGGCAATGTTTCTAAGATGGAAGAATGCAGTTTTTTGGGAAATGGGAAATATGGTTTTCAAAAGACAAGCTGCTGTCTAATATAACACCCAGATTTTTGACTGTAGAGGAAGTAACAGTACATCCGTCTAGTTGCAAATTGTAATCTACAAGATTCTGTGTACTGTTTTTTGGTCCAATAATTAATATCTCTTATCCGAATTTAATAGGAGAAAATTATTGGTCATCCAATCTTTTACATTTTTAACACACTTTGTTAGCTTAGATAATTGAGAAGTTTTTCATCTGGTCTCGTTGAGATATATAGCGGAGTATCATCAGCATAACAGTGGAAACTAATCCCGTATTTTCTAATAATATTATCAAGGGGCAACATATATATTGAAAATAGAAGGGGACCTAGGACGGATCCTTTTGGCACTCCATATTTTACTGGTGTTAAATGAGATGACTGCCCATTTAAATATACAAAATGGTAGCGATCGGACAGGTAGGATCTAAACCATCTTAGAGCCTGCCCTTGAATACCTGTATAGTTTTGTAATCGATCTATGAGTATGTCATGATCTATGGTGTCGAACGCAGCACTAAGATCAAGTAAGACTAGAAATGAGATGCAGCCTTGATCTGACACAAGAAGCAGGTCATTTGTAATTTTAACAAGTGCAGTTTCTGTGCTATGGTGGGGCCTGAAACCTGACTGAAATTCTTCATACAGATCATTTTTATGCAGGAAGGTGCTCAATTGAGCAGACACAACTTTTTCTAAAATTTTTGAAAAGATTTCAAATAGACCTATAATTTGCCAGTTCACTATGATCTAGTTTTTTTTTTTTTTAATAAGAGGCTTGATAACCGCCAGCTTGAATGGTTTTGGGACATGACCTAAAGATAACGACGAGTTTATGATATTGAGAAGCGGTTCTTCGGCTACAGGTAACAGCTCTTTCAGTAATTTAGTGGGTACAGGATCTAATAAACATGTTGTTGGTTTAGATACATTGATAAGTTTATTTAGCTCTTCCTGTCCTATGGTTGTAAAGCACTGCTCTTTATCTTTGGGTGCGATGGATGAAACTGAAGTGTTAGACGCTGTAGAATCGACATTTGTTTTTTATTTCTAATGTTATGTATTTTATCAGTGAAGAAATTCATAAAGTCATTACTATTAAATGTTGAGGGAATATTTGAATCAGGTGGCGTCTGGTTATTTGTTAATTTAGCCACTGTGCTAAATAAAAACCTTGGATTGGTTTGGTTATTTTCAATGAGTTTGTGTATATGCTCTGCCCTAGCAGTTTTTAGAGCCTGTCTATAGCTGGACATACTGTTTTTCCATGCAATTCTAAAAACTTCCAAGTTAGTTTTTCACCCAAGTCTAAGAGTTTTTTTCTTGAGAGAGTGGGTATTACTGTTATACCATGGTACAGTACGTTTTTCTCTAACCTTTTTCAATTTGATGGGGGCAACAAGCTTCTAATGTATTAGAGAAAATAGTGTCCGTGTTGCCAGGCATTTCGTCTAGTTCATGTGTATTTTTGGGTACAAATAGCAGTTGAGATAAATCAGGCAGGTTATTTGCTAATCTGTCTTTGGTGGCTGGAACAATAGTTCTGCCCAGACGGTAACGCTGAGACATATAGTTAATATCAGTGATATGCAGCATGAACGATACAAGGAAATAGTCTGTAACATCATCACTTTGAGGAACGATATCTGTATCAGTAAGATCGATTCAGTGCAATATAATTAAATTTAGTGTATGATTAAAACGATGAGTGGGCCCGGTGACATTTTGCTTGACTCCAAGAGAGTTAATTAGGTCAGTAAACGCAAGTCCTTACTAGTCATATGGAGCAAAGTGTCCTGAAAATGTTGTCAGAGAGCAGCTCCGCTCCGATTCCAATTATTAACAAATAGCATTTTCTGTTCTTTACATCATGACAACAACCATTCATTTAAAGCAACAAGTCTACTGAACCTTTCGTTACTTTTTAATCTTTAGTTGCTAGGAAACTCAAGTTCCTTCGTCACAGGGGAATAGTGTTGATTTATAGAAGAAAATCAATATGGTATTAAAGTGATTACAAGCTTTAGTTTAGTATATCAGTGTGGCGAGTGGGGCGGGGCCGAGAGGCGTGGGAACGAGGAGTGAGGCCAGGTGTAGTGATTGGAGATGAGCTACACCTGAGCCCCACCGCTAGTATCGAGTCCCACGTAGGAGATGGAAGGATATAAAACTGGAGCGACGACCGTGAAGGACGAGAGAGGACCAGGCCTGGGACATTATTTTATGTTTTGGTTTTTATTTATGCGCACCAGTCGTCCGTGAGGGGCTGGTGCGCCGTTTTGTATTTACTTTTGAATATTAAAATGAGTTTTGATTGTGCGCCGGTTCCCGCCTCCTTCTTCCCGATGAATATGGAGATTTGTTTGTTACAGTGGTGCCGAAGCCCGGGAGAAGGAGGGACGCGCTGCTGAAGATCCCTCGCCGCTGTGGTGAATCCGCGGTGCCCTCGAGCTGGCGAGGTATGTGCCGCCATGGACGCTCGAGGCGGTGGGCTGGAGCGAGTTGCCGGGGACGGGCGAGCTCGCTGCCGACCGCCCACGACAAGGAGGGGCGGCTGCCGTCCGTGAGGGAGCGGAGGAGTCGGCGCCGTTCGCCAGGGGGCCGGAGCCTGCCGCCTCCGTGACGGAATCCGGAGGGGCAGGGAACGGGGGACTCCTGCCGCTGCCCAAAATCGGAGGAGCCGTCGCCGTCCACCGGGCGGCGGAGGAGTGTCGTGCCGTCCGCCGAGGGCTGTCCAGTGCCACCGCCGGGCACCGCGGAGGAGATCACCCAGCCGGTGGAGGGCCGAGCAGCAGTGCGTCTGGGAACCGGATTTTTTTTTTTTTTTCCTCTCTCCCCTCTCTCGTCCCTGTCGCTCCTCCTTCCATCTCCATTTCTCTCGCCTCGTCTGTCCTACCCCCAGGTTCCCGCAGGTCCCCGTGAGCGGTCTCCCCCGGAGGGAAGGGGGGGGGGGGGAGTAGAGCGCAGTCTCGGGAGTACCCCCCGGCCTGCGAGGGGCGATGGGGGTATGTGGCGAGTGGGGCGGGGCCGAGAGGCGTGGGAACGAGGAGTGAGGCCAGGTGTAGTGATTGGAGATGAGCTACACCTGAGCCCCACCGCTAGTATCGAGTCCCACGTAGGAGATGGAAGGATATAAAACTGGAGCGACGACCGTGAAGGACGAGAGAGGACCAGGCCTGGGACATTATTTTATGTTTGCTTTTTATTTATGCGCACCAGTCGTCCGTGAGGGGCTGGTGCGCCGTTTTGTATTTACTTTTGAATATTAAAATGAGTTTTGATTGTGCGCCGGTTCCCGCCTCCTTCTTCCCGATGAATATGGAGATTTGTATATCGTTACAATCAGACAGTGGAATTTAGATTTAAATGTATATAATGCAAAATCGCTGAGTTAGTAATGAGCGGAGGTCAAATGAAACAAATAAATCAGCATTTTTGTTGGCCTCTGTATCCATTCCTTTATATGGTTTCACATCTGAATATCTTGGCTTTTGGTAAGATAATTTTATGGATAGTTTATTTATAGGAGTTCAGTGCATTCATTTGATTAATTTTAGATCTAGGTCTAATGCAATGGTGTAAACCCCTGCTCCTGGAGGTGAATGTGATTTCACCAAGTACTGTACAACATGTTTCTGGATCAACAATCAACCAATCAGAATCGAGGGATACGTTTTTAAGAAATGTCAGTTTTGGGCTTACAGTCAGGGTAAGATCCTTCTACATCCTTGTTATTCACTTATCATTTCCCTCTGATTTTAGGAATAAATTATGGGTAGGGTTAGGTTTAGGGGTAGGGTTTGGGTTAAGTCTATATTTCTGGACAGTAATGTTGATCCAGGATCAACAAAAGATGTTGATCCAGGAACATGTCTTACATAGCGACCTACTCCTGGAGAGTAACTCCAACCCTGATTAAAAACACATGAACATGAACCAGCTTATTAAGGGCTCTGGAATTACTTGAAAATTGTATGCAGGTATTTCAAACCATAGCTGAAGCTAATTTTGTAAGATGGTGTTGCACAATCTGTGACATATTTTCATGCCTATTATGCATTATAGCCAAGACTTTGAAAGTGTTGAGTATTTCACATCAGTCTGTGTTGATCATGGCATTAGTTTCTGTCCTTTTACTGGATCTTTAGTAGACAGACATTGTATATGTAGTTACATTGCAAGACTGCAACCTAAAATTCACTGCAAAATCAATTAATGAGCGTGGCACACTAGGGAGTGTAAGACTGCTGATTTGTCTATCTTATGCATTTATGTTTGCCAACATTTGGCTGCAAAATTGTATTGGGTGTACTTGGCTGAAAGGTAGCAGTGAGGTAAAACTTGAGTTTTGATGAAAACAAAGCTCCTAATGACAGATGGCATTAAACCACTACTGCGGCCTTCACCATAGTTTTCAATACAACACCAATGCCAAAATATGTGACATCAGTTACAAATACAAATGGCAGGTATTGATTTGAGTGTTTTAGTGTTGGTGCAGTGATTAAGCTGTTAGTATCAGCCCCTGTCCATGGATTTCCACTTATGTTTGCCTCTTATAGGCCAAGAGACTACAATAATACTTCACTTTCTGATGACCATGCAGTAAATATTTGCAAAGGCTAAAAATCTCTGAAGTATCTTCACTGCTTTAGGTTGTGGCAGCTTGGGCCATTGAGGCCTCAGTTTCATTTCTGTGAGAAGTACAGTATGAGTGATACATTAGAAGAAGACTGGTAGTATTAAATAATTAGTATTAACTTGGTATATGATTTTATTCAAAGTGACTTACACATTCTTATTACAGGACCAATTCTTCTAGAGTAACTGGAGTTCTTTGAGCAGCTGTGATGTACCTAAGAATTTTGAAGTCAGCAAACAGCTGAAATTGTTGTCTAGTGCCATTTTGCCTGTTTTGCCATTCCTCCAGTGAATAGTGTATTCTATTGGCTTCCGGCCATTCAATGTACATTTATGACACTGGTAGTTCCCATTATGCTGGGTTAGATCCTACTCTGAAGTAGGAGTTAATTTAGTCCCCATAAATGATGTTCCTCTAACTAAAATCATTCTCAGTTCTTGCAGTGCAAACATGCTAAAGTAGTTTTCTCAGTGCTCAATTTGGGTCCAAACCTTTCCTTGATATAGGTGACATGATTAATCTCATCTGAAAATGTTAGATTTCAATCAGTCTAAATAACCTATAAATCCATTGTAGTACTACTCTGTTAGATCAGTTTTGTCTTAACGGATCACGGATCAGTTTTATACAATCTTGGCAAGGGACAGACCCAGGGGAGCAACTTTATTTAAGTGATAGTTTAAAGGAAAACACCACCGTTTTTCCATATTCCACTATGTTCTTCCCTCAACTTAGATGAGTTGATATGTACCTCTCCTGTCTCAGTGCATGCACTTAATCATTGTAGTGCGCAGCACCACTATGCTAGCATTTAGCTTAGCACCATTCCTAAGGATCCAAACAGGGATGAATTTAGAAGCCAACAAAACACTATTTTTTCCCCTATTTAAAGACCATTAAATGAGTAGTTACACGAGTAAGTATGGTGACACAAAATAAAATGAGGCAATTTTCTAAGCGGATAAAAAATGATAACTATAATGTATGGCGGAAGAGCACTTCGCAGGACTTCGACTACGGCGCAGTAATATCACTCCAGAAAACTACCTCTCCCCCTCTCCCCCTCTCCCCCTTTCCCTGCACGCCTGCACTATTTGTAGTAATTTAGGGGAGTTGCGTGGTTCTAATGAAGTTTGTTCTTCCTCGCAATGCTGTTAAAACCAAAATTAATTTTTCACTATTATAGTCAACTATATCTGGTGCTCTGGGGCTCAGGACATTTCCCTACTCCATCCAAGTAGCTTCATTAATTGAGAACTGATGGTGGAGACCACAACTGCATCATAACTTGGCATTAAAAGTCTCTCTTACTGTTGCAAAGGTGAAAATAAAAAAAAAACACTGAACTACTCACGTATGGTCCAAATCTTCACTGTTCTGTGATGTATGTTATTTAAAATGTTGATAGACTTCCTAGTCTTGCCCAGAAACCTAAACTATGCTGGATAGTGGACACTGAGGGCCAGATTTGACCACCCCTGCTGTACTGTATTGAATTGTATCTGTAACAAGTGGCACTGGAATTGTTCTCTGCATTTGAAGTATTTGGTGTTTCAACACAAGTCTAAAACACTAGTGTGGCCAGATGTCTTGTAATGTTATATGTGTTTTGGGGAAGCCATAAACAGAGTAGATTCTTCAGGGTTATAGAGGTGGAGTTTGACAACTTTATACTGCTCCACCACCATCGTTTTATACTTGTAGGACAAGAATAGTCGATCCTGCTCCTGGTAAACAATCTACCTTCTTACAGGTTTCAGTTCCAACCCTATTTCAGCACAACTGCCTATAATTTTCAAATAACTTTCAATTGGTGCTAAACTCTCAAGAATAGTAGGTCACCAATAGTTTTTTTTTTATACTATTTTATTATATTTGCTAATATTAGATATTAGTTAATAGAAGCTTTACAATTTAACATTGTAGTCAGATAAGTACAACAGTGCATCTTTTGTCTTCAGAGAAGAAATGTATGTTCTGATCTCTGTAGAGTGACATCTGGACAAAAACGTAAAATGGATTGATCAAAGAAGAAACTTATCCAATTGATTAGTTACTCTCGTTTTATTATAAAATTTGCTTCCATAATGACAAATACAGTACATCTCAAAGTTAGTTCCCAATTTAGTACAGTAGCTGTCCAGTCCCAAATATCTAGGTATTATGAGTTGAAAAGTTGGACATTTTGGAAACACCTCTGTGTGACCACATTCTAAAGTACATGTGGAATCAGTCCAATGGAGAAGCAAGACTTCACTAGCTGGGTTCAAGGGAGCAACCAGGAGTCTTAATAGTACACCAGGCACAGTGCATGTTAGCTTCTGACAAGAAGAAGTAAGCACCTACAGGGATGCAGGAAGTATTTCAGAGCGATCAGTGTCTTGTTCTCTTAAGGGAACCATGGTTACATAAAGTACATGAGACATTTCCCTGCAGGGATCTCAAGCTGCGTTGGAAGGGAATGGCAATGAGAATGCCCACTTCATCATACTTACAAAGCCAGCTCTAGATTATAGAACTAAACGAATGTGTGCTGACAGGACCAGCCCACCGCATTACAAAAGTCTTCCAAGGAAGCACCCATGAATAAGACCTTATAGGATGTCATAGTCTGGGTTCAGTGGTCTCTGATTCCCATACTGTAGGTGCCATAGTAAGCAAGTGAGTTGGACTCGACTCTGGGTTTGCTTGGTCGCCAGCGAGCCCTTCTTAGGTGGACCAAAGCAAACAAACAACTGATCTGCCATACACCACAGGGCAGCTCTATGAACATCATAAATGTCCAGTGCTAACACTGTGCAGAGCAGATTCAGCTTCTCCTGGTCAGCTTCCTGGAAGGGAGGAGGACAGAAGGCCTGCAGCACTATGGGCCCTAGCGTAGAAGTAGGCACCTTAGGGATATACCCTGGCCTCTAACCATACCCGTGGCAAACATCAGACATTAGGGATAAACTGACAGAGCCTCCATATGACTAGTAAGCCAATTCTCAAATAACTATTATGATGATTTTTCTTCTACACACTCAAATGATAGAAGTACTTGTGCTGTCCAATCTATTAAGACTCTGTCTGTTCCCAGGTGTTGCAAAAATATAGTGATATTTTCAATGTTACCCAGAAAACAGGATACAGGTTTAACTCATTCGAAATACTTATGATTAATGTTACACTGTCAGATATGCAAAATAAATCCAATGAATCTCTTGCTCTTGCTATTGTGCATAGACCACCAGGGCCATATATAATATGGAGTGCCACAAGGATCCGTCCTAGGTCCCTTTCTATTTTCAATATATATGTTGCCCCTTGGTAATATTATTAGAAAATTTGGGATTAGTTTTCCATGTTATGCTGATGATACTCAGCTATATATCTCAAAGAGACCAGATGAAACTTCTAAATTATCTAAGCTAACAGAGTGTGTTAAAAATTCTCCTATTAAATTCAGATAAGACAGAGATATTAAGTATTGGACCAAAAAAACATTACACAGAATCTTGTAGATTACAATTTGCAACTAGACGGATGTATTGTTAATTCCTCTACAGTCAAAAATCTGGGTGTTATATTAGACAGCAACTTAAGAGCAACTTAACCATATTTCCCATGTTACAAAAACCTCATTCTTTCATCTTAGAAACATTACCAAGCTACAAAACATGTTAACTATTTCTGATGCAGAAAAGCTACTTCATGCATTCATGACCTCTAGACTGGACTATTGTAATGCACTTCTAGGTGGTTGTCCTGCATCTTTAAGCTACAGGTAGTCCAAAATGCAGCAGCTAGAGTTCTTACCAGGTCAAGAAAATATGACCATATTACCCCAATTTTTTCAGTCTCTGCACTGGCTACCTATTAAGTTCCGTATCAGTTACAAATTATTATTACTTACCTATAAGGCCCTAAATGGTTTAGCTCCTGCATATCTAACTAGCCTTATACCACATTACAATCCATCACGCTCCCTAAGGTCACAAAATGCTGGCTTTTGGTAGTTCCTAGGATAGCAGTAAATGTCAGTAAAGTCCAGTAAAGGAGGTAGAGCTTTTTCACATTTGGCTCCCAAACTCTAGAATAGCCTTCCTGATAATGTTCGGGGTTCAGACACACTCTCTGTTTAAATCTAGATTAAAAACGCTTCTCTTTCACCAAGAATTCGCATAATGCATCTCTTAAATCGTGACTGCAGTTGCATCTGATCAAATGTGCATTCTTATTCTTTAGCTTGGGTTAAACTAACTAATTTTACTTTGTTGGAACAAAGCTATGCTAATGATGTCTCTATTTGTTTCTCTGTTTTCCCATGGGATTTACATCCCGTGGTAACTAAGATATACACAAACTCCAGTCTGGATCCAGAACACCTGAGAAGAGATGATGCTGACCCCTCAGAGGACCCCAGATGATGCTAATCCTGAATCAACAAACATAAAAGACAAATATTGCTACAAGTGTGATTGCATCATATAATAATTGCTGTTAATAATGTTCATCGTCTGACTGACTACTTGTCCTGTATAAATGTTTCTGAAAAATCCTCTCATATGCACACAAACTGACAGTAACCACTTATAAGCTACTACTAAATATTGTAGAAACATAATTTTATGTAAAGTTGCTTTGTAATGATTTGTATCGTAAAAAGCGCTATACAAATAAGCTTGAATTAAATTGAAATTGAAAGAGCCTGAAGTTCCCCTATTCTCTTGAGTGAGCATTTAGCGTAGAGAAAGAATGTCTTCAAGGTTAGGAACTTATGTGAAACCTCTTCAATGCGTTCAGAGTCCTTCAGTACCACCCCCATGACTCACGAGTGGACCTTGGTGCATTGTGCTGGCCACGGCCTTAAAGTGCTACAGAGAGAGAAACAGGCTTATTTCCAATGACTGACCACCCAAAGGGGCATGGTAAGCAGCTATGGCCGCCATGTACACCTTCAGAGTGGATGAAACGCTTTAACTCAGCTTGAAACTCCAGAACTGCATTAACTAAGCAGTTGACAGTTTCTTGCAGTCATTGTCCGCACCAAGAAATAAAAAGGTTCCAAGTAAAACTTTCTATGAAGCCTGTATTTACAATACATTATAAGGGTATTCTTAAGGCATTATAATGAATGCATAATGCATTATAAAAAATAAAAAAGTATAATATGTTGTATCATCTCATGAATATTCATAAGAACAGTTTTAATATATTATAGTGAATAATTATTTGTGGTTATAGCTTTTAAGAGTATGATGATTTATAACACAATTAATTTTTAATGTATAATAAGTCACATGTATTGCCATTTTTCTGATGCTACTTTACTTAAAGCGGTCAAAGACCACTTATAAGTAGTAGTAGTAGTAGTAGTTATAATAATAATAATAATAATAATAATAATAATAATAATAATAATAATAATTTATCTCAAACAGCCACAAGATCGGATATCAGATCAGGTGAATGTGTAATATGACACATTTGCTTTGAACTATTTTTATTGTAATATCAGTTTGATTATTTTGATGGTACCCTTTAGACAGCTGTTGAATTAACATTAGCTCCACAGGAAGCACTCTTATAACGCTCAACATCTGGCAACTCACAAACTGTAGTAAGATACTGTGCAGATCTTAAATAAACAATGTCAAGATATGATACAGTCCATTATACTGTAAATTAAGTAGATTTAATATGGTGTTCATTGTGTGTTATATAGATAATCATACTCTTAAACTTATAACCACAAATACGTAAGTATTATGATGTATTATAATTGTTGTTATTGTTGTTAACATATAAATTTTTTATTTTTTTTTATAATGCATTATGCATTCATTATAATGCCTTAAGAACCCCCTTATAATGTATTATAACTACAGGCTTCAAATGTTGTTTTCCACGTGACGGATGCTCTGGACTAGAGTATGGTCTGAACAATCTCAATTGAGAGACCCAATGCTAAGAGCCACACCCAAAGATTCTGTTACTCCAGAATGGGGCTACTAGCAGAAGACAGACCCTGTCCCCGGGTACACTCTCCAGAACTCCCATGGAGCAAAGCAATCGGGGGAAAAGCATAAAGACAGGAACCAAGGTTTCCTCAACATGTCTAAGGCATGTAAGGATTGCCACGTGACATTGACCATGCAAAGTGGGTTGCCCCTTGGGGAAAACCCCTTGGTCCTAAGCCACCACTGCTAAGGTCTCATGTACAGCAGGCCAAAGGGTATCATGTTGAATGCAACTGCCATCAGACCTTACAATCTCTGAAACTGTTTGACAGCGAATGACTGGGCTATGTAAGACTTTGAGAATCAATTCGAAATGAGCAGGAGGCAGACATGCCTGCATCATCGTTGAATCCCACATCATGCCAAGAAAAGTGGTCCTATGTGCTGCAGAAACCAGACTTTCCTTGGCATTCAGCCTCAATCCCAGCTCCTTCATAGGAATGAGAATGGCAACTCACTGCCGAAATGCCTACTGCTGAGGTTGTACTAATATCAGCCAGTCAATTATGTTATTCTGTATGTGGATGCCCTTAAGTCTCAGAGGAGCCAGAGCAGCATCCACACACTTGATGAAAGTGTGGGGTGAGAGTAATAGGTGGAATATTGGTATGCTTCGTCCCTGAAAGCAAACCTCAGGAACTTCCTGTGCTGAGGAAAAATGAATACGTGGAAGTATGCGTCCTTGCGATCTATCATGATATACCAGTCTTCAAACCTGATTTGAGACAGTCTGTTTTATCTTAAACCAAAAGCATTTGATAGCCCGATTCAGCAGAGGCAGATCTATGATCAGACGCAACCCCCCATCCTGCATCAGAACAATAAAGTATTGACAGTAGAACTCAGACTCTCTTGAAAGAGGAGGAAAGTGTTCTGTGTACTTCTTCCTCAAGAGAGTGTCAACTTCTTGTTCCATTACCAGAGTCTCGTTATTGTGCTATTAAAACTGCTTCTATTGTGGGGACAACCCCGATAAAAAAAATGAGGGAGAGCCAAACTGAATTCTGTTGCCTCTCTCTACAGTCTGCAGGACTCTTTGTGAGACATTTGGCAGAAGTTTCCACGCTGCCAGAAATACCTCTCTGGGCTGGCCTCTGGTATGGCTAGAGGAGTCATTTCAGTGCCCTGAAGCGAATAACTGGCAGAGAACATCCAACTTGATGGTTCTAGTTCCTTTACTTGAGGGGATGAGTGTTCGCGTGCCGTACCATTGCCGAGCGACAGCTGGGAACTAAGCTTGTCGGAGCCAACTGTGCCTGCATGGGTGGTCGCAGGGGTATTAGCGAGGCTGAGGATGCCAGCTCCTCTGAACAGGAGTCTGTTGTAACTAGAGAGTTTAATTTGGTGTACTAAAGTGGAATGGTACCAGCAAGATCGCAGGCCTGGCCGCTCTCATCAAAAAGAGCCAGGGGGAAGTGGTGCACCTGCAGTGGCAGCTGCTCACAATCAGGACGGTCATCTCCCTCACATGCTCCCAAATAGATGATGCAAAGACCATGTGAAACCGACGGCAGGGAGGAACACACAATCTATTGCACCAACTTACTTTTGTTTTTGCTCTTTGACATTATTGCTGTCTTAATAACAAAGATATATTAACTGACTGAATGCTTTTACAACACATACACACCACAGCACACTTACTGAGTAGCAAAACCTAACATGCACTGTGCCAGTTCCTGGTTGCTCACATCAACCCGCTTGTGCTGTCTCACTTCTCTATTGGACTGATTC
Source organism: Carassius auratus (assembly GCF_003368295.1). Classification (NCBI taxonomy): domain Eukaryota; kingdom Metazoa; phylum Chordata; class Actinopteri; order Cypriniformes; family Cyprinidae; genus Carassius; species Carassius auratus. Next base: position 29,174,943 of record NC_039244.1, read on the forward strand.
CACACTTCAGAACATGGTCACAAAGACGTGTTCCCAAAGCGTTCCAACCAACTCGAGTTGCCTGAGGGGAACCTCTTTTTAACTATTTCTAGCCTTATGAATTGATTTGTATGGAGTTTAGCAATATGGATTGTTTGGTATGTCCTGCCTGCAAATACACTAATGGCTTATTTTCAATTAATCATTTATTTGGTTTCATGGACAACAAAAGAATACGCATAATTGTAAGTAAAACTGTCTATGTATCTTTTTATCTGTCATGTCTGCCATTAACATTGCACTGTCCATCTCATCAGCATTCCAAATTACCTGCTGACATGTAGATCTTTGTGCACTCTGTTTCTCTCTCTCTTTTTTTTCTTGTCTGTTTATTTTATTAGTCAAGAATTTCCCCCTGGTTTTCTCTTGAATTACGTTTTATTTAGCCTTAATCAATAGCCATTGTTTTTATTCTAATTTTCTGATTTTTATCACACACCCTTGTGAATTGTGAACTTTGCATGCTGCAAATTATTTACATGTTGTGACTGAGATGTATCGTGTCCATGCAGACGAAGACGGAGACCGTACCTGTACAGGAAGCGTGCCATCCACCGAGGACGACCATCTCCTGCAGAGGCAGAGGAGGAACCTGTTGGGAAACCAGCAGAGGAGCAGCCTGTCAATGCTTTTGCTGGCCGCCGTGAAAGACGCAAAAAGATAAACGTTTCTGTCTGGGAGCAACGGACAAACCAGCTGCGGAAACGTCGGCAGATAGCCAGTCGTGAGGTGTTGTTTGGCAGTACCACAGAAGACCAGTTAGACACTCCAGTGAGTGATCATCTCCAACAGGGCAGCATATCCCCAGAGACGAGCCCTTTACACTTGCCAGAATCACCAATGTCTGTGGGGATGCCCCTGCCAGAGCCGCCCATGTCTATAACCATTCCACTCCCTGAACCTCCAGAATCTGAACCCTTGCCCCTGATGGGATCAGGACTAGAGGAGCGGCAGAGTGCAAATAACCATCATTCAAATACAGAGAGGAAGCATCGTGTGGCAAGGAAGTTTCGGGCTGCTGCTGCTGCCGGAGTAGCAGAGGGTGGGCGACATAAACGCCACAGACATCGAGAGTCCAGAACAGAGGCCAGAAATGCAGAGAATCACCAGCAAATTGGGTGCAGCGAGAAACAGCCTGAAGAGGGTGAGGATAAAATGGAGGAAACACAGTCTAAAAACTCGATGCACATGTACGAAACAGAAATGATCCTGTCTGGCAAACAAAATGAGAATCAGGAGGAATGCCAACGGTAAGAACACGATTGTGGTTTATTTTCATTTAGTGAGTCATTCAGTTATGTTGCTAGTTTACATTCATTGTTGTGGTTTGGTGAAATTCTTATTTGGATGTAGCTTACTATTTTTGACAAATGTTGCAATCCTGGTACAATCCTAGTTGGTAACACTTCATTTTGGTCCCTTTATACATTCTGTTGAGTATAAGTAACTTTGAAACCACTTGTTAACTACCAGTAATTAGTAGTGCTGGGTAGTAACTGATTACACGTAATCTGAATTATGTAATCATATTCCAAAAGTACTTGATTATATTACATTTTAAAATACTTTATTATCAGACTACAGTTGTTTTTTATTGATTACATAATTACAAATTGTTCAAACAATAGCAATTAATTTGAAACATTTCTTGATATTAACTAATTTTCATTTACATTTTATTTTCGAAACATTCATAAAGTTTTTCATTTTTTGGACATTTACACAAAGACCAGCCACTAGTCAAGTGAATATAATTGCACAGAAATGTAAGAGTCCACACTGCATTTGACCACTGGTTTTACAAAAATCATTTTGATTTTAAAAAGGGTTTTCTCAATATATATATTTCAATCACGACCACTTCCGTCAAGTATATTTATGACAATTATATTGCATACAGTTAGTGTTGGTGGTATGGTTATGTTCTGGGCAACACTCCACATGGCTGTCCATGCAGCCAAGCTTGGACAGAGCGGGGAGAGCAGCAAGACAAACCCCACTGGGATACAGAACAGAACCATTATAAGCATACATAATTACAATTCACAATTACATAAGTTGTAAACAAAATGTGATAGAGACTGCTTCCAATGAAGAAACTGCAAAGAAAGAACAAAGTTAGATTGGATTACAGGTTCAGTTGGTGGATTTGGGGTTGGAGGAGGGAGTTAATTGCAAGCAGCTATGTGATGGAAGAGACACTAAAGAATGGGAATTTAAAAAGATCGCATGTGATAGGTGTCAAGACTGGCCTGACTGAACTAACTCGATGCTCGATATATAAATCTCACACACACACACACACACACACACACACATATATATATATATATATATGAAGGTATATATAAGGTAACTGAGCTTGGCTTTCCATTTCTTGAAGTTGTTTTTCTAGGCACAACACACAGCAAAGTTATGAAACATGTTTTTGTTATTTAATAAAATCAATCATTTACACCTGTACATTTGTATTTTAGGGAGTTTGTGGGTGATGCGACAGGAATTTCCCAAGCATCTGGCCTTCAAGAGCTTCAGACTGTCTGTACTGGAATGAAGGATCAAGCAGAAAGCCAAGAAACTCCATTTATGAGGGACAAAGAAGAGTTTACATCAGAATCCAAGTACATGACAGGGGAAGTCTCAGACATTGAGAACAATGGCAGCTATCTGAACCAGGATGAGTGTATGACAGAAACCAGCATTAAACGAGAGATGTCAACCCAGCCTTTGTTGGAAATGGCACCAATGACTGGTATTTGATCCATGCATCCATCCATCTGTCCATCCATCAGTCTGTCCATCCATCCATTCATTCATCTTGTTTAAATGGTTCTTTACAGTGCAGAGTATGTTTTCTCTGGATTTCTCTTCTAAAGTATTTACTATTTTATCATACCAATTTCTAGTTGTTTTGGAGGATAGAACCAAAGCAAAACTGTATTTTTAAATAGTGAAGAAAAATATCCTCTTAAAAAAGTTTTTCTCTCTATGCCATGAAGTCACTTTTAATCTTGTCCTATGTTTTTTTTACTATTGCAAATACTCCAGTCTCTTAATTTAAAAAAAAAGCATGCAAGAAGTAGCAAAGTAATGTTTAAAGGCATTATTTGAAATATAGCATGTCAAGCCACGGGACGTGCCAATCTCCAAAAGCTAAGTGCCTTTTTGCATTAAGCACTGTGAGAACCATTTTTTTTTTTTTTTACACTATACGTATGTATTATATACAGTGCGTGGACTGACGTGTGGGTTATGAATTGAATAATTGAAATAAGCAGTTCTTGGCAATGAAGTGCCTGTTGTGTTTGGTTTGGTTTGCATAGCAGTTTTTCAGAGGAAGATGATCAATGTGCTACAGTGTTGATTTTTAGTGTAGTTCAGCTGCTGATGGCTGAATCCTGAAGGAGGGGTGGACAGCAACAATTGTTTGCAGAGGGAATAATTTGTTAAAGTGAGGACACATTCATTAATAGAGACACAGAACTGGGCCATCCATGCCTGTGGCAATCTAAGCTTCTTCAGCTGTCTCAGAAAGTAAAGAGCAGTTTGCCTTTAGAGTATTCAGTTCTATTGCAATAGTGGGCTTCATGCTGGGTGCTGGGTGAAATCTGGGTTAGTGTTCACTCTGTGTGAACAGAGCTCCAAACCCCCCCCCCCCCCCCCCCCCCCAAACCCAACACAAGATAAAGAAGTGCCACTCAGTGGGCTCAGGTTCATGTCTTCCAGTCTGTAATCAGAGCAAAAACATTTGCATCTCAGATACACATAATCACAGGTAATTGTGGTCAAAACCTGGGAGATAAAGCTTTTGCAAATCATTTCAACTGAGTGACATTCATTTGCAAATATATGTGAGAGAGAGCGCCTAGCAACAGACAGTCTAGTTACACAACACACCAGACAGAAATGTATAGGTGAGCTGACAGTTCAGAAATAAAGCATTTATATGTGCAGTTCAATGCAAGTTCCAAACATATGTACTTTGAGACCTGCAACACACTTGCCAGCTATTTTTTAGCCTGATGTATTTACCCTGCCAATCACACTCCATTCACAGTTTCAGAGCCAAAGTGACTCTAAAATCTTTGTTGCAGGATGCAAAATTGTTACATTTGATGAAATTAATTTGTGACTGTTATGAAAGTGTGTTCTATTAAGTATGCATCCGTGCAGTATGAATACAGTCCAGACATACTTCTATCATATAGGCATATTTGACGTGTCCTACAACAACAGTAATGCTTCCTTGCCATTCACAGCTTCTTTCCTTTAGCCCAACGAGACCGTAAAACTCAGAGATTTATAGGAAGTATTGAGTCATCTGCTTTTTGGAAAACCGTGGAAATACTTCTCATTTCATGCACTGCTTTTCATAGTAGGGATGAAGGCATATTTTGATGCAGGGGTGATAGAGGTTTGCACAGGCTTTAATTTGATGCCCAAACTCTCCCTATACCTGAGACGATTTGTTCTGATCCAACCTGATCAGCACTGTCAAATTTAAAGTCAGAATCCAACCTAAACCCCAAAATTCCATGGTTGGGGGGTTTGATTCCCCGGAAACACATGATAGGTAAAAATGTATAGCCTGAATGCAATTTTCAACAAAAATTATATTTCACTTTAAGAGAAGTTATATATATATATATATACATATATATATATATTTATATATATATAAACTTCTCGTAAAGTGAAATATAATTTTTGTCAACGAAAATTAAAAGCCTTTTTAGTCAAAGTGATAGTTACTGAAATTGAATATAGCATCGCTAAATTTAGAGGATATTGATATTAATGGCTAATTTTTTTTATTTTTTTTTACTTAACTCATTTTACATGGCTAAATACAAAAACAAGTGAGAATGAAAGCAAAATACTTTTGTTCTTGTTACAGTGGAATTTTATATTTCAGTACTGAGTAATATTAATTAACAGCATGCACTTTCGCATTATTTTGAGAATTTCAGCTGGTCATTTCTCATTCAGACTAATTTTGCCGACAAGATTGATTGATTGTAGTAGTATACAAGTCATTATTCATATTTAGGATGTAAACCCTGCTGCAAATAAAATGTTGAAATATTTGATTTGTTCTCTTGATTTGACTCGTCACAGTCAGCTTCAAGGACGTGGAGGCCTCTCACTCAGACAAAGCTGATGATGGTAATGATGATGATGATGTTGAGAATGGAGGTGAACAGTCGACTGCCCCCAAACCTGACACTCCAGACAGCATGTTCATTTTCAAAAGCTCAAATCCGTAAGTTGTCATTTTTACATGATCCCATGTTTAGATGTTGTACAGTTTATTATGCATGACAAAACAGGACAAACATAATGTCTAAAATCATGCTCTTTTTGTAACTGAAGCATCAGAAGAATCTGCCACTATGCAGTGACCTTGCGCTACTTTGAGATGACCATTCTCCTGGTGATTGTGGCCAGCAGCATTGCACTGGCTGCGGAGGATCCTGTGTGCACCAATTCAGAGAGGAATAAGGTAAACCATTATATTTCAAAATATTACTTGCTTAATGTATCATGTAATGACTAATGTAATGACTGCAAGTATTTAGAAAACAACATCCAGTAAATAAGTGACAGGCTTGTTTACTGTGTGATTGCAGGTTCTCCGTTACTTTGATTATGTTTTCACTGGCGTTTTCACATTTGAAATGATTATAAAGGTAACCGCTTTCCTACTTCAAACATGATTTAAACAGTTGGTATATTAAAGGAGGTATAAGGAGGTATATAGAAGGATTTTTTTTGTCTAGTATGGAGCTAGATAAGTATCAAAATAAATGTATTTACAAAATTTGATTTGTAATAATGCACAAAATAAAAGTGTATGTGTGTGTTTGTGTGTGTTTGTGTGTGTGTGTGTGTGTGTGTGTGTGTGTGTATTTGAGACTTTCCTGGCAGGTTTTTGCCTCATATGTGTTTCTGATGAACTCTTTACCCAATCAGATTTGAGCCTCTCAAATAATTTGTAAATGTGAAACATATGATTCTTATTTTGTAAATGCATTTATTTTGAGAGTATGCTGACTCCATAGTCTAGGGCTGTCACAAAGTAATTTGATATTTGTAATTATATTTGTATATATAGGTACAGTATGTAATGTAGGTAGACATTTATATAATTTTACATACAGATATAAAAGACAGAAAATTCTATTTACTCCATATTCTGTATAATAGTATGTTATGCCATTTTATACAGATGATCGACCAGGGCCTCATTCTTCATGATGGATCATATTTCCGTGACTTGTGGAACATTCTAGACTTTATTGTGGTGGTTGGTGCTCTGATTGCCTTTGCATTGACGTAAGTATATAAAATTAGAGCCATCTTCCTTGTGTGACTTAAATTTTGATTTTTACTTATAGAATTAATCTGGACCCATTCTACATTATAGATGTCTAACAACAACTCCAGACTCAAAATCTCAGTTAACTTTCAACATAGGCTCATTGTAAAAAAAAAAAAAAAATGCCTCTGTCAATATTTCTGCAAAACTCAAAAAACCTAAATCTATCCATACAATTTACTGCAATTTCCCAGTGAAATGAAATGTAAACACAGTAAAACATGTCGTTCCAAACCCGTTAGACCTCCGTTCATCTTCTGGACACAGTTTAAGATATTTTAGATTTAATCCGAGAGCTTTCTGTCCCTCCATTTATACTGTCCATGTCCGGAAAGGTAATAAAAACATCATCAAAGTAGTCCATGTGACATCAGAGGGTCCGTCAGAAAAGTTTTTGATGCATCGAAAATCGATTTTAGTCCAAAAATAGCACTAAAACTATGACTTTATTCAGCATTGTCTTCTATTCCGGGTCTGTTGTGAGCAAGTTCACTGCAGTGTAGTGATATCCGGTTCGCAAACGAATCACTCGATGTAACCGGATCTTCTTGAACGGTTCACCAAATAGATCTGAATCTTTTGAAACGGTTCGCGTCTCCAATACGCATTAATCCACAAATGACTTATGCTGTTAACTTGTTTAATGTGGCTGACACTCCCTCTGAGTTCAAACAAACCAATATCCCGGAGTAATTCATTTACTCAAACAGTACACTGACTGAACTCCTGTGAAGAGAGAACTGAAGATGAACACCGAGCCGAGCCAGATAACGAACAAACCGTTTCTGTCAGACGCGTCCGATTCGTGAACCGAGGAGCTGATGATACTGCGCATGTGTGATTCAGCGTGAAGCAGACCGACACACAGAGCGTCTGAACTGAACTGATTCTTTTGGTGATTGATTCTGAACTGATTCTGTGCTAGTGTTATGAGCGCGGGTAAACCGAAGGCTTGAATCAAGGGCAATTATCGAAAATGACACCATTACATTGAGCGCAAAAGAACCGGTGAAACGTTTTCTTCAACCGGTTTATTGAATCGAACTGTCTGAAAGAACCAGTTCGCAAAAAGTAACCGAACTTCCCATCACTACTGGTGATCCGACAACCGATGCAACCGGTTCTTGACTTGAGAACGAGTCATTCTTCAGTTATCTGGCAAAACTGCTTTGTTTTGAGCTCTCTCTCACAACAGACACGGAAGAGAAGACAATGCTGAATAAAGCATTGTCGTAGTTTTTGCTATTTTTGGACCAAAATGTATTTTCGATGCTTCAAAATATGTCACAATGATGTCACATGGACTACTTTGATGATGTTTTTCTTACCTTTCTGGACATGGACAGTAGACCGTACACACAGCTTCAATGGAGGGACTGAGAGCTCTCGGGCTAAATTTAAAATATCTTAAACTGTGTTCAGAAGATGAACAGAGTTCTCATGGGTTTGGAACGACATGAGGGTGAGTGATTAATTACATAATATTTATTTTTTTGCTCTGTTGCTCACCTGGTACAGCATTGCACTTGCGATGTGGAGCGCTCGGGTGAAGATAGAAAAGCTCAAAGACTAGTACAAAGATAAAATGGCAAATGTGTTTTTACCTCAAGTTTGCTTTTCTCAACACTAGCGTTGGGGTTTAGGATTTAGTTTGGGTGTGTTACTCTTCAGTGTCACTCACCTGACATTTTTTTTGCGATACCTTAATCTGTTTCGTAAAAAAAAACTGATTTTTTTTTACACCACTCAAATGTGAAACATGAAAGAAGCAACATAATTAACATATTAGCAGAAATGTCACAACAGGCATCTTTTTTTTTTAAGTGAACCTGGGTTCTAATCTTATTGTTAACCCATTGGTCAAATGTGTCTACAATGTATATTTGTATATGTGTGTATATTTTATATGAGCCATTTATCACATCAACAGAGATATATAGTACAGAAGCACATCATCAGCAGTCACATCAGTATCTCAAACAGCAATGCCAAGTTCACGTTTTTGATTCCCAGGAAATGCATTAAATACAAATAATGTATCCTTTTTAATTTAAAGTGGAAAGGCTTTGGATAAAGGGCTTTGGTACATGCATAAATGCAAATACAATCTGGGGATTGATTATGGTCCATTGTAGAGTTCATACAAAACCAAATCCAGAGCACAATGTGTGCAAAAGACTGCTTGATCCCAACTAACTGGTACAGAAACATAGCAAATAACTAGTTCAAGATGAAGTACATGCACACTTTAGTGCAAAAACTGATCCCAAACCAACCTAAACTTTGTCCACCCACCCAAAACAATGCAAAGCAGTGTTCCAGCTAAACAGGTATAACAGGTCATAATTTAATACCCACTGCTGTGCAGAAAGAATATAATACATGCATGAAAAGTGAAGCAAACTCTTCATCAGTTGAACTCGGGAAGCAGAAGAAGAAGCCGATGGCGACTGAACTAGTGGAGGTGGTGTGTTGTGAGATTCGGCTATATGTGATATCGACACATAAAGTGCAGTCTATGAATTTCATGTTCTTTCTTAATAGCAGGCCAAATTCTGGTCTATTTTTAAAGCGTATTGCAGGCTGATTCAGAACAGGCTATAGTCCTGTGGGCTGGACTTTGTCCACCCCCCATTTAAGTTATATAAGTTACACTCTTGAATGTTTATTGCTTGTTAATATATTCTAAAACTGAGATGGAAGTCACACATATATAGTTTAGTTTGGAAGAATATATAAATATGATCTTAAACATACATTAAAATAGCTTCAAAAAATTATGGTGTCCTAAATTTAATAGTCTATTTGGGAAACCCTTGAGAGAAGCCCTAAAATCATGCAGTTCAAGTGTTCGTAATGTGATCTGAAGGCTGTTGCGCATTAGGCATACAGTATGTACAGAAACATTTATTACCAGATAATAAGATATTGCTTACAATTGTAAAAAAAAAATATATATATATGATTAATTATTATTATTATGTTAATCATATCACTAAAAAAGAATTTGGTTTATTTCAGGAAGTATTTCTATATAAGGATATTCCAGATGTTGATAAATGTGCCCTGGCGCGTTATTTAATGGCTTTACACACACTTGAGATGTTCATGTGTTCTTTCTCTTTTAATGCTTCTCTGTTGTTGTTTGGATTGTATCTCTGTGGCTGCCAGGAATTTAATGGGGTAACAGCAGATGCTTCTCATTTGTCACGTTGTCTGTCCATTTAAATAAGAATGGCCACCAATCATTTATTTATGTGTGTTAATAACATTGTTATGTCTGAACCATGTTTGCATTTACTAATTTAAAATTTCCGCTCATTTTTTTACTATTTCAGCCATGCATAGACATTTTTTAGGTTATATACTAGGGCCATCAACTGAACTTGTTAATTTAGTGTGATTCATTATTTTAATATGCAAGTAATCATGCCTTTTTGCTCATAAGTACCATGAGAAATTCCCCTACCATCAGTGCAGTTCAAGCTTGAAAAGCCACCTTCATGTTTTTATTTTATTTTTATTTTTTTCATGTTAATTGCTTTGAATATTCAAAAATATAAATATTTTTATTTATTACTTAGTCACTGAATGTCATGTTTTAATAAAATATACTTTAATGCATGTAAAGGACATTATTAGTCTTTTTTGTGAGCCTAAAAAGTTAGGCCTTGTTTTTTTTCAGCACTATAAAGTGTTTAAGCTTTAGAAGATGCTATGCTGTAGTACATTTTTAGGTTTTTATAAAAATAGGATTTGCAAGTTAAAGTGAATAGTATTAAGTAGTCGTGTGACTGAAGAATTAAACCTTTGTTTTTAATTAGGGGGGCTTATATGTGATTAATTGCAATTATTTTGATTAACTCAACATGCATATTTAAGTTATTGACCCTCCCAAAAAAAGTTTAAAATAAAATAAATAAAAATAAAAAATTTCTAAAAATATAATATGTTTTGTTATTCACAGAAACAACAAAGGGCGAGACATTAAGACCATTAAGTCCTTACGGGTTCTCCGAGTTCTCCGTCCCCTCAAGACCATAAAAAGACTTCCAAAGCTCAAGGTATCTGCTCTTTGACACTTTATATACTTTACATTCATGACCAGAAACAGAACCAGAAAGCACCATGCAACTCTCTGCTCACTTATACTTTTTACCACTTCTTTGTGACTATGCCTGCTTTGAATATTGAGAAAAAAATAAATAAAAATCAAGAAACCGAGGATCTTAAACACTTTTTCAGTCCACACATGGTCAAATAAATTCTTCCAAAAGAGTAAAACTCAATGCAATTTCTATGTATCCAGAGAGAAGATTACAGCAAATTAATTGCAAGTACTGAGTTGAACTCTTTTGGAAAAATAGTTTGGAATATTTAATCAATGCATAGTCATTGAGTAACAGGTTTTTACAAAATTAGTAAATATATACTAGTGCATGTAATGGACATTATTAGTCATTTTTGTGAGTCTAAAAAAAATAATAATAATAAGGGTTCCTCCTACAAAAAAAAAAAAAAAAGAAAAAAAAAACTATTCTGTAATTTATTTTATTTTTTAAGACTATTTGTGCTGTGGTGATAAACTAATGTATAATATACTGTGTTTGTGTGTGTAATGTTGTGTATTTCAAACACAGAAACTCTAGTCAAGAAATATCTTATTCCATGAATATTCCTTTGAAACAGTCTCACGAAAGAAACACAATTTAACAAATTAATTAATTAATAAGGAGACTCTGCTGTCTAAATATGAGTAATCCCTCTGTGAATAATTAAAAGCAGGCTAAATATAACTCGCGGTACTTGACATTTTTCATTTTAAATCAATATGCAGTCATATACAGAGCCAGAATTATGAGAATTATCATCAGACCATTTAACTAAACCATAATTGAATTAGAGACGGGAGATCAAGAGATATCTTTGGGGAAAGAAATGACAAAGAAATCTGAAGTTACCAGCCTTGTGCCCTTCTCTAGAGAAAACATAACTAATCTACAACGCAGTGATTTTGCATGAATTTAATTTGTATGGAAAGAGCTTTTTTTTTATTTATTTATAAAAATATATCAATTAATGTCCACCCTACTTTAGCCCATATACCTAACTGTTAAGAATAAAACCCTATTCTAAACCACTTTTTCTGTAATTTTTCAGTTTCCAGTCATTGTAGAGCATAATCACATGGGTTTTTGATTATTACTATAGCAACCAACATGCCAGAAAATGATTGTACTGCCTGAAGAAAAAAACACACATATTTGATTTGATCACTTGCAAATAAAAGTGCATGCTATGTAATGTTGTGTGCATCATGTTCATTATGATGCAATTTATACTAATTGAATGACTACAAATAAATTCAAGGCTTAAGGTAAAATTGTGATGCTGATTGTTTTAGATACTGTTGCATATGAAACTGCATATGAATGCAAACGACAAAAAGTTGCATAAGAAACTTTGCTGGCTGAAGACCTGTTTGAGAAGGGATATGTGATATGATGACGGTTTCTGTTGTCCTGCAGGCTGTGTTTGATTGTGTAGTCACATCCCTGAAGAATGTCTTCAACATCCTCATCGTCTACCAGCTCTTCATGTTCATCTTCGCTGTGATTGCAGTGCAGCTCTTCAAGGGAAAGTTCTTCTACTGTACCGACGGATCGATGGCCACACAAAAGGAATGCCAGTAAGCAGCCAGATGCTTTGTATAAACTGTATTTCTGAGTTTGAGAAGTACATTTTTAATGAAAATCTTTACTTTATGGAGCAGTGTTGCTCTCGTTACTTTAGTTTAATGCATTGTATTTTCAGAAATGTATCATTCATTCAATGCGTGTTGAATGTTTTTCTGGGGCATGAGCGATGCCCCAATTATGCACGATGTCTAATAATCCAAATGTAGCTCAATAGATTGTTATAGAAAGCAATATATTGTAATATATTATTTTCCCTTTTTATTTTCTAATATTTTATATATTTGAATACATTTAATAATATATTGATGATACATATATTATATAATATATTGCAAAATATACAAATGATTGCCGCTTTCAATATATTGTAATATATTGGAAAAAATAAATATATATAAGAATATATGCCTAATATATTACATGATATTTTCCAATATACTACAATATATTTTTGTTTCATAAGGGTCCTCTGTGTTTGAATCAATTAAATCTGATCGGTCTCGATAATAGCATGCTATTGTAAGATATATGATCTGAAGTAACTACATGGGTCATTTTTTTCTTCATTGGATTTCATTACTCTTACTAAAGTAACTATTAAGATTATGTAACATTTTCACTCATTTTCTCACTGTTTCAGCCATGAATAGATATTCTTAGCTTATGTTTCAAGGCTCTCAGTTTAAACTTGCTAATTTATTGGGAAAAAAGAAATGTTCCTACATCAGTGCAGTTCAAGATTGAAGAGCCACCTTCAGGTTTTGTTCATGTGAAATACTTTGAATATTCAAACATAAGAAATATTATTATAATTATACATTTTACTCTTACTTAAGTTACTATTTAGCTTGCTACTTTTAATTTTAGTTGAATAAATATATAACTTTTTACTTGAAAAGTATTTGGAGACTCTGTCCACCTCTGTGCACTGTGTAGACTTCTGTACAATGATGAGTATCCTTTCATGAATGTTTTGTGTGTTTGTCATCGTTTGAATGGTTTTGTGTTGTGTAGAGGCTACTACATCGACTATGACAGGGACAGGAAGGAGGTGAAGAAGAGGGAGTGGAGGAGACACGAGTTTAACTATGATAATGTCCTCTGTGCTCTTCTGACGCTCTTCACTGTGTCCACAGGAGAGGGCTGGCCACAGTATGTCCATTCATTTTTATACTGCACAAGACTGTTGATATTTGATTACATTTTAAAATTAGTACCTTTGTTTTTCTTGCTATTAAGCTGAAATTGTTTGATGGTTTAGAGACAGTCCATAAACATGTTAATATATCCGGTCACACTCACCACCACTGACTTAGTGAAGTACTGTAGGATTACAGAGCTCCACAGTCAGGTTCTGCAAGTAAAAATGGCATTAATTTTCTACACAGGAAAACTGAATTCTAATGCTAACTTCTAAGCTTTAAACTATAGACCTACTTTGATGTTGGAGGTTGTTATTGGATGGTATATGTTTTGTTGAAGCAGTCAGTTCGCATTATTTTAACTCATGTTTTAAATATTGGTACTTGACAGCGGAATCCCTAGTGAAAAACTACATTACCCATGATGCTGTAAGGAAAATTCCACCAATCAGAGAGCCAAGGCCAGCCAATCCCACCAAACTAAATATTTAGCTCCACCCACTATGCTCTCAAAAACCTTAAAAAAAAAAAAAAAAAAAAAATATATATATATATATATATATATATATATATATTTATATATATATATATATATATATATATATATATATATATATATATATATATATATATATATAAACACAGTCTGATATCTTTGTCTTTTTATCAGATTTTCGAAATATTTTTTGCTTCAAATCAAAGTTTGAAATGTTGTGATTCTTCTTGTTGCTGATTGGTTTGATTTATGGCTTATAACTCTAGCAAAATCCCTATAGGAAAAAGTAAACTGGAAAAATACTTCCAGAACAAGCTCCATTGAAAAAAAATGGAACGACACTAATGCACTCTATACAAAGGCCTGGATGTTGCTTGCTGTATATTGGTGCACTTGGCAACATGTGATGTATCTTCAGTCAGCTCCCAATATTGCTCTGAGATCTGAGAAGGATAGAGACTTTCAGAGTCTCTTCAGTGCTGGGTTTTTGATGGCAGGCTATTCTGCTGCCTTCTCAAGTATTTGAATCACATCTGCCAAGGAAATGTGTGTCAGTTTAGATTTAGCTGTCTACATTTTGGTGTCAGACAGGTTGCCTAAACATCCTCTGGAAAATAAGAGTTGTAGGGATGAATACTTAGTTTTTTTGGTTGCTAATGGACTCAAGTTCGTATAGATAATGCCTTTCTCTGTGCGTAAGTGCCTGTTTAAAGACATAATGGTGAACAGAATAAAACAACCATAGTTAAATTAGACAGTGTTCATTCATTTTGAATAAATCAATATGTTAACAAGGCTTCAGTGCTCATTAAACTATCCAACATCAGCGGACTGAATGCCAGCAGAATGAATCACTGGGCTTTGATTCCGGAGAAATCAAACTAGTGTGGAAATGCAAATCGTATCCAGAGTGCCAGAAATGTTGGCAAATGTCAAACATGAAAGAGCTGGGCTTCTCGGCGAGCACAATAGATGTCACATTGTGAAAGCTTTTGGCAGTGTAAATGACCAAAATCACTCGGAAGTAACCGGAAACCTTGAAATATACAAGAACTAAGCAAAAGTCTTACGTGACGTAAAAAAAATGTTTTAAGACAGTTATTCATGTTTTCTTTTAGTGTGCCATTGTTTCTTCCTCTTTTGCAAACATTGTTTTAATGCAGTGAAATTTTTGTATGAACAAGGAGTCCCACAACAGATTGTGTTGCCCACGCAGAGATCTGATCTCACCATCTTCAGTCAGTCTGGGGTTCATCCATGGAAGAACTATGGCATCTTCTCCAAGATTCTTGGAACAAACTACCTCAAAAACTGTGTGGAAGCCAACCCAGGAAAAAGCTGAGGAAGGAAGAGCCAACTCCAGTGGACTGAAGAAGCTTTTTACTTTTACACCCTTTAAAGAAATAGAAATGCAACCAAATGTCTTTTCTTTCTACTTTCTAATTCAACTTTATACTCATCATAAGTATTAAGTATTATTATGAGGGTAATAGAGAACTATAGTTCTCAGGCAAGCTAATTGTATAGGCACTGTTATAGCTCAGAAAGATTAAACTACATATAAAACATTTCTTCAAGGTCATGCAGTTATGAAAGCTGTGATGCCTCTAATTGCATCCAATAACATACTTGATAAGTTCGGTAGGTCCCACCTTTGAGCAGATTTCATAACAGATCTTATCTTGTTACAACAATTTTCTCCAGTTCTGGTAATTATTAGCAGTTTTTCAAAGACGCGTTCCTATGATCAGCCAGCCAACTTGTTTTCAGATTATAAGGGCTGCCTGGAGACTTTGTGTCAGGAGTTCACAATTCACTTCTGGAGTACAGTCATCTTTTAAGAAAACATCAGTTTAGACCCAGAATTGGCGAGCCATCTCTGTTTGTTGTGGTTCTTATGTTATAGTGTTACTGCTGAGACTAATGTTGAGTTGGGATCCGTGTGGAGAGATGTTTGTTCAATAGTTGATGCCAAGAATCAGTGCTTGAAAAGGCAGGAAAGACAATGTGGACTGTCATGGCTGAATCGAGTGTGGGCTGAGGAGCATATCTGTGAAGAAACAAGAAGAGATTTCATGCTGCAGATGTTACATACTGAAAATTGACTCTTTTCACAGATTGTGATGATGTGTTTCCATAGTAATTAACAATATAAACGTTTTCATTAAAAAATGAAATGTACATTTGTAAAACTGTACTCTTAATTATATTACCTTGGCATTCGTTTAAAGAAAGAGTGTGACCGTAGCTGATGGGAAATTTTACATCTTTCTCTTTTACCGTATTTTTCGGACTATAAGTCGCACCTGAGTATAAGTCGCATCAGTCCAAAAATTCATCATGATGAGGAAAAAACATATATAAGTCGCACTGGACTATAAGTCGCATTTATTTAGAACCAAGAAACAAGAGAAAACATTACAGTCTACAGCCACAGGTAGGCTACAGGAGCACTGAGCAGTATAGAGCGCCCTCTCACAGCTGGAGACGGTAATGTTTTCTCTTGGTTCATGTCTCTTAGTTCATTTCTCTCGGTTCATGTCAAATTAATTTTGATAAATAAGTCTCACCTGACTATAAGCCGCAGGGCCAGCTAAACAATGAAAAAAAAGTGTGACTTATAGTCCGGAAAATACAGTAATCAGTCTCTCAGTATTATCATAGAAATACATAGAAATGTTTCTGGTGACCACTATAGAAATTTACTCAAACTATGATGACTTCCACTTCTGAGAACCCCAAAAACACCCACGGGATTGTTTAAGACAATTGAGTCATGTTTTGATAAAACAAACAACTTATTCAGTCTATGCAGCTGTAAATAATTGGTAAAAAAATTACATAAATAGTTTGTTGAATTTATTGGATGTATTCATTATGTTTTTTTCAGAGTTCTCCAACACTCAGTGGATGTGACTGAAGAAAACCATGGCCCAAGCAGAGGAAACCGAATGGAGATGTCCATTTTCTATGTCATATACTTTGTGGTTTTCCCTTTCTTTTTTGTCAACATCTTTGTTGCTCTCATCATCATCACATTCCAGGAGCAGGGAGACAAAATGATGGAGGAGTGCAACTTGGAGAAAAATGAGGTGAATATACATGTACGACTCCAGTATCCAGCATAGTGGATAACACAAAGCTTTTTCATATTTCCCCACATAGCTAGGTTGTATTAACATCATTTATTGATATTAACACCATTATTATGAGTTAGACTCTGATCTAAGCATGAATTAATAATACCGGTTTCTAATCAGCAGTACTAACCTGCATGTTCCTTCGCTACTTTCTTATCTCACTCTTCCAGCGGGCATGCATTGACTTTGTTATCAGTGCAAAACCCCTGACAAGATACATGCCACAGAACAGGCAGACCCTCCAGTACCGATTGTGGCACTTTGTGGTGTCACCATCTTTCGAGTACACGGTTCTAGTCATGATTGCACTCAACACAGTAGTGCTCATGATGAAGGTATAACTTTCAACATAAAATATTCCAGCTTTGAACGCATTCTGTAAATTTGAAAAAGTGAAGCTTTATATTTTGTCTTGGTTTTCATGGAAATAGCATAAACTAGATATTTTGAGGTGCATACAGCATGTGTTATTGATTATCGTAACACTTTTCAGTACCACTCGGCTCCAGCTGCCTACGACATCGTCCTAAAGCACCTCAACACTGCCTTCACTGTGCTCTTCTCTCTGGAATGCATCTTAAAGATTTTCGCCTTTGGGTTCGTGGTGAGTTTGATGAGAAAAATTAAATGTTGCTGTTAATTTACTCATCCTCAGGCCATCCAAGATACAGGTTACTTTTTTTCTTCAGTAGGATGGTAAAGAATATTTTAGATGAAACTGTGATCCTTGGAGATTCATAAAATGCAAGTCAAAGGCTACTGTCATTTGTAAAGTAACAAAATTAATATCTGTAGCTTTTGACTATATATTGAGGTCTCACGAAGAGAAATGAACGGTTTGTGCAAGAAACTGAACATTATTTACAACATTATTATTACTTGTAATCCAGAGCAAATTTGGAAATCTGATTATTTTCAGCAAAGTGATTAATTTGGACTGTCTGATTCAATTAACTGGTTCAAATAAATGATTCAACACTTAATTTATGTAATAACGTAGTGATGTCACATGTAAAAAAAATTATTAGCGAAACCCCGAATAATGTTGTGGATGTTTTACATGTCTAAAGTCTTAATTCACCTTTAAACATTGAGAAAGCATAAAAATGTCCATCTACACATTCATTCAAGTGCTGTGTTGACGCATACGCACATCAGTCTTTGGTCCAAAATAAACTCAGTCCAGTGACTGTTGGTGGAACTGGAGCACTGAATCAGTTCATTCATCACGGGATCAGATACAGCGCTATTTCGTCTCATTTCTAGTTGGATTGATTGTCAGGCATCTGAAAGTGAGTTCTGATTGAGTAACTTGTGGATCTGTGCTGCTCGGACCACAAACTGATTCAGAAGATTCAGTCCAGTTTGATGAACTGGTTCATAGATCGAAAGAATGATTCGTTCGTCAACTGGACATCACTCCGGACGGTTGGCCTCAAATATTACAAGTGATAATAATGTTGTATATAATGTTCAGTTTCTTGCACAGACTGATTGTTTCACTTCATAAGACCTCACTATATCACCAGGAGACACACGTATTAACTTTGTCTTGCCTGTATGTGCTTTTTTGACTCTCAAAGTGACAGTAGCCATTGACTTGCATTTTATGAATAACCAAAAATCACAATTTCAGCTAAAAAGCTTTTTTACTGATCTGCTAAAGAAAGAAAAACTCCATCTTGTATGGCCTAAGGGTGAGTAAATTATATTTGTTCAGTGGACAATCCCTTTATTAAGGATCATTCAAAGAAGAAAACATTTTTAATGTACCTGAATTGATTTACGTGTTTTACATTTTCATTGTCACACTGGTCTCATCTCACAGAACTACTTCCGTGATACATGGAACATCTTTGATTTCATCACTGTGCTGGGCAGCATTTCTGAAATTGTGGTAGATTTACAGGTAGGCATATTTTATCTGCAGTGGTCTTGAAAGCTAACACAGTGTTTCCTGATGATATCTCCCAAGAGTAACATGTAAAGCGTGAAGAGTAACAGCCCTAGTACTGAGCCTTGAGGCACTCCATACTGCGAGGATACTACCTTTTCTAGTATA
Source organism: Carassius auratus (assembly GCF_003368295.1). Lineage (NCBI taxonomy): Eukaryota > Metazoa > Chordata > Actinopteri > Cypriniformes > Cyprinidae > Carassius > Carassius auratus. The sequence goes on from NC_039244.1 coordinate 29,193,900, forward strand.
TTGGACAGAAAAGAGAGATTCGAGATCGGTCTGTAATTAACTACTTTTTTGGGGTCAAGATGTTTTTTTTGATGAGAGGCTTAATAACAGCAAGTTTGAAGGTTTTGGAGACATATCCTTATTACAGTGAGGAATTAATATTAGTCAGAAGAAGATATTCTGATGCGATACTGTAGCTGACATCTGCATGGTTACAATTTTATCTTTCATAGTATCGATTTTAGAAGTAAAGTAAAGTCAATACTGCTGTGATGTTGGGAAATGTCAACACTTGTTGATGCTTTATTTTTTTGTTAATTTAGCCACTGTATTGAATAAATACCTGCAGTTATGTTGGTTTTCATCTAAAAGAGATGAAAAGTAATCAGATCTAGCAGTTTTTAATGCTTTTTTGTAGGATAGGTTACTTTCCCGCTAAACAGTACGAAATACCTCTAGGTTTGTTTTCCTCCAGCTGCGCTCCATTTTTCGGGCTGCTCTCTTTAGGGTGCGGTGTGCTCATTATACCACAGTGTCATATTTAATCTGCAGTGGTCTTGAGTTTGGATCAGAAGTGTATGGGGTTGAATCAGTGTTGGGGTTTCTAGACCACTTATATCATTTGTTTTCTTTTGCCTTCCTTCTTTTTTACTATTTTTACTAGTAATGTTTTTAGTAGTAAAAATTTCCAGTAAAATTATTTCTAAAAATCCTTAAAACTAATGTTTAAATTGTCTATCAAGGAGTATTTACTACAAGTAAACAGTTTCTTCACTCTTTCTATTTAGTCTGTGAACACCATCAATATGAGTTTCCTGAAGCTTTTCCGGGCAGCTAGACTTATTAAACTACTGAGACAAGGCTACACAATACGGATTCTGCTGTGGACATTTGTTCAGTCTTTCAAGGTAAAATTATATTTGTTCTAAATGCACCAATGTTCCTCAGGGTTTGTGTTGTCATGAAAAAATAAACTGACTTTTAAAATTGTGATTTCCATGTCTAGAAAAGTAAAAAAGCAATGTTAAAATCACGGTAGCGATACAAACAGTCTTTGTGTTGTATGTCTGGGAGCGAAGCACGCCAAATCAGCCCCTCTGACTGCGGCTGACTGTACACACTGTGAGTGCCTCTCGCAGTGGCCAAGATAAATCTCGAAAGGTCCACCAAGAAGGTGGCAGAATCCTCAAATAGAAAGATAGATGAGCATTTTTTGGAGGTCTAAGCCACCACCTCCATGCCGGGGCTTGCAGTTTTTCCCCGATCTCCACACTGAGGTGTCAAGATCATTGTCAAAACCATATTCGGCCCGCCTCTTTAGTCCCTCTCTTATTGATTACAGCCATGTCACGGGACTTGCGGGTTATCTGTCTCCTGGTGTGGCATCGTCTCTTAAAGCCCAGACACTGCATACCAGGCCATTTTGCACTTTATCAGCGCTGGTGGGCAAAGGGTACAAGGCAGCAGGTCAGGTTGGGGCCTGTCATTCTCGCCCATATAAAAGAGTTGGGGTTAAGACTAAATCCAAAGAAAAGTGTACTTCCTCCATTACAGGGGACCACTTATCTGGGTGTGGTGTGGGATTCGATCAAGATGCAGGCACAGCTGTCTCCTGCTCAGATCGTGACGATCCTCACTGCAGTCCCAAGAGTCAAAGAGGGCTAGGCCGGTTTCGATGTCAAGCATTTTCAAATATTGCTGGGTCTGATAGCAGCTGCGTCCAACGTGATACCTTTTGGCCTGCTGTACATGAGACCCCTAGAGTGGTGGCTCAAGACCAAGGGGTTTTCCTCAAGAGGAAATCCGCTTCGCATGATTAAGGTCATGCAGTGATGCTTTCGTGCCTTAGACATGTGGAGGAAACCTTGGTTCTTGTCATGGGGGAGGTGTTGGGAGTTCCTTGCCGTCCCATAACATTAACGACAGATGCATCCCTCACCGTTTGCGGTGTGGTCATGAGTGGCCACCCTGACTGCGGTCTGTAGAGTGATTGTCATTGGAGAGTGGGTGCTGAGGCTCTGAGCGGACAACCACATGCCTGACCTGCTGCCTTGTACCCTTTGCCCACCAGCGCTGATGAAGTGCAAAATGACTTGGTAAGCAGTGTCGGGGCTTTAAGAGACGATGCCACACCAGGAGACAGATAACCCGCAAGTGTCTGTTCGCTCTATAACCACACTCATTAAGTCCCGTGACATGGCTGTCAATAAGAGAGGGACTAAAGAGGCGGGCCGAATCAGGCTTCTGGCAGCGTGGGCAGCTCAAGTTCCTGAAGGGGAACATCTCAAGGTAATATATGTAACCCTAGTTCCCAGAGCGAACAAAACGCTGTTTCTCCTGCCATACTGTGGTCATCCCTGCAAGCACTTGCCTCATTTTCCAGAAGCTGCCGGTGTCTCCACCTCACTTACTTTTATAATTTCCTGGTCACAGTCCTTGACATCATACCAATCCATTGGTCTGATTACACACACGATTCAGAGCATAGTCACGCTGAAAGGCTTTCAATGCAGCATCTCGTTCCCTCTGGGAACAAGGGTTACATAAGTAACCTTGAGACATTTTGCTCAGTTTGAAAAAGTGCAATTTAAATAAATAAAAATGTCAAATTAAAAAAGGAAATGAAAGGCAAATAATAAATTAAAAAATCACTCTTTTCTTGTTTCAGGCCCTTCCATATGTTTGCCTCCTAATTGCCATGCTTTTCTTCATTTATGCCATTATTGGCATGCAAGTAAGTTTTTTTCCATAACATTACATATGGCAGTTATCAAAATGCTGTAACTTTTCCTGTGAACTTTATAATTTGATGGCATTGGTTGTATTCTTCCCCAAACATCAGAATGTACTTGTATTTTGGCAACTCTGTCTTTATAAATTATCTGTTTGTTGTGTTATGTTTTAAAGATTAGAGATGTTCTTAACCAACTTTTTTCAGTGTTTCTTCTTTCCCAAAATCTTATGAGGGCACACATTTAGATGAAATGTGCAGGAATTTAGATGAATCAAAAACCTTTAACTCTGGCATTTTTGACTAGTGATAGGAAATACTTCTATAGTGTAGACAATATATTTGATTCTAAAAATCTGTCATCTCTTATTCTTTAGGTATTTGGAAATATTAAACTGAATGATGAAAGCCACATTAATCAACACAACAATTTCAAGACTTTCTTTGGTGCCTTGATGCTGCTCTTTAGGTAAGATCACCAAATACTTAGAGAAAATAGATTTTACTGTTATTTGCTTTCATTATTTTTAGTAAATTTAGACCAGTATTCTTTCTTCTGTTGATAGTTAATGAAATATATAGTTTAGTGAAACGTATAGCTTGGCAAATATTGTGAAGCCCGAATATAAGATAAAAGTTGTAAGGTTAATAATTATTTTAGGTTCAGCCCAAAATGAAAATTATGTCATCATTTACTAATTCTTATGTTTCTACAATACTTTTTTCTTTCTTTATTTTCTATTCATATATATACATACATACATATATATACATTGACACCAGCAGGTAAAGTTACAACAGGAGTTTCTCTTACCTCCCCTTAGCCCATTAAGCCATAAGACACATGGCTTTGGTGTGAGAGACCAGGGTTCGAATCCACTGTGAGACACCAATGTGACCCTGAGCAAGACCCCTAGTTGCTCTGGCATATATAGCAATTGTAAGCCGCTTTGGATAAAAGTGTCAGCTAAATTAATAATGTAATGTAATAAGGTAACTGAGAATGAATGGGGGAAGTCACATGATATGACTGGCTTTGATTGGTTCATGTGATCAATCCCTCCTTGTGTTCAGGCGCATTTGCAAATCAGTCTAATTGCATAACAATATAATACCATAAATGGGAAGACTAATTAAAAAATAATAATAATAATAATAAAAGAGTAAACAACTCACACACTGAGATATAACCACTTTGTCAAAATAAGACTTGTGGGAGTTTTAGTGAGTAATCAGCTTGGTGAAAATTAAACTATTTTAACTATTAAAAAGAATAGCTGAACATAAGTTTCAGATAAAATATATTGTTTAATTTGTAATGTAAACTGCTTTAAAATCACTAACATGATCAGATCCATACTTAACTAATAAATAGAATATTGATTACATTGCAAATGTACAATTTTAACCAAGAAAATGTGACTAGGACATGAATTTACACTTAAATTTACACTTACCATTTTAATAATTATAATAATAAAATATAGAAATATTTTTATTTATATAGCTCCTTTCCAACATCATTATTGTGATTATTATGTGGTATTTTTACAATATGTTTTGTCCATTTTTAGGATTTTGCCTATGACAGCCATGTTCTCTATGAGGTATTTGTGTATAGAATAAAAGGCGCAAGAAGATTAAAACATTCTTCTTGTATGTTCCAATTGAAAAATAACTACGGCTTTAGAACAATACAAGGGTCAGAAAATAAAGACTTTTTTGTTCAACTGTTCCTGTAATTGAGAGGTGTTTGGTGACTCATTCCTGGGTAGATATATTATTTTATGTCTTGCAGAAGTGCCACAGGAGAGTCGTGGCAGGAGATCATGCTCTCGTGTCTCGGGGGAAAGGAGTGTGAACGGGACCCTTCAATACCACCACCTTTCACCTCTCCAGATCATGAAGGGGGCTGTGGCACTGACTTTGCCTTTTTTTATTTTGTCTCATTTATCTTTTTCTGCTCATTTTTGGTAAGAATCTATCAACATTCTTTTCACTCACAGTTCAGTGTGAATAAATTATAGGGATACAACAAATACAAACAGTTATATTTTGAGATGTCTGCTGTATGCTGAAATAAGAAAGCATTTCATCATAAAAGCCAACAATATTCTTTGTAAACAACGCCAAGTTTAAAGCTTGAACTAGATCAGTTCAAAAGCTAAACAGGTATAAGTGTTCTGCAGATCTGAAAAAGGCCTGTAAAAGTCTTAATTTCCCGTTTCACAAAATAAGATCTTTAAAATGTCTTAAATCAGAGGAGAAAGTTTTCAAATTCATAAAGTCACGGCATTAAATGTTACATAACATTTAAATGCACACCCCCACAGAGAGATCAGAAGGTGCTGTGGAAGTTATTTCCATATTCTAGTGGTTAAGAGCATTATGCTTTTTTTTGTGTGAAATTAATTAAGTAATAGTTAGAAGTTAATGCTAATACAGTTGTGTTCCTTAAATTGTCAGTACTTGGTGTTAAAAAGGTCTTTAGAAACTCTTAAATTTACCTGCAGAAGCCATGTAATAGTTCCTTTGTTTATGCATGTGGATATTAAATGTTTCTCATGTGCATCTCTCCATTACATATCAGTACTTTCTAAATATATGTTTGCACAATGAAAATAATGCACATTTAGCCAGATTGACGGGGAGACACTGAAACATCTTAACCCACACTCCCTTATACTTATGTACATTTATTATTTAAGATTAAATGATAGCCAAATAAAAAAACAATACTTATTTTAAATATTATTACATTAATGACATGTGTGCACTTGTTCTAAATCAAGAATTTTGACACTTTATTTTTCCTAAGATGCTGAATCTGTTTGTGGCTGTGATAATGGACAACTTTGAGTATTTGACACGAGACTCGTCCATTCTTGGACCTCACCATCTGGATGAGTTTGTGCGCATCTGGGGGGAATATGACCGAGCAGCATGGTAAGTGCAACAGATCGCCTACTGTACCTATTATAATGCAAATTATAATGATTGTTACTTTTCTTACTGTCATATACATGTATACACTTCACTAAATGCTGCTCATTGACATCAACAATCATGTTTCCTTTTTATTTCATTTGCTTTATTCATTTATACAGATGCAACTCAATTCAGTGGTTTAACCCAAGGTTATATGTTAGTATATGTATTTACTGATATGGAAAGATTCTGGGCAGAACGTTTGGGTCAATGCTTACTGCGTCAGACACAGATGGATGTTTTCAGTTTTGTGGTGGTGAAATTGCTTTTTTTTTTTTTTTTTTTTTTGACGGGGTCTTGGATTGCATTGCGCTGCCAAAACAAAAACTGTCCAGGATTGGATTCAGGACTTGATATGTGCTTTTCAATTAGACTGGCTTCAAATGACAATCAGTGCACATCAGATTTGCGATATTTTAAATTCTTCTAGGCCATCGGAAGACGATCTTTGGTTATAGCGGTTATCTTTGCATTGTCTAAGGCTGGGATTGAGATTAAAATTAGTGTAGTGTTTAGAAGTCAGTGGATGCGTGTGAGCGAAAATAGGTGTCCCTCGTAAGTAAAGCTGAAGGCCACATCCTTCTGTTTACAGGCTTTCAAGGGAAGGATGATGTCATGTCAGATGAAAAGGAAGACAGGGCCTCCATTGTTCAAAGAAAGGTGGGTTTATCCATGCCTACCCTAACATCCTACTGTTACCAACTATAGCCACTGATCTCTATATGACTGTATTGCTGATGGAAATCTAAACTACCAGCTGGAACAAATAACAAACGAGCACCTCAAGCGTTCTCGGGCTGACATAATGTGTAAATGTGAACACCCCAAATGATAATCAGGCCGTCCTAAACCAAAAACGGTACTATGCTAGGCTATTTTGAAAGGTAAATGCATACATCTGTATTTAGAATCAACACTTTGAGTAGTAACATGTTGAGTAGCCTTGTCTGTCAGCTGATCTGATATTAACTACGCTAATGAAAAATTCCTAGTCTAATTAAATAGCCAATTACATGTATAATTACATTTACAAGGAGTTCAGATAATTTCCTTGTAACTGTAGTATGTGTGAACATCAGTGTGGTAGAGTAGTGGCTTTAACATCAGCTATTTATAGTCCTGTTACCATTATTGGTAAAAAAAAAAAACTAATAAATATATCTAAAAAAATAAATAATATATATATATATATATATATATAATTTTAATTAAATGTAAATGCTTTTTAACCTAAATGTAATATTCAACACATAAAAATATATTACTAAATGTAAAAATTATTTAGCTGCCATTCTCTTGTTGACTTAAAAAATAAAATTAGTTAATCAGGTCCTGAAGCTACAGGGAAAGTGCTCTGATGGAGGTTTATTGTCAAGAGTGGTTTGGATTCTGTGAGATTTTTGGTGAAAGGTTGTAATTCAGGGATAGGGTAGAAAAATTATTTGGTATACTTAAATATTTCGGATACTATGTACAGTATTTTGTATAATTGTATAATGCACAGTGTATGAAGTGCTTTGGTGAAAAGTTTTTTTTAACACTATTCATTTTAATTGTGTATATAAACATTAATGTTTCTGTAAACATACCTCTCATATTTCATTTTCATAATTATCATATTAATTTGCATAAACTCATTAAACTTCATATGTAGCATCCAGTTGTTGTTTTATTCAGCAGGTGGAATTGAATAACTTTTTGGCATCAAGAACGTAAAGGATAAAGCCAAATTTAGGGAGACAGATTTCAGCATGCAGTGCAAGAATAGCTTTTCTCCTAGCCAGTGGGCCAAGCAACAAAGAAAAAACTTGAAACCAAGCAGTCAACCAGAAGTCTGTATGGGATGGAATTTTTTTTTTTTTTTTTTTATTTTTTTAAGGGTATTTTTTTGTACTGCAACTTTCAAATTTGTTCCCACTCCTGCCCACTACCGCAAATGTGTCTCCCTCCAATGGCAGAAGAATTTTTCCAGTTCCCCTAGTCACACTTTGAAACCTCTGGAGAGCTACTATCCATATTGGTCCATATATTGAAATATTGATCCATATATTGAAAATAACAGGCAGGTGTTGGTGCAGGTTGAAACAGATATCTGCAGGAAAGTAACTACAGTATACAGAAGAAGAGTTGGAACAATTGTGGTGTTCTGTTCCTGAATGAATTAATGTTTTTGAGAAAATGTTTTGAATGAATGACTCATTGACTTAATCATAAGGAAAGTCACTTTCATTCTGGATAAATGAATAAACACCTTTCTGTAACATTTTGAATTTATTTTTGTTCTATGTACATTCAGAAGTTTGGAGGAAACAATGTTTGTTCTGTAGAGAGAAATAGTGTTTTGACACCATTTCCTCAGAAGTGTGGTATGCAAAGTAGCATTAATTCTTATCTACGAAAATCACAAATAATTAAATACCTTTGCCCCCCCTCCAGTGGCCGTATACACTACACTGCCATGTATGAGATGCTAACCCACATGTCTCCACCTCTTGGATTGGGAAAGAAGTGTCCTGCCAAAATTGCCTACAAGGTAAAAAAGTTTTATCTCAGCAAATTTGTCACTGTTTGATAGTTGCAACTGCTTCTGAAATACAGAGAAAAAATCTTATGTAAGAATGCATATTTCAAAATCGTTAGAACCTATAATGCTTTTATAACATGAGCATTTTATATCATTAATATGTGCAACCATGCTGTGCTGCTATTGGCAGAGACTGGTGCTGATGAATATGCCAGTGGATGAGGACATGACGGTTCAGTTCACATCCACACTGATGTCTCTGATCCGCACTGCACTGGAGATAAAAATCGCTAGAGGTCAGAATTGTAAATCTATACTTTAAAAGAATAGTAGTACAATGAGAAATATAGCATAATTTACTTACACTTTTAATATAATAAATAATTAATAAACAATTATTTACTTATTGTAATATAACTCTGAAAAACATCCACTTTTATCAGGATGCAATGCATGCATGTTCTTTAGTTTTTTAGTCTACTATATCAATCTCTTATTTGAGGTTGCATGTTTCCTATCAGGGGGCGAGGACCGGATACAGTTGGACATTGAATTGCAGAAGGAGATAAGTGTCATCTGGCCAAACCTGTCCCAAAAGACACTGGATATGCTGGTACCCATAAACAAAGGTGAGACTCAGATGCAATGGAAAACAGTAATAGGTCCCTCAGCAGTTCAGGAGGAGAGAATGTAAGATTATAGCCATAATATAATTCCATCTTGGACAGGGGTGTCCAGTCCTGTTCCTTGGGGGCTGCTGTCCTGCAAAGTTTAGGTGCAACCCCAATAAAACCAAGATAAACCAGTGTAACGGAGGGCAGCGAGTAGTGCTGTGCAGGTAAACCTCACTCCCCGATCTCAAGAGACGCACTAGCGACAGACGCTAGTGACTGTAGCCATTTAGCCTCCTTGTTAGTGCGTCCGCCTCCCATGCCGGAAGACCCGGGTGAGAGGGGTTACACCAGCTAATCAAGGTCTTACTGGGCAAACTGGAAACTTTCAGACAAGTGTGCTGAGGCAAGTTGGAGCTAAACTCAGCAGGAGAGTGGCCATCCAGGACTGGGTTTGGACTACCTTTCACAAGACTAGCCATCACAAGCTGCACACTGTGGTCATAAAGGGATGGACATTGTCAATACTCAGACAGTAGTGTTTAAACTAGATAGTAAAGTTTGTTTTCAAACTTTAAGTTGGCTTGAAAAAGCCTGGCCAGAAAGTTAGAAAAATGTAGAAAGTTTGAAAAGCTTAAAAAGTTTTAAAAATGTAAAATTTTGAAAAGTTAAGAAGTTTAAAAAAGAATGTGATTAACATATTACTAGCATTATAAGCAAGTGACTACCATGTCGTTAGCATGATTAGCAAAGTTTTTAACATGTTTCTAGCATGTTGAGAGCATGATTTTAGCATGATTAGCATTTTGCTAGCATGTTTCTAGCATGTGACTAGCATGTTTCTAGCATGATTAGCATGTTGCTAGCATTCCACTAGCATGTTTGTAGAATGATTAGCACGTTGTTAACATTTCGGTAGCATTTTGTTAGCATGATTAGCATGTTACTAATATGTTTGTAGCATGATTAGCATGTTGCTAGCATGTTGCTAGCATGTTTGTAGCATTATTAGCATTTTGCTAACATGTTACTAGTATGATTAGCATGTTGCTAGCATGTTGCTAGCATTTTTGTAGCATGATTAGCATGTTGTTAGCATGTAACTAACATTTTGCTAGCATGATTAGCATGTTGCTAGCATGTTGCTATCATTTTTGTAGCATGATTAGCATGTTGTTAGCATGTAACTAACATTTTGCTCGCATGATTAGCATGTTGCTAGCATGTTTCTAGCATGATTAGCATGTGGCTAGCATGTTTCTAGCATGTTGTTAGCATGTTTCTAGCATGATTAGCATGTTGCTAGCATGTCGCTAACATTTTGCTAGCATGATTAGCATGTTGCTAGCATGTTTGTAGCATGATTAGCATGTTGCTAGCATGTTTCTAGCATGATTAGCATGTTGTTAGCATGTTTCTAGCATGATTAGCATGTGGCTAGCATGTCTCTAGCATGTTTCTAGCATGATTAGCATGTTGCTAACATGTCGCTAACATTTTGCTAGCATGATTAGCATGTTGCTAGCATGTTGCTAGCATGATTAGCATGTTGCTAACATGTTTCTAGCATGATTAGCATGTGGCTAGCATGTCTCTAGCATGTTGTTAGCATTTTTCTAGCATGATTAGCATGTTGCTAGCATGTTGTTAGCATGTTTCTAGCATGATTAGCATGTTGCTAGCATGTCGCTAACATTTTGCTAGCATAATTAGCTTGTTGCTAGCATGTTTGTAGCATGATTAGCATGTTTCTAACATGTTTCTAGTATGATTAGCATGTGGCTAGCATGTCTCTAGCATGTTGTTAGCATGTTTCTAGCATGATTAGCATGTTGCTAGCATGTCGCTAACATTTTGCTAGCATGATTAGCATGTTGCTAGCATGTTTGTAGCATGATTAGCATGCTGCTAACATGTTTCTAGCATGATTAGCATGTGGCTAGCATGTCTCTAGCATGTTGTTAGCATGTTTGTAGCATGATTAGCATGTTGCTAGCATGTCGCTAACATTTTGCTAGCATGATTAGCATGTTTGTAGCATGTTTGTAGCATGATTAGCATGTTGTTAACATTTTAGTAGCATGATTAGCATGTGGCTAGCATGTCTCTAGCATGATTTTCATGTTGCTAGCATTTTATTAACATGATTAGCAAGTGACTAGCATGTCGTTAGCATGTTTGTAGCATGATTAGTATACAACTAGCATGTTGCTAGCATGATTAACATGTGACTAGCATGTGGCTAGCATGGCTAGCAAGTGACTAACATGTTTCTATGCTAATCCAGGTAAAACCAGTTGATTCAGTTAGAAACCAGCTAAGACCAGCGTGACAGTGGCCAAAACTACTTTAAAACCATGTTAAAAGCATGTTTTTGACATGATTATCAAGTTACTAACATGTTGTTAACATGTTTCTATGATAATCGAGCTAAAACCAGTTGATTCAGTTAGAAACCAGCTAAGACCAGCTTGACAGTGGCCAAAACCACTTTAAACCATGTTAGAAGTATGTTTCTAGTCTGATTAGCAAGTTACTTGCATGTTATTAACATGTTTCTATGATAATCTAGTTAAAACCAGTTGATTCAGTAAAGAAAACCACCTAAAACCAGCTAAGACCAGCTAAAGCCAGCTTGACAGTGGCCAAAACCACTTTAAACCATGTTAGAAGTATGTTTCTAGTCTGATTATCAAGTTACTAACATGTTGTTAACATGTTTCTATGATAATCTAGCTAAAACCAGTTGATTCAGTAAAGAAAACCACCTAAAACCAGCTAAGACCAGCTAAAGCCAGCTTGACAGTGGCCAAAACCACTTTAAACCATGTTAGAAGTATGTTTCTAGACTGATTAGCAAATTACTAACATGTTGTTAATATGTTTTTATGATAATCTAGCTAAAACCAGTTGATTCATTAAAGAAAACCACCTTAAACCAGCTAAGACCAGCTAAAGCCAGCTTGACAGTGGCCAAAACCACTTTAAACCATGTTAGAAGTATGTTTCTAGTCTGATTAGCAAGTTACTAACATGGTATTAACATGTTTATATGATAATCTAGCTAAAACCAGTTGATTCAGTAAAGAAAACCACCTAAAACCAGCTAAGACCAGCTAAGGCCAGCGTGAAAGTGGCCAAAACCACTTTAAAACTTGTTAGAAGTATGTTTCTAGTCTGATTAGTGAGTAACTAGCATGTTGTTAGCATGTTTCTATGCGAATCTGGCAAAAACCAGCTAAAAACAGTGGATTCAGTAAAAACCAGCTAAAACCCAGCTAAGACCAGCGTGAGAGTGGTCAAAACCACTTAAAAACCAGTTTGGGAGACTAGCCAAAACAACTGATCAGCTTAGGCTGGTTTTAGCTGTATTCTCAGTAGAGAGTTTTTAAGGTTTGCCCTGGTAGTAGACAGCTTAAATATATTATAAGCCTTATTTTTCAAAAGTTTGTACCCCCGTAATGAAAGTCTATGGGATTTAAGGTGGTTTTGGTAGTCTGGTTTACGAAAACCATAAGCCGAATCAGTTAGAAAAGATATAGCAACACGAGTCAGACCAGTCTGAAGGTCTGACCCGAGTTTGGTGGTTCTAGCTTGAAAGCTCTAGGAGGAGATAGTGTTTAAAATTTGGCTCAGAAGAATAATAATAATAATAATAATAAGATTAAATAGTAGATCAGTAAGTTGGCTTTTTCAAGCCAACTTAACAATGCTCAGTTGGTACTAAGGGTTGCCAAAATAAGATATCCCCCACACCAAAACCTAACTACACCTTAAAGCTGAATAAATAAGCCTTCCATTGATGGAAGGCTTACTTTTTTGTAGGATAGTTTGTTAGGATAGGACAATATTTGGCCGAGATACAACTGTTTAAGAAAAAATATATATAAATAAAAATGAAGAAAATCACCTTTAAAGTTGTCCAGATGAAGTCCTTGGCAATGCATATTACTAATGATAATAGAGTTCTGATATATTTACTCTAGGAAATTTACAAAATATATTTTTGGAACATGATCTTTACTTTATCCTTTATTTTGATATTATTTGATCATTTTGACCCATACAATGTATTTTTAGCTATTTCTACAAATATACCCGCTCTAACTATGACTGGTTTTGTGGTTCAGGGTCACAATTTAGAGATCCCCTAATGGGAAATGTGGATCAAAAAAAAAAAAAAAAAAACATGAGATGGGAGGAAACAATTATTTTAATTATTTACATTTTCCTTGCAAAAGTATTGCAAACCCAAGAAACATTCTCTTTAAAAATATCTGTGTTCTTTGGAGAAACTGCATTCACTCACAAAAGCATTGCAATACACCTTACAGTATTTCCTTCAAAAGTTTTACAAGCAAATGCAAAGTTTCTTGTGGAAATACAAAAGCATTGCAATCTGAATTTTTTTTTTTTTTTTTTTTTTTTTTTTGCATAATCTTGATGTAAAATAATCTGTTGTATGTTCATAATGATTGTGAGTGTGTGTATCTTCAGACACAGACATGACCGTTGGAAAGATCTATGCTTCTATGATGATCATGGATTACTTTAAGCAGAGCAAAGCCAAGAAGTTGAGGCAACAGATTGAGGCACAGGTAAGCTTTTATTTTCTCCAGGTTCACATTAAGACAAATTTGTTCTTGTCATTTCATGCTTTTTTGGGGGAAGGTGCATAAGTTCAGTTTTTGATTAATCTATCTCCAAACATATTTTAGTGTTATGTTTTGCATAGTATGTGTATACTACAGTATAAAGTTGTCATTTTCCTATACTGTATATGTATAATGTTTTTTTATTTATTTATTTTTCTATTGTACAGAGAACTCCCACCCTGCCCCTGATATCTCACAGTGCTGGATCAGCCTTGTAAGTTTCATTGTCTTCAAAGAAGTGTCATGTTTAAAACAACATGTAAATGAACTGTATCAATATATACTCCAATGCATGCTTGATTTTGTGAGTATATGCCACAATACAAATGTATGCTTTATCATTGCTGCTTAATAGCATAAAAACATGTTATAAACTATATTGTTATGTATACTGCATAGTGTGTCTTACGTTATAGGTTTTTAAGGTTTCACTCACAGTATTGTGTATGTATTAAAGATGTGGTTCTGTGCTTTAGGACAAGTGGAGGGTTTGTGGCTTTAAGCCCAATATCACCACAAGAGCTGTTATTGCAGCCCATATCCCACCGTACAGACAGCAGTGAAGACGTCTCTCAGGTACCAAAAAAACTAAATAGCTGATGGGTTAAATAAATTATTCTCACCTGGTTTCTGGGTTATTTAACACATTGGTATGTTATCAGGGGGTTAACAATTAAAGTTGCGAAAACAAATAATTGTCTTGGAATAGATATTCTGAATTATATAGCATTACAAATAGTAAAAAGTAAACTAAAGAAGGATGAGTTATAGGCTGACTGTATCTAATGTGATGCACAGGTTGATGAATCAGGGTTGAATGGCATGTGGGGGGATGATCGCCCACCTGAACATGCATTCAGAACCAGACACAAGAGCTACAAAGCTGCAGGTTTGTTACTGCATTTTACTTGTAAAGTGAAAAGACACCGCACAACTCTGGAATACAAAAATACACCAGCCAACGCTTTTCCAATGAGTCACTCTGCAAGAAACAAGAGTTAATAAAATGAATGCACGTACGTCAAACACTCTAGAGCAGTGGTTTTCAACCTGTGGTCCGCGGCCCCCTAGTGGGTCGCGATGGTATTGCAGGTGGGCCGCCGATTACTATCAAAAGAAATAATAATATTGTTCAAATATGTAAAAATGTCTGAGTCATAACATAATAACATCATTCCATTTAATTAAATAACAAAAAATAAATATTAAACTGTAATATGCCTCCATTATTCAAGCTGGCTGATGGTTTAAGAATAAAACGCCAATGTATCTTAGATATGCATATGCTACAGAACAACAGCAGTTGTGTCAAGTGGTGCCCGAGTTATGTTCTGTTCATTGCCAGTTCATTCAATAAAGACAGTTAACAATCAAGCTTCTGAGTACTAAGGTATTAACCCAACAATAGTGGGGTCATGTAATTTTGTTACAGTGGGCCGCGCAAACATATGTGTTTGGTTGTGTGGGCCGCGAGTTGAAAAATGTTGGGAACCTTTGCTCTAGAGGACTAGGAGAAAGTTCTGAAAGTCACATTGGAAAAAAATACAATTTAACCTTTCTCTCACAATTACAATACACATATAGCTCAAGAACATACCCTTTGCTCTGCTTTGGCTTGAACAGTTCTGTAGTCATATCCTTCTATGAGAATACATGCAGTATAACGATATGAAATCCCTTGTTAATAGCTAAATCTCATTGAGTGCTGTAGTTATCCTACTGTATGTTGACTATGTGATGTATAACATCTATTTCACAATTTACAGTGTCGCACTCAGACCAGACACAGTACATGGAAAAGGTGCGAGGACGACTAAAAGAACAACGGTCTTTACTTTCACCGGATAACTCAAAATCCCGTTCCCGCTCTCTAAGTGAAGAGGGCATGCATGGGGTCACCAGACAGGTAAACAAACACGTTTCTTTCACATGATCTCTCGCAGCTTCACCATATCTTAGATCAGTGTTTCTTAAACCTGACCCCTAACCAGCACACCTTTAGTATTTCTCCCTCATAGGCCACACACAGAGTTGAATCAGGTGTGTTAAATGAGGGAGACACACAAAATATGCAGCGGTTGGGGGTCTCCAGGACAGGTTTGAGAACCACTGTCTGAGATGTCCACGTGAAGGACCTTGTTATACCTTGATGAATTGTTATACCTTGGTGTATTAACCGAACTAGTAAAAAAAAACCTCTGCACTCAATTGGATAGACCTACAACCAATCAGAGCAACGCAGTAAGAGACGTATGTTGAGCGACGCATAGTTGTCAACAGAGTTCAACTGCACGCACGCACGCTGGAACTGGAAGAAGTAGGAAAGTGATGAGTGTAAACGATCTTTGCCGCTGTTGTAAAAGGAATTTAATAACCCGCGGAGTACTTACAAGCATGAATAACATTTTTGAGAGAAACACAAAATGTGCATGTATATACGAACAAGATCTCTGTCTAGGATTAGATCTCGACAATAATGAAAATAAATATTATTGCGTTTGTCGGCCCTGTCTCAACTTTATTACACGGTTGCAACACGACTTGACTAACTTAAAAACAATGGAAAGACGACGAAAGAGTGCTCAAGTGCTCTTTGATGACGTGGGTGGTTACGTAACCGAAGATAGCCTGTCCATCATCGATTAAAGCCCGCCCTGGCAATTTGATTGGCTCAGCCTTCTGGGAGCCGAGCATAATTACACCTCAATGGATCGAGTCCAGACCGAACTTCCCGTCCAAAAAATGTTGTGGGCGGGGTTCAGGCTGGCACCCATGCTACTAGAAACTAGGGTGTGGACGAGTCTCAACTTTTATAAAGAATGTCTCTTTAGCTTTAAAACTTTAGTCTTTGTAACTTTAGGGTCTTATCTTTGCACGAACAGCTTGTAACACTACAAAGAGTAAGGACAACTTGAAATTGCATTTTATGACAGCTTTAAGTTTAAATATGACATTAATTGGATTGTCGTCCTAAATACTTGAAATCTGATTTCTCTGCAGGGTAACAGCTCAGAAAGCCCTGTTCCCTCCACCTCAGAGTCCAGCACCCCGAGTGGCAAGCGTCGCCTGTCCCAGACCTCCACCTGCTCACGGCCTCACATCTCTTACTCACCCCTAGTGTGCCACACGCAACCTTCATCACACGCTGATGATGACGACGATGATGATGCAACCGTCCAGCAGATGATAGCGTGCTGTAGTACTGCATTATGGGACGACGGTGCTGAAGATCAGGAAGCGAGACAGCAGGAAAGTACCCATTTTGAAGTGGATGAATATCTGGGTTCGTCCGCACGCCGCTATCCTTCCGAGTCCTTCCTCGCCCTACAAGAGGAAGAGCACAGCCCTGATTCTGCCGCTCCTATGGAAACTCTTACCTTTGAGGCAGCGGTGGCCACCAGCCTTGGCCGCGCCAACACGGTCAGCGCCTCGATGCGCACGAGGTCACGAAAAGGCTGGCAGGTGCCCAACGGACACTTCCGGAAGAGACTGGCACAGAGCGTATCTCTCGCTGGCGGTGAAGTCCTCAGTGATGCAGATGATGACAAATACTAGATCAGTCAGTAGAACAGAGACATAACAGGACAAATGTAGATTTCAAGGAGTACACTGAGTCAGATGCTGAACTTCACTATATTCAAGAGGTGTTTTATAGATATACAAATTAGATGTTCAATGAAATGAGCAAGTGAAAGACTTTATTATTTTAATTTCTCATCAGATAGTGAGTTTGGAAAGCAGCTCATACATTCGAGGCCCAATTCAGGTATTAATTGCTCTATTTCCAGTTGGGGATAGTGAGATGATGGCTTAAAGTGCTCAATCTTTTTTTTTCTCTCTCTCTCAGTTTCTTAAGTTTCATGTATTTTTCTACCAATATACCATTTGTTTCTAATTCATCTCTGCCACATTATTGAAATTCACTAATAATGCAGATACTTTATTTGAAGTCCAATTTCTAAACTGATTAGGTCATTGTAACTGAATGCAACTTGACTTCCCTTGTTTCCGCTTATAAAACTATTTAAAGTACTAAATTTAACTAAGGAACCAGTCAAAAACAACTTTTCTATGTTTCCATAAACTACTGCTAAAACTGAAAAGAAGAATGTGATAAGTGGGGCGGGGCCGAGAGCCGTGGGAACGGAGCGAGGCCGGCGGAGTGATTTGGAAATGAGCGACTCCTGCGCCACTCGTCACAAAGAAAAAAAGATTTTACAGCTGAGGCTTTAATTATTAAATGTTTAAATTTAGTTTAGATGAATGTCTTGTAAAGGGGTTTACAAACGTAAATTCTGACAAAGGTATCACAATCAAACTCGATGTCACAATCAATTCAGGAAGTGTTTTTAAAAATTATGTAATTTCATCTTTCTTTCAAAGGCTACTTGGAATTTGGATTTTTGTTACTGAATTTGAATGGATAAACATCCTGATAACTTTGTTTAAATGAATAAAATATTGTCTTTTTACCCTGGTTTAGTTTTCTGCTGTTTTTGTTTCTTGGTAAAAACAAAGATAGATTAAAGGTTCTATGTAAATTTTTAAAAAATTATTTTAATCAAAATTAAAAGTATAATGCAAAAATGGCCCATTGACTTAAATGTTATATTTAATAAATGTGGAATGATGCATTGATGTGGATACATGCAATCAATAAAATTAATAATGATACGATGTAATGATGGAGTGTGAAAATAAAAATAAAAATATAATGCCAGGTGCAAAAATCTAGCAGATGTCAAAGTGTTGATCCAAGGTTCAAAACCCAATGCACTGACAGTGAGAATACAGAGGGAATACCGGAGCTCCTGCTGACTGTACAGCATTTAACTCATGCTACCAATAACACACTGGATCCGATCGCTTAACAAGTGGTATTTAATAGCATGGCATCACACAGCTATTTTTTTCACCTTGCCAACCCAGAGCTGTACGAGAAATGCAAGGCAATAGAACTGATGTAGATGCAGAGCTGTCACACCTAATTGACTGATTTTCAACATTTATAGAGGTTTGTCTGTGACTTTATTGCCGTCTGAATCCAGAGTGCTTGTGTTTTCTCACACCTACCATGTACCTACTGTTTTCTGACAAAGAACAAGGTCATGTGGTAGTTCAATTGCAGTCCTAAACCACATCTTTGAATTAATAAGAAGAAATCGATTAAAAATTCAATGTTTTGATCACTGTTGAACACCGTACAAGAACTGTTGCACTTCGCTGTAATTTGCATGCATATTTATTACAAAATAATAGTAATCATAATAAAATACTGAAATGCTGGAAAGTTTTTACAAGAACAATATTTTATAACTGCTCCACCACAGTGAATGGGAGCTGTTAAAAACAACAAGAATAAAGAGAAGACAATAACATAAACATTTGAAATATGCCATTATTATGGCAGCAACAGGTATGCAATACAGTTTTTTAATACAATGTATTAAATGTTATAGGCCTACAATTATAAAAATATAAACCAAACAGCTTTATGTGTACCTTATGGAAATAAGAGGTTACATTAAATGCTAATTTTCACATTTTAAATGACATCCATCATTTTGAGAGATACAATGCAAGACCATTTCAACTAAAGCATGTCTATTTTCCCATTTTTAATTAAAATTAAAATTTCCCAAGTTAAATTATCAAATAAACAGGACATTATAAAATTATGAATTGAAATCTCTGATAGCTGCTAATATTGTTATATTCTTATTCAGTTATATTCTTTAAGAATGATTGGATTTTATCATTGATCTTTAAAACCATTTATGTTATCTGCAAACAGCCTGTAGTGTGATCAAAAGCAAAAACTGTTTATGAGCAATTTATTGTACATATTAAATGTGGATAATAATTCATATGTACTTTTATTTTTAAGGTGGCTATATTTTAAATTAAAAATATTTCTTTTTAAATTTCAGTTTAAAAGTACTTTATTTGCATGATTGTATTTACATTCAGTTTTGCAAAAACATTTGATGCAAAAAAAATGTAGTGACAAGACACTGACAGAAACAAAAAACAGTAAAAACTAAAAATGTGCTTAAAAATGAATGAATAAATAAATACATTTAATCATAAAAAGAAGAAACTCTAGTTTATTACACAAATCTGGTTCCTGTTCACATGTCAACAAATCAAATATGGTTTTCTACCATAGACTATAAATATTTGTTTTATACAGTCTATGATAAATACAAGTAAATTTAAACTGTGGAGATGTTCAACAGTGCACTAGGTGACGCTGTGCGTCAATCCTCTCGTACTTTTTCGCTTTGGCGCGTGACCGGAAGTAGAATGTGTTTCATACAAAGCGGCACAGCAGACAGTGCGCGGGGTAGTTATGTGACTGTATGTAGTAAATATTGAAGGTTAACTCATATTCACTGACTGTACGTTGACTATATTTATGTTATGATGGCGGCAGGAGGAACAGGGCATGTGGGAGATGTGGAGGAGGACGCGTCTCAGCTCTTGTTTCCTAAAGGTGAGAAGATTAAGTTACAAACATCGCGTCTCAATCTGTGTCCCTGTCACACATTCACCGCTTCTTACAAAATGCTATTTTATTACCTTGTTGTTGATTTTCCCAAATGCATTTTTTTTGTCTTCAATAATTATTTTATATAACGTTACTGGAGTTATCCTAGTAGCCTATTATTAATTTTTTTTATTAAATACAAAATTTGCTCCCAGTGCGGGTTAAATTGACTTCACAACTCTGAATGCATTGTTTTAATTATTGACAAATTATGGAATAAAATAAAGTTAGAAATGAAGAATTAAAAAGAATAAAGAAAAAACTGACTGCAGTTGACCGTACAGACAGTTCAGTCATTGCTGTTTCTTTTGTAATGGTCAAATTATTTTAAAGGACAAAATATATTTCAGAATATACAGCAATGTTAACCTTCTGTAAAAAATAAAATATAAAATAAAAAAGAATCTAATAAGAATACGGTTAATGATTAGTGATACTGTTAAACAAATCCCCTTCCTATTACTGTGATGATTCTGACTCTCTATCACTAAACCTGACAGATGACCTTATTACCTCACGTTTTGACTTGTCAAGTCGCGTGTTGCTGGATTTCCTGATCGGTTAGTCTTGTCCAGTGTTTTGTTCTCGTAACACAGAGATGTGTTCATTTCAGAAGTTGATCGATCTTTGATTTGTCTCAGAGTTTGAGAACGCAGAGACCCTGCTGAACTCGGAGGTGCACATGTTACTGGAGCATCGCAAGCAGCAGAACGAGAGCGCGGAGGACGAGCAGGAGCTGTCCGAGGTCTTCATGAAGACCCTCAACTACACGGCCAGATTCAGCCGCTTCAAGAACCGAGAGACCATCGCCAGCGTGCGCAGGTCAGCACTATCTGATCGTGTCTCTTCATGACCGCAGACTGTAGATCATGCTCTACATGCTCTCAGTGCAGTGATGTAAAAACAGTCTCAACTACAGCTGTATGATACTGGGGAGAAAAATTGATGTGTATGTATGTGTGTGTGCATATTTATGTGGTTTTGTATGATGATGTGTGTATGACCGTATGAAAGGGGTTCATGAGGACACTTCCTGTGTCCCTGTAATTCTAAAGGCTTAAATAACACAGGCATACTAAAGATTTTTTTTCTTTTTTTATACATATCTAAGTATGGTGTTGTGGTAGAGATCGTCTAATGCAGTTCGTACAGTTTGAATGTTATTTTTAAAAGGATGAACAAAATATATTTAGTGGTAAACAATTGCTTAAGTAAAATGTAAAAAGTACATCACAATTATAAGCAGTAGACAACAGCAGAGAAGCACTTACCGGCTTATTAGACACTTATTTTTACTTTTTCTCCATATTTTGAAAAAAATAAAATCACTATTATAAAATATCAAATCATCAAGAAATCAGATTTTGTCAGAAATGTACACTGTTTTTGTGTTTTTTTTTTATGAATAAGAATAGGTAAAGCTGCAGTAGGTAACTTTTGTAAAAATATATTTTTTACATATTTGTTAAACCTGTCATTATGTCCTGACAGTAGAATATGAGACAGATAATCTGTGAATAAATCAAGCTCCTCTGGCTCCTCCCAGTGTCCTATTGCCATTTGCAGAAACTCCATCGCTCCCGGTAAAAAACAACCAATCAGAGCCGCGGTCCGTAACTTTGTTTGTGTTCAAAATGTAGAAAAATGTATATAATAAGCGAGTACACCATGAATCCATTTTCCAAACCATGTTTTTGGCTTGTCCTGAATCACTAGGGTGCACCTATAATAAGTGTTTATATTCGGACTATTTTAGATTGCTTCGGGGGCACCGCGGCGGAGTAACCCAGTACCTTTGTGATTCTTCATAGACATAAACAGAGAGAAGTAGTTCCGGCTACGATGTTCTTCCGCAAGACGCAAGCAGTTCTGTTTATTAACGGCTAGAGCGTCAAAAGTTACCAACTGCAGCTTTAAGTAAAATGTAAAAAGTACATCACAATTATAACCAGTAGACCGCAGCAGAGAAGCACTTACCGGCTTATTAGACACTTATTTTTTACTTATATTTTGAAAAAATAAAATCACTATTATAAAATATAGAATCATCAAGAAATCAGATTTTGGCATTATGTTTTTTTGTTAAGTAAGAATAGTTAAACAGTTCTTCAGTTTGCTACTAAATCACACAATCACTGAAGTCATTCAGTTTCATATGATAGAAAAATAATGGTACATTTAATAAGAGTGGAAAATATAAATTTTCTGTATATGAAATTACACTTTGTACCTGTTACTGTAAAAGTACATTTTGTATGCATCTTTACTGTCAAATCTGTATAAACAATAAACAAAAGATAACAATCAATAGTAATTTTATGAATAAATGATCTTTATTTTGAATACCCTCTACACCACCCCCATAAAATCTATTTATATTATTTTTAATGGTTTCAGAAAATCTTAATTCCAAAAACTAACTCTGATTTCCAAATAATAAAAACACTTTCTATAACCATTCAGAGTTAAAATCTCTTTCCTTTTGCCAAAATCCCACTGTTGCTGACCAATTCAATGCCTAGTTTCTTTTTTTTCCTTTTTTGTGTAAATATGATTATTCAAATGAATGCTAACCGTGGCTATGTTTCCAGTTTACTTCTGCAGAAGAAGCTTCATAAGTTTGAGTTGGCAAGTTTAGCCAATCTGTGTCCCGAGGCTGCGGAGGAGGCCAAAGCCCTCATCCCCAGGTGAGCATCACACACAAACACAGAGAAACCAGTCTGACACTCATCTAAACACGGGTTACTGTGACCTTAACAGCTTGTGATCTCCTCTGACAGCTCAACACATGGATGTTTTATGAGACTGTTGAACTGGAAATTACAATCAGCTGTTTTTGATGTTTATGTTATTCTTTTATTGTATTGTTTGTTTTCTCTTTATTAGTTTGGAAGGCCGGTTTGAGGACGATGAGTTACAGCAAATCCTGGACGATATTCAGACGAAGCGCAGTTTCCAGTACTGAACCTCATAATGAAGATTCACTTTGGCTCTTTAGGACTTTTTTTCTCTTTAGTTTAGCATCGTTAAATCTTGCCACAATTGTTCCGTAATGTGATGTTGTTTTGAAAAAATAAACTGTTTTTGATAAAACTGACAGTGTGTCTCAGTGTCATGCAGCTGCAGCCCAAAATGCAGCCAATATTTACATAATAGAATTGCAATTCTGAATCAGAGAAGAATTAATAAAATGCATATTTACATATTTGAAGTCACCATACACCATTATGTATTTAACTATTACAAATATATCACAGAACAGGTTCCCGTAGCACACCGATCATAAATCATAAGTGAGAAAAAGCAATTAAAATATTAATTCAGATATTGACTTTTACATGAGAATTGTTATGATCCAAACCCAAAGCATTATCTGAAAGTATTTATTTTATTTTTTTATTTTATTTTTATTATTTTAAGGTATGTATGTATGTATCATAGTGTTTTATTATATTTCTGTAGTCTATATATGAATAGGCTAAATGTGAATACACAGTTAATCTAAATGAATTGAAGAAATGAACAAATGGACTACAAACTGACAACAAACACCACAGGATACAGGAAGTGACATAAAAGTCCAAGACGACAAATAGAACATGCAACAAAAACAAGAAATAGTTGATTTGTGAGGAGGGAAATCAAAAAGGTCTCTTCAGTATACATGTAACCGATGTATAAAATAATGTTAAGTGAAATGAAAAAGTCCAAGGCTTCTTGCACTGCTGCAGTAATTTGCTCTTGTCATTTATAAAATAACTGTGATTCACAAATACTTGCAAAGGATATTACATGAAGTTGTTGAAGATACTGTGATTTCAGTGCCCTGTATTTGCGATATCACAGAATAAAGTGCTGCAGAAAAAGCTAGGTGCCATCCAAAAGTTCCAGCTGTACATATGTCTGAAAATGCCTGAAGACATTAAGCTGAGATTTAAAGTGGCCTGTAAAGATGAAAGATGACGCTTTTCATTCGCTAGGTTGTACACGTGTTATATCTGCGCCGCTGCGCATGTGCACAGAGTCCTCCCATGTGTGTGTAAATTATGGCGGCCACTAATTACTAATTACACTTACGAAGAGCTCCGTGAATTGCAGTGTGAAACTGCGATAGGACACCACCATTAGAAAAATTCAATTTGTGAATTTTTCTCCACTGCTAGATATCCCATAGTCAACTGTAAATGGAATTATTGGAAAGTGAAAGCATTTAGGAACAGCAGCAGCTCGGCCGTAAAGCAGAAGACTATGTAAAATCAAATTGCAGGTCAAAAATTACTTGCTGAAATCATAGCTGAAGAGCTCCAAACTTCAACTGGCAACTAACTAACCACCTAAGCAACTAACTCAGTGCAGTGGAAACCTGTTCTGTGGAGTGACAAATCTAATTTCTCTGTTTAGTAGTCTGATGGGCAAGTCTGGGTTTGGCAGATGCTAGGAAAACATCTACTGCCTGACTTCATTGTGCTGGCTGTAAAGTTTGGTGGAGGAGAGATAATGGTATAGGGGTGTTTTTCAAGGGATGGGCTAGGCCAAAACCTATTGAATACTCAAGACGTATCACTCATAGTTTTGAATGGGGAAAAAATGCAATGTTCAATATGGCCGCTCTATAGAAGGATGCCCGGCCTTCTGGGTAAAAAAGCCAATTGCTAATCGGTAAAGTCACTGCAGCTGTCATTAAAAGTCTTGGTTGCTATAGAAACAGAGACCTGGGCTCAGGACTGCACATGTGCATTGGCTGGTCTGGCCTGAAAAATACTTCCAGTATACCCTTACTTCCAGTGAAATTAAATCTTAATGCTTCAGGATACCAAAACATGTTGGACAATGCTATACATTAAATTTTTTGGGAAACTGTTTGGGGAAGGCTCTTTTCTATTCCAGTATTACATGTGCCCCAGTGCACAAAGCTGTTTCTCCTTGGATAAAGATGTTCACGTAGTCGAGACCTAGACTTTAGCCAAAGAGTTTGAGCGGGAGACATGTATTAATGTCTTTTAATCTTATTTTTTTTGTTGCATACAAGATAACAATAAAAGCGAAACAAACAAACAAACAAACAAAATGTCCCAAGTCCAAGTCAACCTGAGTCCAAGTTCATTCATATTTGCAGTCCAAATCCAAGTATCCCAATCCTGTTGTTCATTCTAGCACAGAGAAACTGGGGAACCATAGTAAACCCCAAACCCAGCATAGAGGGGTTCAGTAAATGTGGTGTTGAATGTGTGTATGTGTGTGAGTGTGTGTGTGTCAGAGACACTATAGAAGGAGAGAGAACCAGCAGACCAGTCCAGATAGACACCTACTCGATTAGAGGATGAAGGGGTTGATATATCAGTGCTGTCATTATTGTGACAGACAGTGAGTCTGTTATAAAAACTGCTCAGATTCCAGGACTTTTGATTGAAACCAAACCTGCAGTCACTTCCACCTTTCCTGATGATATCTTTGTATGTCATTGATATTTCTGTCCCCCTCCCACTCCATTCAGCCTCCCAGTAACAGCGTCCAGTCAGACTCTCTGCACACAGAACCTGAGGATGGTGCTCAAATCTCTCTGGATGATGAGGATATGACTCCTGCTCTTCCACATATGATACCTTTTTGTTCCCCTCAGACAGGATCAGATGAGAGTTTGCAGTGTTTGGATCTAGAGTGAGACTACAGGCATCTGAACAAACAAAGAACGAGATGAAAAGAGAGCAACATTTATAAAAACAAAATAAAACAATTCTTATATTAGTTTGTGTTTGTGTATAAACCTACATTTTTGTAGTCCTGCTGTAATCCTGAAATCTCCTCCATAATCCACACTAGAAAAACACAGATAAACAAACCTCTGTCAACTGTCATATATTGCTAATACACTTACATACTTGTAATCAAAAAGGTTTACTCCATGTTTTTTTCAGAAAGCAGTTTTTGATACATGAGTTTGTCATGACCATTGATCATATTGTTCTCTGTTACATCTGTATGCAGTTTTGTGAGCAGTTTTCTAGGCACCTCATGTTTGATCTCTGCTCAGAACAGCCATTGTCAATCACATGAGATCACCCATTTAAATGCACTTTAAAAATACAGAATCAAGTCAATAATTAAAACTGAATCAGATCTCATTGTGAATCAAAAATGAATGGTGAATCAAATCAATTTACTGTCACTTAAAAGCATTGTCTATTATGTGGTTACTTGTTTTTTGTAGGATTTACTAAACCACAGAAGTGAGCTGCTATTGATGACATATACTTTGCATATTTGCTCTTTATGTGTCATTTTTGTAGTGAATCAAGTCCATGAATAAAACTTTTTTTTTCATCATGAGTTACTAGATATAGCTGTAAACATCTCCTGCTCCTGAGGAACTCATATAAAGTATACAAATATACTTGGATTCAAACCCAGAAATATAAAGGTGCTAACATGAAGATTAAAAATATATATAAAATACATACTTGAGTATCTGCAGTGAGCAGTTTGCGTCATTCAGTTTTTGGTTGAGCAGCTGGGCTCCTGATTGTCCTGGGTGATTGTAGCTCAGATCAAGCTCTCTTAGGTGTGAGGGGTTTGAATTCAGAGCTGAAGACAAATAACCACAGCCTTCCTCTGTCACCATACATCCAGACAACCTACAGACAGATGGACACATATCCACACGTGTTATCTAAAAGAGGACATTCAACAGACTTTAGTTTTTATACTAAGCTAATTTTAAACACTATAACCATACCTGACTGAAAAACGTTCTCTTTCCCAATAACTTTTCAGAAACAGCTTAATCCATCATCTCCAATTCTAATGTAAGTTTTTCAAAGAGTTTTGAATGCTTGTACACATATTTTGAATCAGTAACAGAATATCCTGAATTCATGGCATAAAAAAGTGGTTCCACATGCATAAGATTTTTCTGGACATTCCTTGCTTTGTCTTATTTATTTACAGCCATAACAAACATAGATCAGTTAAGTACCTCCTCATAAATACCTCAATATTTCCAGCAGACAGTTTGGATTCTTTAGTCCATCAGAGAGAAGCTTCACTCCTGAATCCCGTAGGTCATTATTAGTCAGGTCCAGCTCTTTCAGGACAGAATTTGAGGATTGTAGAGCTGATGATAAACTCTCACAACACTGATCAGTAAAATAACAGCCAGCAAGTCTATACAACAAAGAACAAATAATGCAGATATCCAGTTAGTCGCAATTTTAAGGGGGCATATGTCTCAATTACTTTTATGTATATGTCCATCCAGGATATACTGAATTTAGAGTGGTGGTATGGTACAGCATTCACTTAATTATGTTATTTATTTCTGACACCTTGCTGACTATTAGTTTTTAATATTTCATTCTTTTTAGATGTCATCAATAGCAAATAATACTTTAATTCGCAACATAATATACTCACAGAGCTTTTCTGCAGTTGATCACAGCTGGTATAAGTCTTCTTCTGCCCTCATCTGATGTGTTGTATCTCTTCAGATCCAACTCATCTAGCCCATCTTCTGACATCTGAAGCATGTAGGCGATTGTTGAGCAGTGAGCAGGAGAGAGCTTCTTCTCTGAGTGTTTGTCTGATTTCACAAATGCCTGAATCTCACTGGACAGAGTCTGATCTTTAACTTCCAGCAGACAGAGGAACAGGTTGATCGATCTTTCAGTGGAGAGTCCATGTCCATCTTTGATCTTCTCTTTAATGTATTGTGAGGTTCTCCTAATGCTCTCTGAGCTGTTGTCTGTGTGTATCAACAGATTCTGTAAGAGTCTCTGATTAGACTCCAGTGATATACCCAGCAGGAACCGCAAGAACAGATCCAGGTGTCCATTTTCACTCTCAATGGCTTTATCTATTGCTCCTTGATGCAGATTATGCATTGAATCAAAAACTTTAAGGGTTTCTGTTGTACTGCGTAAATAGCAGTAAAACACATGAAAAGCAGCAAGAAACTCCTGAATGCTCAGATGAATGAAGCTGTAGACTTTCCTCTTATGAATCACTGATTCCTCTTTAAATATCTCAGTACAAATCCCAGAATACACTGAGGCATCAGTGACATCTATACCACTCTCTCTCAGATCTTTCTCATAGAACATCACATTGCCCTTCATCAGCTGTTTGAAAGCCACTTCAGCAAGTTTCGCAATCATTTCTCTGTTGGACTGTGGAAGTTTCTCTTGATCTCTCTCTTCATACTTCTGGTTCCTCATGTTGATCTGAATCAGCAGGAAGTGGATGTACATTTCAGTCAGAGTTTGAGGGATTTCTGCACTCAGATCTTCTTTCAGGAGCTTCTGAAGCACAGTGGATGAGATCCAGCAGAAGACAGGTATATGACACATGATGTGGAGGCTTCTTGCTCTTCTGATGTGTGATATGATTGCATTGGCTTGATGCTGGTCACTGATTCTCTTCCTGAAATATTCCTCCTTTTGAGGCTCATTGAATCCCTGAATTTCTGTCAGACGGTTGATGTATTTAGAGGGGATCTGACTGGCTGCTGCTGGTCTGGTTGTGATCCAGATGTGTGCAGAGGGAAGCAGCTCTCCTTTAATGAGGTTTAACATCAACACATCCACTGATGAAATCTCAGTAGCATCAGAAACTTTCTGAGCATCTGAAAACTTCAGTGTGATTCTGCTTTCATCCAGACCATCAAAGATGAACACAATTTTACATTCCTCATAAATCTGTGAGTTCAGATCTTGAAGTTCAGGATGAAAGTCCAGTAGAAGTCTGTGAAGACTATACTTATGATCCTGAATCAAGTTCATTTCTCGAAATGAAAGCACAAACATTAAATCAACATCCTGATTGGAGTTTCCCTCTGCCCAGTCCAGAATGAACTTCTGCACAGAGACAGTTTTTCCGATTCCAGCAATTCCTTTAGTAAGAACTAGTCTGATTTTGTCTTTCTCACATTCTGGTTTAGGTGAGGCTTTAAAGATGTCATTGCAGTGGATTCCAGTGTCTTGTGAATGTTGTGTTCTGCCTGTTTTCTCTATCTGTAAAACCTCATGTTCTTCATTCACCCCTTCTCCCTCTCCTTCTATGATGTAGAGCTGAGTGTAGATCCTGTTCAGGAGGGTTTCATTCTCCTGGATTTTAATTCCCTCAAACAAACTTTCATACTTGTTCCTCAAGCTGTTTTTGTGCTTTTCTTTGGTTCTTTTTTTCAGGTCTCCAGTCTCCTCCTGCAGGGCTCCCTGTGTGTAGCAGACTTTGTGCATCTGAAGATCAGGATGTGTTCTGGATCCTTGTCGGCACTGAGGACAGTCAAAGTCTTCTAGTCTCAACTGATCCCAGACAAAACTAATGCATTGTCTGCAGAAACTGTGTCCACAGGTGATAGAGACCGGATCTCTTAGAACCTGCTCACAAGCTCCACATCTGGACTGATCCTGGATCGGATCATCCATCTTTTCACAAAAGAAAACAGTTTATAATGGCACATTAAAACTTTACCAAGTGTAAGAAACAGTATAAGTATTATCAGTAAAATATTATATTTCAGTTTTCAGCATTATGTAATTATTTGGTAACAGTAGGGTTTGAGCTGGATTTCTTTAAGGGGAAGTGGCAACCCTGTTCAGCAGGTTAAACATTATACCTGTCAGTGATCCAATCATGTATAGAATTTGTTTTGACTGAAAATGATATCAGCCATAACAGACAGTGTTAACAACAGCAATCCGATAACTTTAAGTCATTCTGTTGAACTTGTAAAGTGTTTGGGTTGCATAAGAGGTAGAGTGTGGACTTCATTGGGAAATAATATTCTTCCCTTACAATAGAGATTAAATATAATAACTGCTTCAACTGAGTCAAGTCAATTAAGTCAAATAGAATTAATAGTTTAGAGATCTTGGCAGGATGTAAAATCTAGTATGTATTTTATAGAATTGCTTGAAAGCAGAAGTCCTAACAGGGTCATGTGAAACCAACTTTATCGCAATCAGAAACCAATCTTATTTACATGCAAGACCAGATTTACAACTTGGAATTCTCCGTTTAATTGTCTCCTACGAAATGATTTGTATATACCTTCCGTGTTTTATGAATGACTTACTGTGATCAGAGTATCCCGCTCGTCAGTCCTGCTATTTTCGACTCCTTCCTGGTTAATGAAAAGCAGTAATGTTTTTACTTTCAGTTTCTCTTTCACTTGGTTACTCAAATGTTTTGGAAACAGATCATATGTTTTGGAGTAAACATGCCAGTTTAATTCAAATTCTTACTATTTTCGTCTTCTTTACATACATGCCATAGTATCAAATATTTTTAGTACATATGTATCAGTTAATTAAAAACATGCTGACACATATGTTTTTTTTTTTTCATTTAATTTATATGACCTATAATTCTTTTTCATTAGAATTACAATTCTATAATTCCATTTCATTTACATTTTAATGTATGTGAAACACACACACACACTTTTATATTTTTTATATTCTCAAAAAAAAGAAATAAATTACTTTATTTGTTTCAATTTAGGTTTCCATGGTGACACAAGTGCCCACCAGGATAGAAAAATGTGTACACACACACACACACACACACACATAAAACAAATATATATAAATCATACAAATAGGGCACATTGAACAGTACTAATGTTTATTATGAAGGAATTGAAATCAAATTCAGTTAGAATAATACAAAAATATAGGGTTACTGTTACTGATCAAATGTAATCCATGCTTGCACTAAATCAGGATACAGGATTCAGCCAAGAGAAGTGAGTGATTATACATTATATATTTTTCTTTTGTTGATTGATTCATATTAATAACAGCAGCAGGTATATGACTGCTGTAAATTTAAAATCCTCTTTCAGGTGTGAGGGGTTTAAAACCTTGTTAACATTTTGGGTGTTCTTCTTACATATCCTTCTCACTCAATAGCCGGTGAAGCATGTAAACCCTGGTGAGAGCCACAATGTATATCAGGATCAGGGATGAACCTAGGTTCTAAAGCAGCCCCTACTCAAACCTGTGCACCTCATTAGATTTAAAGGGAAACATCATTTGGTACATGATCCTTTTTATCTAGTATAAATTAGCTTTGCTCCTATTAAATGGGATCTCCTGTACTTGTCAAACATATATATCATCCTCCTAGAGATAATCCTGTTTAAAATTATTCACCTGCGAATTTACCACCTCTGCCTCTCTAAAATCTTCCAAAAAACATGTTATGAATTTTAGGAATGAAAAAAATAATATTGATCCTCAATTGCTCTGTAGTTATATTGTGCAGATTGTTAAAACTAAGCTCTTTCTTCTATTTTTGATGTTGTTGTATCTTTGATATAATGAGTTGTTTCTTTCACTAGGTCATCCCCTAGGTATACCAATGAATTGTGGGCACTCAAAGTCACAGGAAGGAACATTTAGCACCTTTACAAAAGCAGCAGGGTGTATATATATATATATATATATATATATATATATATATATATATATATATATATATATCAACATAAGAAGTCGTGACCATGAGAAAAGGATGTTGTTCCCTCATAACATCTCAAGGCCACGACATAAGGATGACGTTTACCTCGACAAAATGATCTCATGGCCACGACATAATATGATGTTACCACGAGTTAATACGATGTTCCCACAAATTAATATCTCATGGCCACGATATATTATCACATTCCCACGAGTTATTATGTCATGGCCACGACAAAACTAAGTAAACCAAACAAGTCATCTTATCCTGACGTTCTTGGTGCAGACTGCTTGTAGATCAGGATGTGTACTTTATCTCTTTCCTCACTGAGGACAATTAAAGTCTTTGGCTAGACTTGAATGATCCCAGTAACAGCTAATGCATTGTCTGCAGTAATTGTGCCAACAGGTTATAGAGATTAGATCTCTCAGAACCTGCCCAAATACTTCACATCTGGACTTCATTTGGATCTGATGATCCCTCTCACAACTGCTGATCCACAATAGAAAAACGTCTAAGGTTACGTATGTAACCCTGGTTCCTCGAAGGAACGAGACACTGCGTCAACTGACGCTTTGGGGAACACCTCCAGCATGACCTCTCTGAATAACGTGTGTAATCAGTCCAATGGAAGGGCAAGATGTCGTAGGTGGGTGATGTCAGAGACCAGGAAGCATAAAAGTACGAGCTGCTAAGCCGGCAGTCAGCCTTAAAGGATGAAGCAAGCGCCAGCCAGAGATGTTGGAAGTGTGGCACAGCGACGGAGCGTCTCATTCCTTCGAGGAAACAGGGTTACATACATAACCTTAGACGTTCCTCTTCAGGAACTCAAGCTGTGTCGACTGACGCTTTGGGGAACGAGAATGCCCACGCCGCCAGACTTTCAAATCTCTGCCTAGTCTCGAAGAGCACAGCTAATGTAAGAGAAGGAGCCTGACAGTAATCGGGGACAACCCTCCCAATGGCCAAACTTCAGAAGGAGTGAGTCTTGATCCCCAGGAGAGTGGAGATCAGAGGACTTGAGGCTTAGGATAGCATCCTAATCACCACTTAGCATAATCTTCTTCTGGCCGGAGGCCTCAGCCTCAGCGCACCATGGAGGAAACATATAACCAGAAGGTTTCTGCCCACTGACTGGACACTGAGAGGGGTGTGGTAAGCCACCCTGAGTCCACGTAGACCTTCAGGGTGGAGTGGGTCAACCCTGCGGAAAGCCTGCAGGAACTCCAGCACTGTACCAACCGGGCAGTTAACTGGGTTGAGCTGGCAGTCTCCGCACCAAGAAGTGAAAAGCTTCCACTTCAAGGCATACAGTTTCCTCATTGAGAGAGCTCTGGTTTGGAGTACGGTCTCAACAACCTCAGTTGAGAGACCGAAAGCTAAGAGTTGTGCCTCCTCAGAGATCACACCTTCTAAGATCTATGCGGGGGCGCACCCTCCGCCTGCGATAGGATATCTCTCCTGACAGGAACCTCCCATGGAGTGCCGTCAA
Source organism: Carassius auratus (assembly GCF_003368295.1). Lineage (NCBI taxonomy): Eukaryota > Metazoa > Chordata > Actinopteri > Cypriniformes > Cyprinidae > Carassius > Carassius auratus. The sequence continues at coordinate 29,226,890 of NC_039244.1, forward strand.
AAAGAGAAATCAGGCCCAGGAACCATACCTGGCCCGGCCAGAACGGGGCTACTAACAGCAGCCGGACTCCGTCCCGGCGCAATCTCTCCAGGACTCCCAGGAGCAGAGCAATCGGGGGGAAATGTACAGATGAGGCCTCAGCCACGTCTGTACCATGGCATCCAGCCCCAGTGGAGCTGGATGAGTCAGAGGAAGCCAGAGGGGACAGTGCGATGTCTCTCGAGTCTCATACAGATCTACCCGAGTCTGGCCACTCATGACCTGGGATGCATCTGTTGCTAGCATTACGCGGTGACAAGGAGCTCCCAGCACCGGGCCCTGAGACAAGAACCAAGGTTTTCTCCACATGTCTAAGGCACATAGGCATCGCCGTGTGATCTTTAGCAGGTGAAGTGGGTTTCCCCTCAGGGAGAATCAATTGGTCTTGAGCCACCACTGTAGGGATCTCATGTACAGCAGGCCAATAGTATTCACATTGGACACAACTGCCATCAGACCCAGCAATCTCCGGGCTGCTTGACAGTGAGTGACCAGCCTTCTCTCATTCTCAGACTGCAGTGAGGATAGACTCGATCTGAGCAGGTGACATACATTCCTGCATCGTGGTTGATGAAAACACATGTAAATAGAAAAAGCATTGGCAAATAAAGAAAACATCTTCATCAGTTTGACAGCACATGTCACATTGAACACAATCAAATACAAGAACACACTGCAAATGCTCACAACACAACCAAATACAGAAACACAAGTAAAGACCACAACGGGAAGACCCCAACAAAACGAAAATCAACTTTTTTTATTTTATTTTATTTTTTTTATTATTTTTTTATTGATTACCATTTGTATTACCACAGTTGTACAAATACCATGGTTAAACTATGGTTAGTGTAGTAAATCCATGGTTAATTTGTCGTTACTATGGTTTAACTATAATAACTATTTTTTAGTTTTTATTTATTTTTCATATAAAAAAGTATTTCATTATGAATTAATGTTAATAGTACAACAATATGGTTAATTTTGTAAGAGAAGTTGGGGCTTAGTTAGCCAGCTCACATGCTTTAACATTTACAGTAATTGTGTATTTCATAAGCATAGTTAGGCTTATAATAAAAAAAAAAAAGACAAAGGAATTGTATGATCAGGATGTTAAAATGAACAAAAATCTCACCTTTCAGAGCAAACATTAATAAATTTTGGGGGAAAGTCGTGGCCTAATGGTTAGTTTAACTCCTAACTCTAGGGTTGTGGGTTTGAGTCTTGGGCCGGCAATAACACAACTTAGGTGCCCTTGAGCAAGGCACTGAACCCCCAACTGCTCCCCAGGCAGCCACAGCATAAATGGCTTCCCACTGCTCCGGGTGTGTGTTCACTGCTGTGTGTGTGCACTTTGGATGGGTTAAATGTCACCATACTTGGCTGAATGTCACTTTTACTTCACTTCAATATATCCCAACCACGATCATCGTTTTGTGGTTCCCTTGAATATTTCTGATGTAGTCTGTGCCTATTTGCATTGCGTTTATTTATTTGGTTGTCTTGTGACCATTTGCAGTGCGTGTGTAGTCAAATTTATGAAGATGTTTTCTTAATTTGCTGTGTTTTTTTTTTTCTATTTGCAGCGCATTGCTCTCTCATAGTTTTGGCTGTTCATTTACATCCACGAAACTCAAAGTGCAAGTTATTTTTGTGACTGACACTATACTGCATATGCATTGAACTAAAATTTGCTGTTATGACACTGTATGAAATAGTAAACCTTGAAACTTCTGCAAATAACTTAGATAGACTTTAAAAAGTCATTGCACTTTAAAAAAGCATTAATAAAACCTATAAATAAATAAGCAAGTAAGCTTTTACCTTAAGTATCTATAAAACGTTTAAAAAGTATAATTTTATGTTTATCTGCTAACCTCCAGGGCATCTGAGATGTAGGTGACTTTATTTATTCAGTAGAACACAAACCAAGTTTTTTAGTTCAAACCTTTGCAGTCTATCAGTTTTATAATTTAAGTAGATGAGAATCAGGGCTTAAAAAAAAAAAAAAACCTTACACATACAAAACCAAATTAAACCCTGCGGCTCATGACGATACACATAACGATTGGAAGAAACAGAACAGTATTTATATAGATTTTTTGTTGTTTTTTTTACTGATTCAAACTGTTAGAATTCTCCTGAGTGCTCTTGTTGTGCGTATTCTCAGCCACCTATCTCTCAAGTGTACCATTGACATATGTGAAGCCAAACAGCGCAGAGAGGATCAGCACCACCGAACTGACAGCACGGCGCAAACTAATCTCACCTGCTCGGTGCTGATCAGTTTCAACAGCTGACAAGATTCTGATCTCTGCTGAACAGCAGAAAGACCCGTCTTTATTGTGCTGCAGGAAAGGGCGGTAACTGTTACGGACATTGAAGGTAAATCAGTGGGATATTTTTGGGACAGTGATGAAGAGAATGTGGACTCCAGCAAGGTCGGATAGTTTAAGTTGGGATACGGTTTACCAGCTCGTAGTACCAAAATGTTTACGCAACCAGTTTTTAAGCATAGCTCATGATAATGTTGCTGGCCATTTGTGAACTACTAAAACATATTATCGAATCTTACGTTATTTTTTCTGGCCTGGTATTAAATCTGATGTGGTGCAGTATTGTCGTTCGTGTCACGTGTGCCAGGTTTTAGGAAAGCCTAATCAAATCATCCGTCCTGAACCTCTTCAACCTATTCCTGTTTTGGGAGAGCCTTTTGCTTGGATAATCTTGGATTGTGTTGGGCCGTTACTGCGAACTAGATCTGGGATCTGGATAGCGACTACTCGCTATCCAGAGGCGGTACCGTTACGCTCCTTAAAAGCGAAAGCTGTTATGAAAGCTCTGTTTACGTTTTTCTCTACTTTTGGTTTTCCTAAAGTGATCCAAACGGACCAGGGAACTAAATTCATGTCTTGACTGTTTAAACAGGTATTGTCTCAACTGAAGATTACGCATGTTACATCTAGCCCGTACCGACCTGAGATGCAGGGAGCGCTCGAAAGGTTTCATCAAACTCAAGTCCATGTTGAGTAAATACTGTGTCGAGTCAGGAAAGGATTGGGAAGGGCTGCCTTTACTTATGTTTGCTGTCCGTGAGACCATTCAGGAGTCACAGGGGTTTAGGGCCGGCAGAACTGTTTTTTGGGCACACGGTGAGGGGCCCACTCAAGATGCTGAAAGAGAAGAGTTCGAGTTTTATTGCCAGTTCAGGGTGCTGCACTGCAAGCTCAATTCTCTGACATGAATTACGTTATTCGAACTCCTGAGCGATGGAGAAAATCCTGTGTGTGTCACGTGAATATGCTGAAGTTGTATGTTGGTCGTGAGGAAGATGAGGAGACAAAAAGCTCCGTTATCATTCCTGTAGCTTCGGCTGTGTCTGTTTCTGACAGCGATGTTGACGAAGATGGGTTGAGCCTGGATACCCTAGTCTCGGGTGACAAACTGAATAACTCTTTGGTCCTGGAGAATTTAAATTCTCATCTGGTACATTTATCTGACCCTCAGCGAAATTATATCATTAAGATAATTAATTCTTCTTTGGGACTGTTTTCAGATATCCCTACTCGTACTCAAGTTTTGGAACACGATATTGATGTAGGTGACCATTCACCCATTAAGCAAAGTGCTCACAGAGTGAACCCCGTTAAACGTAAAATCATGGAAGCTGAGGTAAAGTATCTTGTTGAAAATGGTCTCGCAGTACCGAGTTCTAGCGCCTGGAGTTCACCGTGTTTATTGGTTCCTACCTTTCAGCGCTTGATGAATAAAGTGCTAAAGGGCTTCATAGCTGTAAGGCTTACTTGGATGACATTGTGATTTATTCGAATACCTGGAATGAACACCTGAAAACTTTGAGTATTGTGTTTGATCGCTTGCTAAAGTAATCTCTTACACTTAATTTAGTTAAGTGCAAGTTCGGTAAGGCGACTGTTACCTACCTGGGGAAACGGGTGGGACAGGGTCAAGTATGACCTGTCGCCCTAAAAGTGCAAGCTATTGTGGAGTTTGCAGTGCCCCGTACGAAACGTGACCTCAGAAGATTTTTGGGCATGACTGGTTATTATCTGGGTTTTTGTAAAAACTTCTCAGATGTTGTGTTGCCTTTGACCAATATGCTTCGTGTTTAGAAAAATTTTGAAGGGACTGCTAAGTGTCAAACTGCCTTTGATTCTGTTACAACGCTTCTGTGTAGCGCTCCAGTCTTGGTTGCTCCAAGGTATGAATGTTCCTTCAAAATGAATGTTGAAGCGAGTGCAGGATGATGAGAATGGAGTTGAGCATCCTGTTGGGTACTAATCCAAAAAGTTCTTGAAACACCAACTAAATTATAGCACTATTGAGAAGGAGACATTAGCCTTATTAATGGCGTTGCAACACTTTGAGGTGTACATTGGTTCTAGTTCCCTTCCGGTGATCGTATTTACTGATCATAACCCAGTAGTCTTCCTATCATGCGCTGGTCACTTTTTGTCCAGGATTTTTACTTGGAAATTCCTTATAAAAAAGGCAAAGACAATGTACTTGCTGATGCCCTTTCACGGTCGTTCAATTCTGAGTAAATCTACTAGAAGCAGATTCTTTGTGTCCGGGGGTGTTACGAACTGAGTTTCTTGTAGTGTCGTGGTGTGTGTGTGTGTGTGTGTGTGTGTGTGTATTTCTCCTCCCTCTTACTCTCTCTTGTTTTGGCTGTCTTGTTTGGGTTCTGTTTTGTGTTAGGGAAGTAAAATGTATTTTACTTTTGTTATTTGAGGTTAGTTATTACTCTTTTCCTTTCTAGATTTGTTTTGTTTGGCCTTTGGGACACCCTGGAGAGAGGCTCTTTGTTTCACTTGTTGGTTTTTAATAAATCTAATTACTTATTCTGATTAACATCATGTACCTGTTTGATTATTGACCGGAGTGATTCGTTCTTGGGATTCCATCACCACAACCCAGTCTTATTATGCCCTATTAAGAGGTTTTCCTACTACCCCTAGGCGCGGGGCATTAATTTTATATTAATTGTATATTATAAGCAAATACAATTTTACAGTGTAAATTACAAGCTTTCTGTGTAAAATGTGGTTTTCTTTCAGTCGGTGCCAAACTGTTAATCTATGATTTAAATTATAATTAAAGCTATTGCTCTGCTAGGAATTGTTCAGAAACAAACACATTCAATGATTTCTATTTGTTGATTAAAATTAAGATAAAAAAAAAAAAAACTGTTCCAGTCAAAAATTTTAATACCTGTTTATTTATTATTACTATTTCCATATTTCAAAATCTTCAAACTGTGTCATATAATTGTGACACACAAATGGGAAATAAATAGTGGTCAAAATTGTGCACAAAGTAATAAATAAAATATATTTCAGACTCTTTGACCTTTCTCTTGTTGCTGACAGATTTTGTCCATTAGATGTCACTGTTGATCTTTCTCTTGAACAACATGCCATCTGACTGCATTTTGGGTGGTCTAAAAAAGTAATGAATTTCATAAAATAATATATATATATTATTATAAAAAAATAAAAAACAGTAAAAGAAATGAACTATTTAAATTTCTTAATAATCTGATGCAATAAAGTAGATACATACACACATACACACACACACACGCACACACACACACACACACACACACACACGCATATATATATATATATATATATATATATATATATATATGTATATATATATATGCACCCAAATTCATAATACGTAGCAATGTTACTGAATTAATGCTGTTGAATTATATTCAGAGTTTGATATTTTGAGTTTTAATAGGGTATTATGCCTTTTTTTTTTTTTTTTTTTTTTTTTTTTTGATTGCTTTATAGTATTGTTTATTTATGTGTATGTTAATGTTTAATTCGGTCACACTTAATTTTAAGGTCCAATTCTTGATATTAACAAACCATTAACTATGACTTTTGCCTCAATAAACTCCTAATTTGCTGTTTATTAGATAATTTAAAGCATTTGTTAAGTTTGGGTATTGGGTAGTTTTGTAGAATATGGTCATGCAGAATATCTGCTTTAAAAGTACTAATGAACAGCCAATATGGTAATAATAGACATGCTAACAACAATTAGTTAAGAGTGAAAATTGATCCCTTTACTAAAGTGTTACCATAAATTCCCTTCATACAAACCTCCACACTGATCAGACTTGTAACACTGCTATTCGTTCTTTCAAATCCTGATCTCATGCTTTCATTTGGTTTAATCACCAGAACGCAACAGTATAACTGTATAGTCTCAACAAAGCAATTAAAACACTGTAATGTGGATACATTGCTGCACTTATCATTCCTCCAGTGGGTCCCTGAAGAACGTCACTACAAGAAGTGATAATAACATGAAACATACAAACAGAATAATGTGACATGTTTGCATAACATAGCCCATTAATATCTCACATGAGACATTAGTATGTTGTTTTTTATGCTTATCTCCATTTTAATGACTTGAGAGTTTGGAAAGATGCTGCTTCATTTTGTTCCATATTTAATTGTTTCCTTTTCTTTCTGCAAAGGAAAAGCAGAATAAAAGACAAATAGTAAAGATAATAACAAATAGAATGAAGTAGTTGATGAATAGGAGCATTGTTTGTTATGAAGAATACAATTTTAATAATAAACTGTTTATCATGTACTAAAGTGAGCATTAGAGAAAAAACTATAAAAACTGGAAGAATATAATAATATAAAAAATGAATAAAAAATGAATGTCTTGAACACAACAATGCAAGTCAAGCAAACATCTGAGTTTCAGGATGGATATCATCCTATAGACCATACAGTATACAGTATAAGCTCATGTCATGAAATTGTGTTCTTTGATGTGGAATCAGTAGCAGAGACCTTTGGAGAGGCAGGTGCTCAAAGTATAAAAGGGGCACATGGAACAAGGCTTTAAATAGCGCGGTTCAAAATGGCAATACAGCAATATATTGTGATGCATTCCTTGCCGATTTCCATATTGATATGGATGATTATGTATTGATACGGCAGCAAATGCTGTGATGCAGTTTTGAAAAAGAAAAAGAAAAAGATTAGAAGAGACAATTTTAAGTTTAAAAGTAAAAAAAGAAAAATTATTTCCACCTAATAATAACTCTGGGATTAGAAACTGAAATGTCTTAAATTGTCCCAACCTGATGGCTATATCTTCTCTGTTCAACAGAATAATTAAGAACAGCTGTTATAGTAAAAACTATAGAAAACGCTTGTGCCTCTACATTTTCCTCTTTCTCACCAGCCTCTGCTTACCTGCTCTTTCTGTCACATGTGCATCTACATTTGCCTCTTTTTCTTCCTCTATCTCCTTCTCCTCATCTGATCTATTACTTTCCAGTCTCTGTCCATCTAGGAACAAGGCACAATCTACTATTTCATTATCAATCTATTATTTTAACCATCACTACTATTCTTGCACCTAATCAATAAGTCCACCTTAAATATTGATACAAAACAATAAACAACTGAGTCATGCAATGAAAGCACTGTATAACTTATATAGTCTTATGTTTTATTTATTTTCCTTTTTATTCAAAACAATTCCAAACATGCTTAATATATCAGGAAATATCTCGATTCTCAAACGTGTAAGTAAACGCGTTTTGCACCTTTATAGATTGTTATTTGATCAATAAATGGAAAGGTAGAGTAATCTATTAACTACACAGAAAACCCCGACTTTTTACTTAAGTGCCATATCATGCCATAAAATATTTTTAATACGACTGAATTTGCATTTAATGTAAGTTTTAATAACAATATTGTAAGTTACTTATTTTAACACTTTCATTTTACAGAAAGTAAAGAACATTTACATTATCAAATAACATTTTCATTCAGTCTAGCCAGAGTTCAGGCACTCTCAAAAACTCCCATTAAAATCACTGAAGCACTTTATATTACATTATGCACATCAGGATTTTTTTTTTCGTTTTTTTCTCTCTCTCTCTCTCTCTCTGAAGAAAGAATTCGCTAAATAATTCAGTCAGCGAGCAAGTGAACAAAAACACCGCGTTTCATGATGACGCTTCTGCACGTCTCCGATTGGCCATGCATTCGCGCAACAGAACCGTTGATTGGTTATCATGAAGCGTTGTACGAACGTCTCTGGCTCAGCGCCAGCCAAAAATGCGCGTGCGGCGTGACGAATCGTCCCGGTCGGATGAGGAGGTCATCGTCGACAGGTCAAAGGTCATCATCTTATTGACGGCTAAATTATTATTCAAAATTTTACTAATATTTAGATTGGGTATGAGCAGGCATTCACAAAAGGAAACGTTATGACAAAAAAAAAATAGAGGAAATTTTGCTTTGACAAAAGGGCACTTTGGGCACCAAAGGGCAAAGGGGCAGGTGCTCAAGCACCCAACGAACAAACAAACAAAAAAATTTAAAACAGTGTGACCCTTTGGATCAGCTGCTGCAGTAGGCCCGCCCCCAAACTCTCGCTATTGGCTGTGCGGATGTATCCAATTAATTAACAAGCAGTTGCCATGCTTTGGACGAACAATTTAAGGCCCTGAGCCTTCCACAGTGGATGTTTATTTTCCACTTTTATTATTGACTGCTATCAGGATGTGAAGAGACTTTCAACCAGTTTAACAAAAGATGTCTCTGGAAAAAATCTCCTACCCCACCTTTAAATGAAGCAGCTCATTATTAGGACCACAGGGCAGCCTTACTCAAGACCATTTATGTTTAAGAGATTTCAACAGAAGTAGTCTAAATGAAAGAACTCTAAATCACTGTTACAGTTAATTCAAATTCTATTGATGGCAGGTACAGTATCCAATAACATCAAAAATCTGATAACTTACATGTATTCATTTTGCAGGTGCTTTCATCCAAACCATCGCTCAATGCAGTTTAGAAACAGATTTTAATTAGTGTGTGTGTATCCACTGGGAATCAGTCCCACAACCTTGGTGTTAATCTCAACCAGGTGAGCTACAGGGAGACAAGCGTCATGTGAGCTGTCTTTACTCCAAATGGTTTCATTGCTGCTCAATTGCATGAAGTTCGTAAGGTTCATAATAACACTGTTAATATGCATTATTTTAGGCCATCAGTATTTGTTCCATATATTACGAGATAGACCAGCAGGCCATAAAAGAGATCCCATTGCTTTTATTCCATGAACAGAAGTGTCTTTATACATTATACTAGATTTATACTACACTAGAACAGCTCCTCAAGTTTATGCCAATGAAGCAAAATCATGGATTCCATGTTACATTTACATTTAGTCATTTAGCAGACGCTTTTATCCAAAGCAACTTACAAATGGGGACAATGGAAGCAATCAAGAACAACAAAAGAGCAATGATATATAAGTGCTATAACAAGTCTCAGTTAGCTAAAACGCAGTACATGTAGCATCTTGGCGATGGCACAATCAAGCAACATTCACTTGCAAAATGCAAGATTCTAGAGGCACATAAGTCTGAAATAATAAATTTAGGTAAATGGGTGCAGAGCCAGTGGTAGTTTTGTATGCAAACATCAATGCCTTGAATTTTATGCGAGCAGCTATTGGAAGCCAGTGCAAATTAATAAACAGAGGTCTGACGTGTATTCTTTTTGGCTCGTTAAAAATTAATCTTGCTGCTGCGTTCTGAATTAATTGTAAAGGTTTGAAAGAATTGGCTGGAAGACCTGCCAAGAGAGCATTGCAATAGTCCAGCCTGAACAGAACAAGAGCTTGAACAAGGAGTTGTGCAGCATGATCCCAAAGAAAGGGCTTGATCTTCTTGATGTTGAATAAAGCAAATCTGCAGGATCGGACAGTTTTAGCAATGTAGTCTGAGAAAGTCAGCTGATCATCAATCATAACTCCAAGGCTTCTGGCTGTTTTTGAAGGAGTTATGGTTGATGTGCCTAACTTGATGATGAAATTGTGATGGAACGATGGGTTTACTGGAACCACAAGCAGTTCTGTCTTGGCAAGGTTGAGTTGAAGGTGATGGTCCTTCATCCAGCAAGAAATGTCTGTTAGACAAGCTGTGATGCGAATAGCTACCGTCGGATCATCAGGATGGAATGAGAGGTAGAGTTGAGTGTCATCAGTATAGCAGTGGTATGAAAAACCATGTTTCTGAATGACAGAACCTAATGATGCCATCTAGACAGAGAAGAGAAGTGGTCCAAGAACTGAGCCCTGAGGCACCCCAGTAGTTAGATGTTGAGACTTGGACACTTCACCTCTCCAAGATATTTGAAGGACCTGATAGGTAATAGGTAGATCTGATAGGTAAGACTCAAACCACTGAATTGTGGCTCCTGAGATGCCCTTTGCCAGTGTTGATAGGAGGATCTGGTGGTTAACCGTGTCAAAAGCAGCGGACAGATCAAGCAAGATAAGTATTGACGATTTGGATTCCGCTCTTGACAGTCTTAGGGTTTCAACAAGTGAGAACAAGGCAGCCTCAGTTGAATGTTCACTTCTGAAACCAAATTGGTTGCTGTCAAGGAGGTTGTTCTGTGTGAGAAAGGCAGAGACTTGGTTGAACACATGTAAGATTTTGAAGTTAGCTGTTTTCCAGGCCAGCATGAAACAGCATATGACAAAGATAAAGCTTGCATCATATGCTGTCCATCAGCATATTAGACCCTTTCTAAAGCTTGTCAGATTTGTAAATTATCCTCATATCAGCGTTTACAGACAGAAAGAAGAATGGCTACTGTCCTGGAGCAGCTTGTGCTTTTATTGGAATATGTTAGAAGGTTTGAATTCTGTGTCACTCATAAAACCAAAATGTTACCGCAATGCCTCTTAACCCACAAATCCAGCTTTGTGTCTCTCAAGCTGAGGCTGATCTTCCCTGTACATGCAGCTTTAGTACAGGACCATTTGGGAAAAAAAAGAAATTTAAATATTCAAACATTTCCCAAATGTTGCGACTCTAAAATAACTCTTAAATAAATGGAACAGGTGGTTGGAAATTTAGATCAACCTTCTGAGGTGGATGGACAACATTTTCTGAAGGTTGAGGACTTTCCTTTCACTGACACTTGAATACAAATATATTTTTTATTTTTTTATTATTATTTATATATATAAAATTTTGTATCCTATATATGGAAAGTGTCACTTAAAAAATAATTGGGCATTGAGTATGGTGTGTGTGTGTGTGTGTGTGTGTGTGTGTATATATATATGTATATATATATATATATATATATATATATATATATATATATATATATATATATATATATATGAAAAAATATATTTTTATATAATGTTTGGGAAGAGAACATACAAAAAAAAACGGTAATGAAACATCTTTGGGAAAAAAAACATTGCAGATCTTCATACAATTTTAATCTTTTCCATCATGAGAACACAAAAACGTCGAACAAATCAGACCTCAGTTAAATCTTTTTATAGAACCATTTTTTATTATTATATTTTTTTTTAATTGACATGTCATGACATTTAATAAAAGTCTTCCAATTTTCCAGTTGCCACTTATCAAGTGTGTATAGAGTCAGCTCAAAACAAGAACATCCATAAAAGTACGGAGTGCTGCAAAAGTACATTTCAATTTCATTTAATGTAAAACTGGTATACACTGTACATATTAGACACAACGTCGATACAGTAGGAGTAGGGCATTACACACCAGTCAGCCATGACATGCTCCTGACAGCATTTGTGTAGCCAAACCCAATGAGACAAATGGAGACAACAGAGAATAAAAGTCCTCACCCTCTTCCTTATAGAAAAAAAAAACATTCCAGACACATCCAGACTTCAACAAGCAGTAAACATTTAAAACAGAAATATACAATGGACGGACAACAGTTTCTCTTACTGTGAGAAATGGCCTCAGTATAAGATCATTAGGGTTGGATTACTGCTGCTTCTGTACGGTTCTGATATTGCATATATTCAACATATTATTATTTATATTTCATTTCAAACAAAAGTTTGATGTTTGGTGTTCTGGACACATGAGGCAGGCTCGGCTCAGTTTTCCTGATATCTTCTTGTTTTGTGAGCCCAAATTTTTCTCAAATCTGCTCAATCTGGTTTCTTTTGTAATGTTTAAACACGTTTAGTTTTAACAATAGAAATTTAAAACTTTACAAGAAAAGGAAAAGCAAAATTATATTACTAACAAATAGGTTGTTGGAACACTGAATGTCAAACATCTACCCTGCCTTCATTTCTTTTTAATCATTTTGTTTGACTGAGTGCACCACAAAAATGCAATGTTCATATATTTTTTGGGTCATGATGGGAACTTGATTCTCTTCCAGGGGGTTCTGTTGTTAACTGCTGTGCAGACTCAGACTGTGGTTCTGGAAAAGGAAACACAATGCAAGTTAATCAGCGCTTTAACAATTTCTTAATTCACTTTAAAACATTCAGCCCAGATGACAATGTGTTCACACTGCGTTTTTGTGAACACTCACTTGAACACATGAATCAGACAGGCTTGAACAATCAACAATCATTTGATGTAGTCATATTTATTCATTATATTACATTGCCTTTGAGATTTTGCACAGTTATTTTTTGATTTAGAAAAAAACCCCACACATAAACTTGCTTCAGGCAGCTCTGGTTAAACAAAATCTCTTATATTACAGGCAGTGAGGCTCTTAAAAGATAGGAAAGAGGATGATTTTCTTTTTCTCTTGCCCTTTTCTAATTGAGCAGGTCTCATTCAGGTCTCAGTAGCATTTCTTGATCAATTGCTGTGACATTGTATTGTTCTACTTTAAATATTTATTTTGCATTGTCTTTTGTAACTGCATTTTGAAACAAGTCATTTTTTTTTATTTCACTAGTTCATTTCAATGATTCTGCAGTGAGATAAAGTAAAGTACAAAAGTTAAAAATGTTATATGAATTCATCAAAGCTGCATGCACAACAATGCAATTTGAAAATGCTGCTTAAAATAGTTTTAGATGGACTCTTGCACTTGCGTTTTTACAGTTAGCCCAAGATTCACTTTACCCAATAATGCCATCAGTAGTAATTCTGCTAAATGACTTTAATTGAAACATGTACACAGCATCTGTGTGCATCCTGACAATGCTGAAGCAAAGTATCTTTTATTTCACATTAGCAGAATTGCTTGTAAAAAAGTTCACAGCAAGTTTACAGGAAGCAGAAGTGTGTCACAGATCAAACCTGTCTGTTTGGATTGTGCGTCTCCCAGCGGTGATAAACAGAGACTGAGCGTGCTCATAGGGTTTGTCACCATCTCAAGACGAGGTGTTTGCATACACACATCAGACCCAGCCAGAGGCGGGAACAAACACAAACACACACACGCAAACTCTCGCAGGACGCTGCGGTTTGCTGCTGTCTGTATCTGATCTGCCTGCATCTGTGTGTCACTCTTGGGAAATATTGGCACTTTCATTACACTTTTGTGTACGAATCGTATTTTAAAAACATCTGAGCAATCTTAAACCTGGTTTGATTCGTGTTGTGCTTCAGAGTGAACTGTAAGCTAGAAATTCTGAGTTTCTGTCAAAAGTCTGAGTGATAGAAAACTACTGTTAGAAAACTGGGTTCGTTGTTTTGTCTGCTGTGAATGCTGTTAAAAATATTCAGGGGAACATGGATTTAGTTTTTCATGTAGCTGCTGTCATGAATTAATCGGAGGGTTTTTGTTGACCTGATTAATTGAGAAATTGCTTCAGTGCAAAAAGCTGCATCTTATCCCATTCAGTTTAACCTGATTGCAATAAAATATCAAATTAAATGTTTTAATTACATTTAATTGCATAATTATATGCAAAGTTACTTATAGTTCGTAGAACTTCTAAAGTGAACTAAATAAAATGCAATTATACATCATCTTAGTGCAAACACACATTTCAATTAATGCTATATTAACGCCAACAAATACGATAAAAATAATTAATTTATTCATTTATTTTTAATAAAGTACCACCCACAGAAAGCAGGCAGTAAGCATAATTATATTTAACATTTTATATTTAATTAATCACAGTTGCAATTTATAAAATAATGATGAAATGGTAAGGTCCTATCAGCAGATGCTATTTGTTTCTTAGACAGAGATGCATCATATGATTTATGAGATGTAGCTAATATTATAAGCAAATATTTAAACAATATAGTATGGGAGGAATTATGGGGCCAAGCACATCAGTACATGAACATTACTTTCAGCATGATCCAAAAAAGTTAAGGACAGTAGGAGATTATGAAGTGTATTATATGCTTTTTGAAAAATTATGCAGAAATGTATTGACCTGTGGAGCGATTCAACTCTTGAATATAAAGACGCTCATGATTTTAGGCCAGATATAAGCACATTCATCAAATTTCACTAACAGGTAACATCCAGTTTTGTATTTCGGTGTGTGTGTTATGAGTAGGGATACATAAGGTGTGTAACTGTGTGTATTCGGGAGTAAAGGCGAGGTGTTTTTTCCTATGAGAGCTGATTAGGGTGAGTTTTTCCCATCATGCTCTTGGCAGGTCAGTGGAGATGCGGTGACTCCTCGCTGAGCTCAGGGTAGAGGAGTTTGGGTAGGGGGCAGACGGTCTGTCACAGCCCTTCATCTTCACCCATATGAGCTCAACACAAATAAATAAAACATCTCTGTATCCATCCGTCCGCGTGACCTCTGACTGAGTGGAGACGAATGCAGAAAAAAGATCCCACACAAGACAGCAGCCCATGAAAACAACCTTGACTTCCTGATGGACAGATAAGTGCGATTCTGACAGCAAAGTAAACCAAAAGATAAACCCTTTTGTCTGGATTCATATATACGTTAATGCAAGTACTTCATGATCTTTCTCAACTGTTACAAGCAAGCAGTGGAACTGATGCAGTCAGTCAAGTTTTCATCATTTAGGGATATTTAACTGATTTCCACTATTACGCGCGTGTGTGTGTGTGTGTGTGTGTGTGTGTGTGTGTGTGTGTGTGTCTGTGTGTGTGTGTGCGTGTGTGTGTGTGTGTGTGTGATCATGGTGTTTGGCACACCATGATCAAAAATTCAGTGTTTATTAATTCAATTAATGTTAAAACCATATTTTGTGTGTTCAAAAAGTAAAGAAATGCTTATATTACATCACTGACCAACGCTGTGTTATTGCAAGATGTCAGTGACTTTGCTCCAAAAGCTTTAACAAAACATCATTTTTTTTAATAAAACGCTTACATTAATCATGTTATTTATTTATTTATTATTTATTTGAAGTAGAAATCAGTTTACTAATAATGTAAACTTGGCTTACTGCTTCACTTCCACTTACAGAGAACCAGATGTTTGAGATTTGAAATTTCTGATATAATCTATGATTATGAACTATTGTCTCTGAATTCAAAAAACACAAATAAATAAAAATAATAAAAACAGAAACAGAAGATCTTTTTATCTGTACTGTGATGCACATCTGAGTGGAGCGAAATGTAGGGCGGAACTTGGTGTTATGCACTTGCTGTTGATTGGATGATGAGATGAGGGCGTGGCTTCAGATGAACATTTGTGGGTGGAGTTTAATAAGTTGCGTACATGATTGGAGAGGTCCTGCATATGTCCCGTGTTAATTATGAAACATTTACTGATGAACAATAAGATTTATAATATACTTTAAAAAAGCAGATAGGTTGAATTTTCATTTCATCTTATGTTGTCCTTGTAAGAATGTAATTAAACACGTGTTAATTAACAACATGTACTTAATGTAGGTTAAGAGCTTAGTTTAGGGTTTGGTTTAGTGTTACTTGCTTCTAATTATGCATAATTATACTTCATTATTGTAAATATATGTGATGTGTAAAAAGGACACATTAAAATTACGTTGCTCTCATATTCTGGATGTCCATCAGTGCACACTTATACACCGCAGAGACTGTAAAAACTGGTAAATAACTACGAGGTCTTTCTCAGTCTGAGTAAAAGACAACATTGAAATTCCACATGTATGAGATCATATAAAATGTGTTGTATTTATAACAAGCAATATCTAGCATATTTCCCACGAGAGCTGCAGCCACTAAAAAAAGATACTGTTCCAGGAAAGATTAGTTTTATTATGTGTGGATAACTTGTCCCATTTATTTGTCAATGAAATGTCTCATTGTCTATCAGGAGAATTCAGTGCTGTCTTCACTTATGCATCACAGCAGTGAAGGTAAGAATCTGTTTTGAGAGCTCCACAGTAGATCCTTTTTATTGCCATGGTGTCACACTAACATTAAAAATGTCTAATACAGTTTTCAATCTTATATAGATTTTGAAGCAAAAAGCAAAAGCCAGAATTGTGGTATAATTATAAGCACAGGTAGGTTTTAATATATTTAGCTGCTCCTTAGCTAGTTTCATTCTTGTTTTCTTCAAAGTGAAAGTTTCTTTTCTTTCATTAAAGTCTTTAAGTATAGAGGGGGGGATAACAGAGATGGTATGAAAAGGGGACAGAATATGAGAAATTCACAGCACTCATCTAGAGAGGTCTATTATATCTGAAAAATAATGCAGTCGCTCGATAGCACTCGATTATCTGATAAAGGAAGTACGCAATTTGAAATCTGCCATCTCTGTTTATTTTTGGAGCCAATCACTGGAGCTGTAAATGTCACATGACTAATTACTGTACAGTTGCAGGAAAATGCATACATCATTATATTGTTTAATATTATATTAGCAAGTGGCTGATTTCAATGAGCTTTCCTTTGTGTCGCATCACAGTGTTACAGCTACAAAACTGATTTTTAAACCGTCCCAGTGATGCTTTGCCTTGTTTTGTTCATGCATCACTGACTGATCTGATGCTAGTATTGTGCATTATAGTGACATGTATTTACATGTTTTCTGCTTAATGCCACTGTATTTCTTCCTTTATTTGCTCTGCAACGCAAAACGTCAAGATGGGGTTATTTGGCTGATCATGTGATCTCATTCTCAGTTCATCTCACCTGAAGCTCGGTTTGGAAGAAGAACTTCAGGGGGCATTGTGAGCAGTCGTAGATCTTGTCCTCCTGCCCGTGAGCGGTGAAGATGTGCTGCTGCAGTTTACAGGCCTGCACGAATACTGCAACGAGACACAACACATGTTAAATCACATCTTTCCAGTTTTGCATCTTAAAGTTTTTTGACACACAGGAATATGCTTACTTTCTTGAAATTAGTACTGCTGACAAATTAGTAGACAATATTTTTATGCATTTAAGATAATCTCTTCTGCTCAACAAGGCTGCATTTACTTATGAAAAAATACATTAAAAATATATATTTGTATTTTTTATAATTAAAATTAACTGTTTCCTATGTGACTGAGATTGTCAAAGTGCCACATGCTCTTTCGGAAATCTTTCTTATATAAAGATTTGCTGCACAAGATTATTATTAATGCTGAAAACAGTTTATTTATTTTTTTATTATTTTAATTTTTTTAAATCTATCTATCTATCTATTGTGGAAACAATGATACTTTTTAGTTTTTAGGATCCTTATAAATACAAAGTTCAAAATCTTAATATTTTTAGGGCCAATATGAAAGCAATGTCTTTTCTGTCACTTTTCATCGATTTAATGTGTCTGATGAATAAAAGTATAAATAAATAAAAGAAAGAAAGAAATGACAGAGGTTGGAAACTTTAAAAGTCACAAATGTGTTGTAGACGATTGATCTCAGCATAATTTATATACTTCCATGCTATTTCATAGTTTTACTGAGTTTACTATTATTGAAATACGTAGAATGCTGTTATAATAAATAATGAGTTCTTTTAACTGCTGTGTACATACAATAAAACTACTTTTTAAAAAGAAAATGTTTTGAATGCCATAAAGTTGTATGAAATTCTGTCAAATCACTTTTCTTCATGGATCACATATAATAAAGCAAACACTTAACACTTTACAGTAGTGTTTATGATGAAACACACACAAGGATGCAGAGGAAGTACTCTCTGGTTATTTTATTTTATTTTTTTCATAATATTACTCAGTTCAAATGAGGAAAGACACGTGTTCTGTTTTCCGAGCTCAGTTTTTACAGTTTGGCAGCATATGAAAGAAGTATTGTCATGAATGAGTGAATCAAGATGCTGGGAAACCTGAATGTTTCCAGTCCTTCACATCATGGGGGAATCAATCCCTCCTGCGCACAACTTTTTTGGTCAGAACACTCTGTGAATGTAATGCGGCTTTGATTCACCGTCCAGCTGGAAGCATCCAGGGTTTGGCAAGCCCTGCTCTGTGTCTGAGTGGATAATGGTCAGCGGTCGGTGTTTTGACTCATAGTGAACAGTGAGGAATAATGATGTGCTTTATTTAGAGCCACTGTAGGGACATAAACAAGCACAGGAACTGCATTCACTTCCACATGCAAAAACACTGTCTCTCTTAGTCAACAGTGCTAATTATATTGACTTTATTAATATTCATGCAGACTCGTTATTTATGTGTAACCTGATTTCAGTCACATATAATCTTTGAAATGGCACTTAAAACACATAGAGCTGCTGAACGTGTGTGTGTGTGTGTGTGTGAGAGAGAGAGAGAGAAAGAGAGAGAGAGCATGCAGTAATTCTCACAGGAGTACTTCAAACATGCTGTTTGTTTTTAGAGACCCATATGTTAAGGGTGGCTAGTCACACACACACACACACACACACACACAACGAGTCTTGCCTCTGAGGTAAAGAGTGAGTTCTGGTCTTCGTCTGAATTTCTTACGAGGGATAAACAACTTTTCGCCTTCATGTCACTGTGTGGATTTAAACCCAACTTTGATGTTCACTGCTACCAAAACAACCTTTATTAGGGTCAATGAGAACCGGTGTCTTCTAATTCAAATCATACATGTAAAATGGGTTTGAGATCCTGAATATGAGCATAAATGAGAGACAGAGAGAGAGAGAGAGAGAGAGAGAGAGAATGAGAGAGAGAGAGAGAGAGAGAGAGAGAGAGATGGACGTGATTTGTTTTCAACCATGCAGATAATGGTTACTTGTGTAAATCTGAGAAATGTAAATCTAAATGTTTATTTTTTTAGTAAAATAAAATTTCTCTATGGAGGCAATGAATGGTGCCAAACTGCACTTTTTGTCAAGAAACAAAGCATCTAATGTGAAAGCAAGGATTAACTAAATTAAGGACTTCAGTGTGTGTCCGTGAAAAAACGCATTCAAGATATCCAAGATGGCTTTTGAGTTATACCATTACATTATTATTGCTGAATAAAATGTAGTGTGTTCTTCTGTTCTTACAAAAAAAATTAATGTGGGTGTTTGGAGGTTTTGATCATTTGTTTGATGAATGTGTTACGACTTATGTAATGCAAATAAATATTCTGCACATTTTAAATAAAGTCCACCAATAGTTCCTAAAAAAAGCTCTTTTACAGTTATATAACGTTAATAAAAAGCCTACAAACATGTAATACACTGAGTAATTTAGAATAGAAATAGGCCACACTTTACAGTAAGGATCACAAATGTGCAGAATGAGATTATGGGATGTTACTTATGCATGCTAATATTAGAGCGCAGCTCCATTGATTTAAAGAATATTTTCAGACTTTCAAATTTTCATGTTGATGAATCCAGACATCCATGAGAATAATGAATGCACAGATTTTCTTGTTTCATTTATACAAATGCATTTATACAACAAGGCTTTCATATTAATTGGTTAACTCCGTGTTAGGGAATCAATTAATGATTTGGTATAAAAAGTATTATTAAATGTATTGTACAAGAAGTCATTTTTTTTCTATTGATGGGCACACATTCACAAACCCAGTGCCAGGCAGCATCTTTGTGCACACAACTGAGTGTAAAACAGTAGTGTTTTGTTGTGTAAAGTGAGACAAAAGCTCATAAGTGGCATGCCGAGTGTTTGTTCTGCGCTCGGCTTCCTCCAGGGTGAGCGGAGCTACTTTCAGCTGCGGGCTGCCTGACTTCACATAGCTGTCAAATGTGTCCCGCGAGAGCGACACTTCTGACATCTCCCCGCTGCCTCTGGATGGCTCCTCGACTCCTCTTTTACCTCCTTCCTCCCTCTCTCCTCTCTCATCCTCCCTCGCTTTGCATGATCACACTGTGTATGTCCTTCCCCATCCGCATTACTCCATGCCTGCCTCCGCTCTCTCAGGCTGCAGTCCCCAAACAAACGCTTCTATTAAAACTGGTCGACTTGAAATAATGCATTAAAATTGTATATAATTTCTGATTTTCAACTGGTGAAATGATATTACTTATGATCATTATTTGTGCCTGTAGAGGACTGAGAGAATGAGTTGAATTGAAAGGCCATCATATTCTACATAATATAGCATAAACGTTTCAGAGTCTCACACTAGGGTTGATCATTTCAGTTCCAACCCTGGAACATCCCGAAGACGTGTCTTATAAATTATATATTAAATACATTATATTTGACTCTGACCCATGCACATTTTTCTCCCCATCCGAAATATATTTAAATACGTGCCAAATATGTTGAAAACAGTAGAGCACAATGAAATATATTTTTTATTTGAAAATATATTTAGTTTTTAACCTTCAGATACCAAAATATATATGAAAATGTATTTCAGGATCCAGAAAACACATTTCCAGGCTTACAGCATAAATTTTAGCTAAATGTAAATGTGGATGGAACAGCCACAACTAGAGATGACAACTAGATTTACTAGACTTTTTATATATTGCAATTTTTGACATGTGAAACGTGAATATATTTTCTTGGACAGAAATGTGTGAATGGCAAAATATATTTTCAAATGCTTGAAAATCTTTATAATATAGATTTTGTTTTTGCCATATTTGGAACCACAATACATTGGTGTCAAAACAGCAGCTGATTGCCACGGTGTATGAATAACCTCTCAAAAGGAGATTTTTGTGTTACGACCAAAACTCAAGAAGCACAGAACGGTGTTTGCATCTGTCTGCCGCAAATACACTACAAGAGATGCACATAATGCGATCAGCTGTCTGAAGTCTGCTTCTGCGGAGACAAGCAGCAATGGAAATACACTCAGTGCTCTGTTTGCAGTCGCACTTGCTGGCAAGGTGAGTTAGAAAGCACTCACACAATTGATCAAACCCCAGGCTACTGTTTTCAAGCAGAACCCAATTTCAGAAAACACATTTTGCACAAATTAAATGATCTAGCTAGTGTGAAAACACCCCTAGATCAGTGTCGGGATGTGTTGTGTGACGCATGTGTTCATATGTTAGTCATGATTTCTGCAGTGCGGATGCTGTCCTCACAGAGCTGCTTTCTTTTCTCTCTCTTTCTCTCTCTGCTGCATGATCAATATGAGTGCGGAAGGAGATGTGGGACCTGTCTGTCAGGCGCCAACACCAAATAAAGCCAGAATGAAAAAAAAAAAAGTCAGTAGGAATGAGAGAAGCAGAGAAAGACAGAGAGAGACAAATGAAGCATGTTGTTGAGGCGGCAGTAGAGAAATACATAAAGATAAAGTGATAAGATACAGTTTAAGGTTTAAAGTTATATGCTTTATGTAGCTCCTGAATCAGGAGAAACCTTCTCAAACAAGGAGAGAAAAGCAAAAACCTTTTAATGCAGATCTACCAAAGGCTTTGAGGTTGTGAAGCAATGCTACAAATGACAGAAAACTGTTTGTCTGTAGAAACTGCAAATGTGATTCAACATTTGTTGAATTCCTGATGTAAACGCTAACCACAATTCTACAGATCGCCAAATCATCCTAAACATGCTGATATTGGAATTGAATCTTAACAGTAACTCTCATATATAACATTGCAAATATATGCAATGGAAACCAGGCTCTCTGCAGGAACTAACAACTTTGTGGCACACATAGACTTTACTCAGGGTAGCACCATTTTTGATTTTTGCCAGGAATGAAAATGAGGCTGTGAGGGACTGAAGTATAGTGCATTTTATGGATTAACAACACACCGATCGTTCAGCTGACAAAGCATATTTCCATACTTGCAGTATTAATGTACTTTCAGTAGATGAAAAGTTGTGATATAGTGTTTTTATAATGTGTCACTATTGCTTCATCAGATCATGTGATATGACAGCTTTATGATATGATATTTTTCAAAAAATGTATCCTTATGACTGGTTTTGTGGTCCAGGGTCACATATTTACATTAAAGGTACTAATACACACCCTTGGGAGCTACACAATGTACAAAGGCTAACCTTTATTTCTGAGAGTGTATTTTGATTGTTTGAACACAGTTCCATCATAAAGGTCCAGGTGTTTGTGAAAGCCCGACTTAAGCAACAGTCTGAAATGAAGCATTGCGCACTGAGCAGCAAACAGAATCTGTGAGCTCTGGGATTTCATCATGCAGACAGTTAACCCTGCTGACACCAGAGGTGAGACGCTTTCCTCCTTCACATCCAGAGACAGAGCAGATCATTGACATCAACATCCACTAATCCTGCATGCACCAGTCTGAGGAAATCAATGTCTGTGTGTCATCTTAAATGCATGGAGTGATCTTGATTGGGGAAAACCAGTTTCCAGTATGCATCTGAATTTGGTGTTTACACTGTATCCTATGGTGCAGCTCGTGAAAGAATACCCAGTGTCAACAGAATCATAATTTCATTTGTGTTATTTCAAAGGTTTGATGTTTTGATCATTCTAAGATGTGGAAAACTGTTGCTAAAATATAAAATATAAAATTTTAAAATAAATAAACTATGGGTGATGATGTTATATGAAAGACTGCTTGATTTTAGTTCTGCTTTGGCATACGCACACACACACACACACGCACACCCACACACACACACACAGGCGAATATAAAGATGTACCTATAAAGCAGACGGGACACTTGAAGGTGCCTCCCATGCCCTCAAAGCTGTGCTCGATGAGGTGACACTGCAGCTTCGCTGGAGAGTCGAAGGTTTGACTGCATAGTTTACATTCATGAATGAGACCTTCCTCTGGAAAAAGACAGAAAAACACAAACACAAGCTGCATCACTGGAAATGTCTCAAAGATACACAATACGATTTGTATTGCATTTTAAGCATTCTCATGAAATGAACCTCGGTCAAAAATAAACAGGAGACATTGAAACCATGTCAGATGCTCATTATTTATAATTATATTATATTTATATTATATTACTTTTAATAACATTGTTTCATAATTTACAGGATTTGAATAATTGTAAAAGTATACACTTTGTAACCACCGTTTCCAAAAAAAAAAAAAAAAAGTAAAAACTTTGTACCACAACTTAAAGTAGTCAAAAGACACGTCTTATTTAATTAAATGAGTATTTATTTAAATAATTCCTGTATTGTTTCTAAAACAATACAAATGATTCAAAATGGATTAAAAAATATTAATGATATTTTTGTTCTGATATAAATGCATTTGATTAATTTTTTTATTATTATTCACTTATTTTAATTTCAAAATTTTCAACACGACAATACTGACTGAACCCCTGATTTACTGAACACAATTCATGTTTTAGTTATAAACCTAGAATGTGATCATGATTGAGACTCTACAAGGGGTAAATAAGCTTTGTTTAAAGCACGATTACAAACTGCATGTATACAGTGGAGTTGATGTTATCGGTGATATCAGAGCTGGTCTGATCTTGAAGGTCTGCGTGGGCATATGTGGTTGCACTGGCACATGGGAGAAACCCCAGAGGAGTCGTTGGCACAGGTGGCCACAGATGGCATTTAGCATAGAGTGAGCAGTGACAGGATCTTCAAACACACCTTCAGCACCCAAACACAATACTAGACTGGTTACAACACACATAAAACTTCATTTTTTTTATTAATGCGAGTGGTTTGCCCATGCAGAAGTCACCTTCACAATGCCGGCGTGCTGTGGGCGATTGCCAGGGCATTGCTGGGAGGTTGTTATGTTGTTTACACGGCTGCCAATTCAATAGAGCCGACCTCTAAGACCGTATTCTGGTCTCTAGATATCTGTGCAATTCAAATGTATAAACTGTTTTCATTTGTAATACATTTTAAAACATTACTTTTTTTTTCTCGTGATGGCAGAGCTCTATTTTCAGCAGATTGCTGAACAGAGTTTAAAGAACAATATGTATGTTTGAAATAGATATAAAGAGTTTGTCATAATGCATTCTGAGATTGGCTGATCTTCAATGGATACATGTGATGCTGCAGCAATACGGCGGCAGATACTGACCTGAGAACAGCTCACTGAGGGAGTCGTGCATCTCTTAATACACGATGAGCCAAATTAACAGTGATTAAAGCCCTGGGAGTTAAACACTGACTCCTCCTCCTGTGTGTGTGATTTCCCTGATGACTTCAGCAGCTCAGGCGGGCTGCCGTGTGTTTATTCATTTAACGCTGAAAATGGTTTAGGAGGGCTTTATAGGGGAAACTTTATCAAATCAAACACTGATGATTAATGATGGATCTAAGCTATACTTTATTTATGAATGCTGTAGTGTTTCTGCATGTGATCTACATGCGAGATTGATATCTCATTACTGATTAAGAGACAAAAGACATCCATACAGTTATCAAAGGGCTAAAGAAATCCCACATTATAATATACACTGGGAGGCTGAATTTTAACAAATGCATTTCTTTATATTGAGTGGCATTAAGTCATTATGAATTTTGACACACTTTATTTTAAGTTCTCGGTAACACTTTATAATAACTGCACACTATTAATCATTAGTTAAGCATTAGTAAACAGATAATTCATAATTTATAAAGCATTAATAGACAGTAATAAGCAGTTTATAAATACAGATATAAATGCTTTATTCTTGATTTAAAAGCATATCTATAATGTGTTTAATAATTGTATTTTCATACTTTATTCATGATCAATTTATCATTTCTCAATGAAGTATAGCATTATTTACAAACCAGTTATTTAGGAGTTGCCAGTGATTCATAAGATCACAAGAAATGTAGTAAATTCAGGTAGTTATAAAGCATTTAGTAGTGGTCAGTTAACTATTTATTTGAGCTCATCTAAAGTGAGTCTAGTTATGCCTTGTAAAGCATTTATAAAGGATATTTAAAGGCTCAGTTATCTTCTAAACAAAAAACGGAAACAAACACAATACAGTGATACAGAACATAGAAATATTAACAGCCTTTAAATCTCATTTGTAAAAGCTTTACAAGGCATAAATAGTCCTCACTTTAGATGAGCTCACAAAAATATTTAACCAACAACTACATGTTTTATAACTACCTGAATTAACCATGAATTACAGTAGAAATACATGTTAATAAACCATTTATTAACACTATAAGTAACTATTACTATATGTCTGAATAAAAAGACGTATGAATGCACATTTAAATAGTTTATTAATCATTTACTTACAATTTCTAAGTGTTCTTATGAACCACTGACAACTCCTTAATAACTGGTGTGCAAATAATGCTATACTTAATTTAGAAATGATGAATTGATCATTAATAAAGTATAAAAAAACAATTATTAAATACAATTTAGATATGCTTTTAAATCAGGTATAAAGCATTTATATTTGTATTTATAAACTGCTTATAAATGTCTATTAATGCTTTATAAATGATGAATTAACTGTTTCCTAATGCTTAACTAATGATTAATAGCATGCAGTTAAGTGTTAACGTTAAAGTCAGTATGCTAGTAATAGTATGCATGCTAGTTAATAGTGAGAATTTGTCCATACAATAAAGTGTTCCATGAATTCTTATTAAAATAGAAAATAAAATAAAATAATGAAAAACATTCTCACAATTCTTGACTGGGATATCTACCAAATTAAAGACATTTGTGGGATCCTAGATACAGTCATCAAAATCTCTATCATAAAGCAAAATTAGGCTATTACAATTTTTAACTGAACTGAACACTTGCATTCATTCATGGGACAGACCGATTTAATTTAAAGGAATACTTCACCCAAAAACGAATATGTTTAATAATTTACTCACCCTTGCATTATTCCAAACCTTTCTTCTGCCCATTGACTTCCATAGAATGAAAAAATATTTATACCATGAGAGTCAATGGAAACCAGAAACTGTTTGGTGGCCAACAATCTTCAAAATCCTTCTTTTGAGTTCAGCAGAAGAGCGAATGTGGGTGAGTCAATGATAACAGCATTTAGATTTTTTGGGTGAACAATCCCTTTAAATGCAGTTTTCAGTCCCTTTCAGTGTGCATGAATACTGCTTCACTGTAAAATCTTTTGGTAAGTGCTTTGGTGCCAAAAATGTAGACCTAATTTGAACATATCGTTATCCTGCTCACATACAAGACCAGATATACATAAAGCCAAGCATTAGCATAATTTCACAGCACACACACTCTTCATGTTAATACCTCTCGGCATTCACCAAATAAGCATTTCACACACTCTTTCTTTCCTCGTCTCGCAGTGTCTCTCCGTCAGTTTGTCGGCCGCCCCATGAGCCGCTCACACCAGGAGAGAGGAAGTTCATTAGCTCAGCTAAATCAGAATTAGTCCCTTCATTCTGACGGCCTGAACTTCATTAGACGGCCCCTTCACAATCCAGCAGGGAGACGTGATGAATCAACGCGGGACGATATCTTGCTTCACACAGCAGATTCACACTCCCTCCCCACCGCCCGCCCTTTCTCTTTCACCATCTTCATCTCTTTCAGTTCACTTATTCTTATGTTTCCACTGAAATCAAGAATAAATTGCTCAGAAATGAGAAGTGAGTCATGTATGAATGAAAGCCACATGCCCGCAGTCCTGCATCACACATGGTCAATAAAAGCCATTTCACTGCACGAGTCACGGGACAAAACCTGAACAGTTCAGAGAAAAGAACTGCTTGCAAATCAGAGATTTCTCTCACGTAACTATCACTGCATCTATAAATGATTTCAGTTCTGTCTCCTCTAAATGTAGTCGATGATAATAACCATATAAAAAAACAGAGATGTCTGCAGTACAGTGCTGATTTTTTCCTTTGGCTCGCGTGTTCTGTAGCCGCCCCACTGATGCCTGTTGCCATAGTTTCACAATTCAAAAGAGGCAAGAGTACCAATCAGATAAAGGACAGGACACAATTAGCAAACAAATCAGATTGTTGTGCAGCATGCCAAATGAAGGAGAAGGCACGGAGGAGCAGGTCCTGTGAGATTGCAACGCAGATATCAAACAGCACGCTTCAGATCGTGTCGTGCTATAGAACATGCAGAGATACAGCGATCTGAATCAGCCATGTATGAAAATCATTTTATAGCATAATCTGATACATACGGACTTACTGATTACTCTGTGTGCATAGTTTATGAAAACATAACACTTAAGTTATTTTACAGTTTCTGTACACATTTCCATACAACTTGAATAATAACCGCAACAAAAAATGCTTCAGATAAAATAATTTCACTATTTAACCATGAATATTTTTTTTTGTAATTCTTAAATTTGTGGTGAAGTTATTGTAATGCATTCAGTAGAAATGTCCTCAAAAATGAATAACTGATTCAAACGGACATGAATAATGACTTCAAATAATGACTTAAAATGTAAATTAATTCTATTAACCTGTTAGCCAGCACCCCCCATTATGGGACTCACAGCTGAAAGTGCTCTACCAAACTTAAAATTGTAACAGTTTCTTACTTCAGTGTGTTATAAACACTGAAACTTCTTTGGAAAGAAGAACATTTGGGTTTTACTTTTCATCAACCAAATTTGATAATGCTGAAAAATATTAAAAGTTATAGACACTGAAGTGCCTTGAAATGTTTTTTTTTTTTTTTTTTTTTACCACACTTAAATATTTTTTTTAGTTGATATAAGGATAGATGAAATCAGTCCTGGAGCAATCTAGAAAAGTAATATGTTGAAAGTCACATGTCTCATGAGATTATATTTCAAATCTGAATAAGATATCATGAAAAATTTGACTCCTGCTAATATTTTTATATGTCTAGACCCCCCCCCCCCCCCCCCCAAAAAAAAAAAAGTGAAAAGCTTTCAAAACATAAACAGTTCTATAAACTTTGGAAATCATTGAAAGTGCTCCATTTTAAATACTGAACTCATAAAAACAGAAATACTTCCAATAATTAAAATCATCAAGAGATTACATTAACAGATGAAACAATGGTGCAGAAACTCTATGAACCATAAGCACTGCTAAAGGCACAGCAATGCAAAAATGAAGGTAAGTTGATGATTTGGGAAGGAAATTCTTATTGTGGAGGACATTTTAATGGACAAAAAATTTGCATTTGCAAGATGTTGTCAATATTTTCCTGGTAGGAGAGGACTGTTTATCTTAAATGCATTTACCTGCTAAAAATGAGTTCAGCTGAATAACTAAAACAAACTAAAAGTCCCAAAACTCCTTTGATTTCAAGGGGTCTTTAAAGAATTAAAGTGAAAAAAGAATCAATTTAGGCTGAATCAAATGCTTGTGTAAAACAGTGATGATGTGATGAGCACAATTTAGAGTTTTAAGTATTTTTCTCTTTCTTCCTGAAGGTGATGTCTGATGGCATCACGTTCACATGAAGCTGTGCATGAAAACCTGACTGAAAACTGCAGTGGCTTCCATCAGCGGGGGATTTTGAGGGTAGGCGCCCTTGTGGGAGAATGTGTTGTGTGTGTATTTGTATTGATGTGTGAGGCAAGGCAGGCGAGAGGGAGCCCTCGGGCTGCTGTCTGCACCTCACAATCACAAAACTGAGAGACACGCTCCCTCTACGCTTGCAATTATACTCACACACACATATAGAAGAAACACAGGCGCAGAAGAAAGACTTCAGTAATTCACTCCCACTGGATGTGTACTCAGAGACACTGACATCTCGTCTCAAGGGAAACAGTTCTTTTCAGCCCCCCTCACTTGAGTCAGGGAAGGACTACCCTGTTATATACCAGGTGATGGGGTATGTGAAGGTCACACGTGATAAGTACGCCCAATGTGACACTGCTCAGGGTGAGTAATGTGGGCACTGTAAAAGGAGCAAGCCAAAAAACATCTAATGCAATGGAGACAACAGCTGCACAAACAAGACTAATGGAACTGCTGCCGGGTTTCTAAACATGATTGTGTGAATAGCTCCATTTTCCATTCTAAAGTCACCCGTTTTCCATATGTGCTCATAAACACATGTGCTACTTGTCCAGTGAAAACTCAGATGACTGCTTGCTTTGGACGAATTCAGCTTCTCCTGACTCCTGCCAGTAGAAAACCAGCTCTGATCTGCTGCCAGATCTGTCAAGAGGACCATGCAGAAGAAAAAAAAAACAACCACACTGAGGTCAAAGCATGCTGAACTCATGCAGCCTTCCAGCTGTGGAAGACAGCCTTTCTACATACAATCTACAATATCTTAATGCAGCCAGGATTTCACTCGAGGCTAAAAGGAGGTGGAAGCCATTTCAAATAACACTCTCTGTAGTATAGTCTGTTTAGCTGTTAGAAGAACGGAAAATAACAAAAATTGTCACATTTTAAAACAACAGTACTTGTGCATACGGGTTTGTGCTCAATGTTCAAATTTTCAAGTCTTTCTTTGGTAACTGTAGCCACTATAAATGGAAATGTATAAAATTTGGCATGTGTACTCAGAATGTCCTGCTCTCCATCTGTACCAATTTTTGTGCACTTTGGACTCTGCGCTCACAAGATACAGGCCAATTAGCCACTTTGGACCACATCAAAATTGACTCAAAAATTAATCAAATTGCTTCAAGGACTTTTGTCAGCCTCGTGTGAGTTCTACACATTGGATGGAATATGTGAAATGAAGTCTGTGAAGTGACGTGTGGCCCATACCCTGAATGTGTGCACTTCATTTAACTCATCCAAGTGCACACACACAGTATTGAACACACACACACACAGAGCAGGTGGGCAGTCATATTGCTGTGGGGGTTTGGTGCCTTGCTCAAGGAACTCACCTCAGTTGTGGTATTGAGGGTGGAAGAGAGAGCTGGTTATTTAATCCCCCAACCGACAATCCCTGCTGGACCTGAGACGCAAACCTGCAACCTTCAGGTTACAAGTCTGACTCTCTAACCATTAGGACACGACTGCCATATGTCAGAACTTTTGTGATGTGTCCGTTCTCATTACACTGATGTACACACCAATAACACACTACAATGATTCAATGTTTTGTGCCATTCAAACAGTGCTCCACATGTGAAATGCACAGGAGACAACTATTTCTCATTCTGCCCATCTGAGCATGAAAAGTAATGCCTAAAGATACACACAGATAGCAACTGTCTCCAACAGCTCACTAACAGCACTCACCCAAACAGACAGAACAACTCATCAAGCCCATGTGAGTGCAAAAAAATTACTAAATGGTACCAAACAGCTCTATGAAAGAAAAAAAAAAAAACAAGTCCAAAGTAGCAGATATGGCAATGCAATGGATGGACAAGTGGTGTTGTCTAGCTATTTAGGGGTCCAAGCACAAAGTAATGGAACCCTACTGTACCACCAACAGCTCAAATCAAATGAATAACATTTGGAACGTATGGGCTAGAATATTTTTTTTCCTCTGATTCCTTGGCTCAAGATACTTTGATTAATTTGCATCTATCTAATCTAAGTATAATCAGTTTGTATATATATTCAAGCAAACTAACCTCCCACTTAGACTTTTGGAGATGCTGGGATCTAAGGATCTTCGGATCTAAGCCCATTTCCTTATTAGGGACGGTGGGCAAAGGATCACCAATCAGTCTCTCAGTACACATGACCAGTGTTGGGGAAAGCTACTTTTAAAGGTAATGCATTACAATATTGTGTTACGCCATAAAAAAGTAACTAATTGCATTACTTAGTTACTCTTTATGGAAGGTAATGCATTATGTTACTTTTGTGTTACTTTTTGTCACCAGGGCTGGACTTGCTTTTTTGTTTGTTTGTTTTAATAACCACAGTAAAGTAACGGCCTTGTTGAAAGTTTTAAATGATATTTTTATTTCGATTGATTCAGGCAGCTCAGGTTTTAGTTTTATTAGATCTCAGTGCAGCATTTGATACCATTGATAACAATATTCTTGTCTCTTATCTAGAAAAGATAGTGGGAATCTTGAGTGGTTCATGTCCTTTCTTTCTAATAGGATGTTTTCTCGGCCCAGTCTTGTTTTCATTATAATTGTTACCCTTAGTTTCTATATTTTATAAGCATGGAGTATCTTTTCATTGTTAGGCAGATGACACTCAGGTATATCTACCTTTGCAGAAACAGGATAAAAGCATTTTTGATTCACTTTTGAGTTGTTTACATGAAGTTTAATCTTGGATGTCACAAAATTATCTAAATTTGAATGAAAGCAAAACTCAAATAATCTGGTTCGGGGCTCCTGACTCCCAAAACGCTTTTGACTTGGGCAATATAGCTCCCTTCTGTAAATCTGTGGTGAAAAACCTTGGTGTTCAATTTGATAGTTCTTTGAAATTTGAAAAACAGATCAAATCCGTGGTCAAATCTTGTTTCTTTTATTCAATATCAATAGCAAAGGTTAAACCATTTCTGTCTGCCAATGATTTTGAAAGGATTATTCATGCTTTTATTTTTGTACAACTACTTTAAGGATTACTGTATATGGGTATCAGCCAAGTACTGTTAAATCGTCTTCAATTGGTTCAAAATGCTGCTGCTAGGCATAAAAACAGCATTTGACACCGATTTCAGGGTCATTTCAATGGTTTTCAGTGCAGAAAAGAATAAGAAAGAAAGAAGTAGAGGAACCAAAAACATCAAAAGTTAAATTTTTGACAACCGTAAAGGCCAAAACACGGGCACAGGAGGGGTGTCAGTGAATAAATGGGAAAAAAGGAACTTGCAATAATTATTTGTAAAAGTACCTTTGATATTTCATTGACAATGTAAAAGTAAAGCATTACTTCATTAGTTACTTGAAAAAGTAATCTGATTATGTAACTTAAGTTAACTTGTGATACATTAACTTACCCCCATTACTGCACATGACTGTCTTTTAGCCTTTTTTGTCCTGTTTGGCAGTCAAACCAAACAAGGCAGTTACTGAAGAGCACAAGACAAACTCATTGACAAGAGAAAAAGGACATCAGCTATTGAGTCATTTCCACTATAGAGACTATTTAGAGTTCCCACTTCAGGTCCTGGGAGATTGTATGCTTTATGTTGAGGGGCAATTCCACTCTTTTCTCCAGTGTTTTAAGTTGTGAAAGTAGAAACAGATCCGGGTATGAAGATATGGCTGTGTGTACTAAAGCATCCAACTGGCCGTGTTCCTGTAGTGCAGGCACAGCCTCCAAGGTCATCCACATCGGGCTGTTCTCTCATACTGTTGGCTGCATTAAGAACATTTCATCTGCTCCCAGCATCCCAGCGGCTCGACTTCCTCCCGGGAAACCAGGTGGAGTGTTAAAAACACTACACATATGGTGAAGTCAAGCTGCTCGGAGGCTGCTGGGTGTCTGCTGTGGGGATAGCAGCTCCTAAAAGGCCCAGCTGGTTGTTGGAAAAGGCCTTCTATATTATTGCACCCCAGCGGCTACCTCTTTCTAGAAAGAGCACTGGCCTGCTCGCACCAGAAGGCCATTTTAAACTCCTATTCAACAGCCCTCACCAATATCTCTCTCAGACCGACTCTGGATCCAATGCAACATTTGGTGTTCCACTGCTGTTTAATCAAATTCCTCCATCTGGCCCCAGTTTTCCAGCAGAACAGGGCAAGGTGCCTCCAACTGGATATTGTAGTGGAAACCACAGGCTGCAGACAAAACATGTATACAGAACAACATTTATATGTAAAAGATGAATGACAAATAAAAGGATCGGGTAGTACCGGTATGACATGGGGGCATTTTGTTGGCATGGGTTGAGTCACATGCTATGGCCTTCGAGGTCACCAGATCTCAGCCTAATGGGAGATTTTGGTGTTAGACAGTGGTCTCCACCATCACCATCATCAAAACACTAAATGAGAGAATATTTTATATATCTGGTGTTCCATTCCTCTTGCAGAATCAATTCCAATATGCATGAAGGCTGTTCTGGCAGCAAGTGGTGGCGGTAGCTCAGAAACACTGACATTACACTATATAGGAATAAACTCTTAAGTAAATCTCCAGTCTTTTTCACATGAGTACTATTAATGTTGCAACCTATGTGGAATAGAGCATTCCAAACCTCAGGTTTCATCTCAGTTCGAATACGGCCTTAGAAGGCAGCTGAGGCAGCTCACTAGGTTATGGAACTTAGCCAAAGTAAAAATGAGAGCAGACAAAAGGAGATGTCTTTTTTCTGCAGTGTCTCCAGGGCTTCACCCTTGATGTGGCGCATTCATCATCGTGCCTCCAATATCAGTTATTCAGCGGCTCGTCTGCTTACAGCAGAATTAATTTGAGCTTTAATTACTCTCATCGGTGGAATGCTGATGAAGGCAAGCAAACGGGCAGCTTGGGACGCCGCCGCACTCACTGCACTGCTTTCATACCACCTCAATTCCACACGGACGCATGAGCTGGCAAACAACCGGCAGGCTGGCCGCGTCAGGACCCATGGTCTCAGATACAGCCCAGAGCACATGAGAGATAAATCGAATGACAAACCGTATATGCATGACAGGTATGTAAGGGATAAGGCAGACAGCCATAACAGCAAAACAAGCCCAGATAGGGTTATCAGAACCTCCCTTTGAACAAGCAACCTAGTAATATGACAAACACACAACAATATTACTATGTTTTATGATCCCTTTTTATCATCAATTTAATCCGTTTTTATTACAGGCACGTGTATAAGAATGTGCATGTGTTTATATGAATGGTGACAATGGGTCTGGAAAATGGACCACTCTCAAAAAAAAAAAAAAAAAGCTAAACGATACATCTTTGAACCTTATTTACCCCTAAGTGGTACATTTTAGTACCTTAAAAGAACATATTAGAAGATTAGAAATAAATATGATATTAATACTTTAAAAGTAAATATTAGTACCTTTTAAAAGGGTTCTACTTCGGCAACAGTGGAAAGCCTTTATTTATTTTTTTATTATTATTATGGTTTTTTTAGAAATGCATGGCTAGTTGTATGAATGCAATGATCCTGTGTTACTATGCATATAGACAATGGAGTGACAGTAGAGCTCTTCTTCACTTATGATTACTGTGAAAAACTAAATTATTTCAGAATATAACAGTTGGTTAGTGCAGTAAATGACTAGTTGATTAGTCAATTAAACACATTTTAAAAAGTGTTTACACAGAATTTATATTTAATATTTCAAAACACCTAAACAAAACCCTACATATAAGAAGGCAAGGGGTCACAAAGATAATTTGCTAAACTTATTTTTAACATGGAATTGTGTTTTAATTAAGCAGAGCATCGCATCAGCAAGGTCGTGGTATTGATTCCTGAACTGATAAAATGTACACCTTAAATGCAATGGAATTCATTTTGTATAAAAGTGTTTGCCAAATTTATAAATGTAATATAAATGTTAATACGACAAAGACAGATAGTAGATAAGCCTACAGATAGATACTTAATTAATATCAACTACAAAGAAAATAAAAGACTTTCCTCACAGCAGATGACTTGAAGTTTGACAGTAATTAAAATCTAAGTACAGATCTTTCTGTTTTGTTTTAAAAAATGAACACTAGACCAGAGTTGAGAGGCCAAATGTTTCCATTCACATCCAAATAACAAAAAACATGCAACAAAAAAATTAACTGATGTATATTTAGAACAAATTATGATGTTAATAATAACACATGAACTAATTGAAATCCCTTCTAGCTTCACCTACAACCTAAAGACAGACATAAAGTGCACTAGTCTGGAGGTCACAGAAGAGAGCTAATGGTGTCATGTAGACGGACTTTGCGCAGGTCGAGGTCTGGTCGTGACTGGATGCTCTGACTCCAGCTACAAAAAAATCTCTGCTTAATGAACAGCTGGGTCACCAACGCTTGGCACTTTCATTTTTCTTAATGATAATAATCATTACAGTGTAAGCATGTTTCCCCAAAGTCGGCAGAGTTAGCAGACACTGGCAGGCAACGCTGCCATTAAGAAGCAAGGAGTCTTCATCAAAGAAGTTCAGATGCTCAAAGAAAATGACTCTAATCACTAATGAGATCAAACTGCAATTAACACTTCATGCACTTAATGATGGGAAATGCTGAGCATGCCATGCTGGTGAACCTTGAAAATGACTTTAAGTTCTAAATGATTTCCCAAATGAACATACACTTTTTCCACAGTAATGTTTTGTTCAGTGGAACGTTTGTCTAGATACGTGTTTCAGAAGTGAATATGTTAAGATGAAGGATATTATATCAATGAAGGCCTTTGGAAATTACAAGATGCAATATCTAATTGCATATGTTACAATTAGCATACATTTTAGGTTGGGGGTATGGTCGAGTGAGTATAGACAAAATTCCTTACCGATACACTCGATAGCTTTATGCAACAAGCATGTCACTTGCTTAATCAAAGCAAGTTGCAGTGATCAGAGAAACCTAAAGAAATAGCATTCTCAATAACCAGATAATTTCAAAAACAGTTAGATGGCCTTTAACAACATCTTAAACATTAGCTTCTTGTTGTTGCAAGTTTACCCAGATACCAGAACTTGCAGTAACAAACAACAGCTTAAAGCAACAAGCAGATCTAGCAACAAGTATGATACTGACACTAGATAAGCTTTAATAAACAAGCAAGTAAAATCCCAATAGCTTAAAAGCGAAGACCTTTTGAATAGCATAGACTGGGGCAGCTTGCCTTTACAGAAGAGGAGCAGTAGTGAAGGGGTGCTCTTCTTTAATAAGAGGCTAAGAAGAGCAGCATGCCCCCTTAATGCAGTACAACATACGGTCAGTACTCTAAATTTAGGCAACAGGCAGTTTGCCCTTATCCAGATAAATGTTAGTATTAATAACAACCTTTAGTAGCAAAATCTACATACTGCACGTTTAAAGTATCAAGCACATTACTGATACACTAGATTGCTTTAAGCAGCAGCATACCACTGACTAAAACACAGCATGTAGGAAATAATAGTCAGATAAGTTTAATAAAATAACATTCCGAATAATAGATGAGCCTGAATCAGCAAGCCTATTTCGTATCAGACAGCCTTAAAGGGTTAATTCACCCAAAAATGAAAATTATGTCATTAATAACTCACCCTTATGCTGTTCCAAACATGTAAGGCCTCCTTTTAACTTCGGAACACAGTTTAAGATATTTTAGATTTAGTCCGAGAGCTCTCAGTCCCTCCATTGAAGCTGTGTGTACGGTCTACTGTCCATGTCCAGAAAGGTAAGAAACACATCATCAAAGTAGTCCATGTGACATCAGAGGGTCAGTTGGAATTTTTTGAAGCATCGAAAATACATTTTGGTCCAAAAATAGCAGTCTGGATATCCGGTTCGCGAACGAATCATTCAGTTCACCAAATCGAACTGAATCGTTTTAAAAGGTTTGCTTCTCTAATATGCATTATTCCACTAATGACTTAAGCTGTTAACTTGTTTTATGTGGCTGACACTCCCTCTGAGTTCAAACAAACCAATATCCTGGAGTAATGTTCATGTACTCAAACAGTATCTGACTGAACTGCTGTGATGAACATCGAGCCGAGCCAGATAACGAACAATAGACTGACTCGTTCACGAGTGAAGAACCGTTTGCATCGGTGTTCGGATGACCAGTAGTTATTTCGGACAGTTCGATTCAATAAATCGGTTGAAGAAAACGGTTCACCGGTTCTTTTGCGCTCGACGTAATGCCGTCATGATTGCCCTTGATTCAAGCCTTCGGTTTACCCGCACCCATAACACTAGCACAGAATCAGTTCAGAATCGTGATGTCACATGGACTACTTTGATGATGTGTTTCTTACCTTTCTGGACATGGACAGTGTACCGTACACACAGCTTCAATGGAGCGACTGAGAGCTCTCGGACTAAATCTAAAATATCTTAAACTGTTTTCCGAAGTTAAAAGGAGGCCTTACATGTTTGGAACAGCATAAGGGTGAGTTATTAATGACATAATTTTCATTTTTGGGTGAACTAACCCTTTAAACAACAGAATTAAAACAAGGCTCTTTGTGGTATGTTTAACTGGGTAAAGTTACCAGCATCTCAACACACAGTACGACAGCATGCCTAGTAAACATCTTACTGGACAACTAGCCTGTAACAATGAGCAATATTTGACGATAGCAAATATGCCAACATTGCATCAACAACACTTTTACACATGATCTGCTTTCTACCTTTTCATCCCTGAATGTCTTCTTCACAAAGCTATGTTTCTTATTTCATTCTCATTGCCTTGTGCTGTCACATTAGCACAACTTCAGCAATAAATTTGGGTCAAAGAGTCTATAGGCGCGTTTCCATTACCCTTCAAATTACGCAAATTGAAACTTCTGCTTCTGTCAAGATACACACAAACAGCCTATCAAAATCCGCTGTCATGACTTATCTATGCCATGAATGTTTTAGTCAGTTAATGGAAACCCCATCATTTCGCAATACTTTTTTATCAACATTTATAAAATATCGCCAAAGTTTTCGCTTCCAAGCTCAAGAACTTGAATCTGGTGAGATACTCTGTGGGAAACCAACCCGTCACTAAATTCCTCAATGAATGCTTCCATTAGAGATGGAATTCGCCGTCTGATTAGCTGAGCAAAGTGATAGCTGCTGAATAATCACTGAAAGGGCCTTATAAAGGGAATTATGATTGGCATATAGGTAGATGTGGACCAGCTGAGTGTCAGCTGATGCAAGTTTGACTAACTTAACCTGCCAGAACTAATGCTACACTCCATTTCTTTGTGTTGGATTAGCTGGATTGGATTAATTTCACAGATGTGATGCTTTGACAACAACCCAGGATTCAGTAAAATTGTCAAGAATAAAAAATTATAAAATTAGGAAGATATGTTCTGATAATTATTATTATTTTTTCAATTGTTCACTGCTTTTAGGCAAAAAAAATAAAATAATTATATATATATATATATATATATATATATATATATATATATATATATATATATATATATATATATATATATATATATATATATATATATATATATATATTAAAAACAGTATAATAATAATAATAATAATAATAATAATAATAATAATAATAATAATAATAATAATAATAATAATGTGTCTAAATATCTCTGCTCAATAATAATAATAAAAACACACATACACAAACATTGGATAAACTTTTCACATCAACACATAAAAGATCTGAGCAAAAGAAGCTTCCAGCTCCTTTTGTATCCCCCTCACTATATTTCACACAAACCTTTGTCTTGTGAATACAGCTGTCAGTACGGTCATATCACAGGCCATTATATGCACCATCCACATTCATTATTGAAGCTAATGATCCGTTGCCCTCCATGCATCTCAATGAAGGAGGACTACATTAGAAATCTCTTAATGTAGAGAAATATCTTAATTAGTAATTAGAAACATAAAACATTAATCAAAGAAAGAGAATGTTTAAGGTTTGAGTCTCAAGGTGTGTGAGTAGGTGGGGAGGATTCAATGTGGGTAGGGGTGTAACGATTTACTAGTTTTCTGGATGCATCGATTACAAACCCTGACAATGCATATGTATCGATCTTAAAACATGACAGTAATCGATTTAAAATGCTAAGAATCAAATTAATCGCAATTTCTATAGTGATTGTCGAGCAGTGTATTTGATTTCTTACAGCAAATTAAAAGTAATAAAGAAGAAGATAATTCCTAATAAAAAATAAAATAGAAATAATAATAATTATGATAATACATTGGCTACATAAATACAATGATTGTATTTGACATTTATGTCACTTCTGAAATTATGGCTACGCAAAATATGACAAAATATTAGCTTATACACAATACTTTTAAAGCTCTTTTTTTAACTCTTGGCTTACATAAATTTTTACGTATGCCATGTCATGCAATAACATCATTAGCAACTAGCATCTAACAATGAACTATATATATATATATATATATATATATATATATATATATATATATATATATATATATATATAACATTTTTTTTCTAACCTATGGTTCTCTGACCATAAAGGCTGGTATAATTTGCCCCCTGACTAAGCATTTAAATAATCCTGTGAATGCACTTAAAGAATGCAGAATCAAATTTAATTGTGAATCGAATCAAATTGAATCATTCTATTATTTGCAAAAATCATTCTTGAATCGAATCGAAAACCTATTTTTGAGAATTTGAGCATTTCTTCAACTACATGCACTTTAAGCTCTGAATGTTTTGATAGTTTTTTTGCAAACTATGTAGAATTACTCTATGTCCAGAGTGTTCAATGGTGGAACTGATGATAATGATCATGTAAATTATGTAATTTTTATTGTTATTTACTTATTTTATTGTTGTCTCTTAACATTTAGAAAAAAATTGCTTGGTTGAAAGTTATGCATGGCAAAAATACTTTATTGACTGAGTGTTTCCTGCTCGTCTCAGGTTACATGTTCTGTGGATTCATCATCACCTTAACTCATACCTCACCAATCTGGGCTGCCATCGAGGTCCCTGCGTCATCCACCATCAACCACATCTGACTTTGTTACTACAATAAAACATGTTTACTTGCAATTGCTTCCTTTCCTTTATACCCCGTGACACTCGGTTATTTGATATTAAAGGGGGGGGGTGAAATGCTCGTTTTCACTCAATATCCTGTTAATCTTGAGTACCTATAGAGTAGTACTGCATCCTTCATAACTCCAAAAAGTCTTTAGTTTTATTATATTCATAAGAGAAAGATAGTCTGTACCAATTTTTCCCGGAAAAACACGAGCGGCGGGAGGCGTGACGTGTGGGCGGAGCTAAAGAATCACGAGCGCCAGTAGGCTTTTGCGTTGAGAGCATGTGGAAGCTGTGACATTACCGTGAGGAAAAAAACCATCATCCAAAACAAACCATTGCTTACAGTCAGATTCAGCCGTTTATTTATGATCCAGAATCAATCAGATCCAGAGGCTGAAACTGAACGAGAGCAGCAGCAGCAACGACTCGCTCCGAGCGGGGCTCGAACCCGGGTCTCCGGCATGGGAGGCGGACGCACTAACAAGGAGGCAGAAATATTTTAAGCAGTTTTACTCACCGCCTGCGGTTCCAACACACGATCGTGACCCTTTTTAGTTGGGATTGCATCATCCTTAAGAAATAAACGATACGCAAATCCGGCGTCAAACTGGGCCTTGTTTGTAAAACAAGCATCTTCGAAATGCAGGGAACAAACACAAACACTTGCACAACTCCGTTGATGCTCCATCTAACGTCACACAGAGCCATACTCGAAAAAAACTTTCTGAAACTTGTGTCAAACCAGAAGGAGTATTTTTGGAACAGAAATACTCCTTCAAACGTACAACTTAATTTTTGAAACTTTGTCCATGTTTAGCATGGGAATCCAAGTCTTTAACAGTGTAAAAAACTCAGTATGCATGAAATAGCATTTCACCCCCCCTTTAATCTAATTGCTACTGCCAATACATTCACAGACATGCTGCTGGGAGCATGAAAGAAATACTGCTGCTGCACATTTAACATATGAAATAACCCCCATATATAACATACATGAAATCTAGGGCTGGGTACCGAACTTCGATGCCTTTATGGTATCGAACGAAAAACTTAGATACTATGCGTATAATAATGAGTATATTACCGAGCCAAAGATTATCCATTATTGAACATCTCGAATGAATAAAGACTTCAAGTTCATCTGTAAAGCACATAAAGCTATCGTTTGAGTTTATAAACTTCTATTTCATGCCTGATTCGTATGGATCTGCTAACTGAATGCAAAGTGTGAGTTCTAGAAGAATGTTTGTGTCTTGAAGAGCATATATCGCTCACTAGGAGTCGCTAAATGAACAGCTGCTGTTCTTTTTTTTTTCTTTTTTTTCTTTCAACAGAGGATCAGTTGCCCTATTGGTTAAAATCCCCAAACTGTTTACATAAACATTAAATTAATAAATGACATCAAAACAGGGGCATTTGCGTTATGATGTGGTGGGCTGCTGTGGGCCAGAAAGTCCAGGGCAACATTTTGGTCTCAGTCTGCCCCTGAATGGCGCACCCCTATCCAAAAAGCACAACCAGTTGTATTAATAATGTTATCCTGAGTGTGAAGTGTTACCAGAATTTTTTAATTAAGGTGAAAAATAAAAGTTTTGTGTTTAAATATTTGTGTTGATGTTGAAATGGATTTTAAAACATATGGTATCGAAAAAAAGTATCATTAGGAACCGGTATCGAGACTGAGGTATCGAAATTGGAACCGGATCAAAAGATTTTGAACAATACCCAGCCCTAATGAAATCACCCCATAGCAGATGTGTACAGTTGGTGCTGGGGACTGTGGAGGGTTTATGAAGCACACTGCAACTATTTCAGCAAGCACTAGCTGAGTATTTGAATGTTGAGTAGCAAGCTCATTAGCTGCTGATGTGAAAAGTAGATTAAAACCTACTTTGAGTTCAAACCTATTGGCCTGCCCCATCTAGAGTTTTATGACATTTGTTATGTATTTATTTTTGTAAAAGTCTACATCTGGGACAAAGTTTTATCCCTCTCAGAAGAAACAAAGATGGCTGACCCATTTCAAAAAAGTGCTAGTGGCTAAGATAATAGGTGAAGAGAAACTTTGCACTTTGGCACCTACAGATAAGACTGACCTTTTTCATTTTCTGAGCTATTGAGGCTTGTGGACCTCAGATGACTGTGTTGGACATTTCTATGCACCCATATGTATATATATATAAGGGCATGACTGAAAATAATTAAGTGATCGCTGTATAACAAGTGTATGTTTTGTGATATATTGGGTTTTGGTGGGAAAGGAATGAGTAAAACTTTGAATATTTGAAGAAAGAAACATTGCACTCATTTGTGGAAGTGTTTACTTTAGATCTTTTTGATCTTATTGAACTGAGTTCAATTGAGTATTGCACACAAGATTACCCCTTTTTTTATATTGCTGGGCTAGTGCAAAGAAGCTATAACCTCCATGGAGTATTCAGTTGAAGTTTATCTCAAGGTGTTGATTTTTATTTTTATAGGTAGGACAGTAAAAAAAAACATGAAAGTGACGTGATATACAGCCAAGTATGGTGACCCATACTCAGAATTTATGCTCTGCATTTAACCCATGCAAAGAGCACACACACAGCAGTGAAAACACGCCCAGAGAAGTGGGCAGCCATTTATGCTTCAGCGCCCGGGGAGCAGTTGGGCGTTCAGTGCCTTGCTCTAGGGCACCTCATTCTGGGAATTGCCAGCCCAAGACTTAAACCCACAACCTTAGGTTTAGGAGTCAAACTCTCTAACCACTAGGCCACGACTTCCCCGTGGTGCAGATCTGGCACATGTCCACTCGTCTGAAGCACCTGAATCTTATTAGAACATTCTGGATTATTGCACAGCATTCCTTGACTGCAGCCGGAGGGCATCATGAAGGACTTCAATGAGAGAGTTTACTAATCAGCATCCTGTTCACCAGCAGAGCCCAGGGGGCCAAAAGCAATAAGAGAAACCAAACTGAGCCAAGCTCCAGAAATGCCAAAAACACAGAGACCACCAAAAGTCTACAGGCTACATATCAAGCCACATCTTTTAAATAAAAATACACTTCAGCAAAGATTAAAAAAGAATACTTATTATGGAAATAATTTAGTGTACTTTAAAAGAATATTAATGAATATTAGAGCTGAATGTAATGTTTTTGGACACTGACGTTCATATTTACTGTAATACATTGTTATGTCAGTAAAAAAGTTTTATATTTATTTAAACACATTTAGCTGAAATTAAGATGGTGTATTAAGATAACACCACTGCTCTGTTTATCCACTTCCACTTCTTTATTCCAAGGATTTTCTTCTTTCTCCTTTCAGCATGACATCAGCCCACAGCACTGCTTCACACAGAGTGGCCTGCTGGACAACAAATGTGCATCCTACACTGCTCCAAGCCTGCACCAACTGCTTCTCTGTCATCAACCTCACCCACCTTCCTCTGGCTGGGCCGCCCAAGCCTTTGGCTCCCCGCTGGGCAACGGAGCGACACAAGGCTGGATGTGTTTGCTGCTTGAGCGTGAGCCACTGCAATCAGCCACCCCCACCTCACTCCACATGCAGGATGCCCATGTGTGACCGTCCTTGAGAAGGTGGCCCACCAACTTGGCAAAAGCTTTAGAGGAGGATGGAAATTTGCCATCTTTCCTGTTGCCTGATCTCACATAATCAGAAATACCTTGGGTTTATGCTGACAAATCAAATGTTATTGGCTGGATTATGCAAGTAAGCAAACCATCAGTCTCCTCATTGGCACAGAAGCCTTTCTACATCGTCAATAAAAGACTAACCAACTAAACAGCAAATCTAGATTTGGGCCTCAGGGCTTCTGTGGCCAAGACCAGTCCCTACTGTCCAGTTAACACCTACCTCCACCTCCTTACCTTATCTGTCTGCCTTCTGGAAGATGTCTCTGTGGAAATCAGCAATATTAATGACCGTTAATCAAATCTGCAAAGCACACCTTTCTACATTTACAAACCGCAAGGCCAGGTTACAAGGACCTACTGGCTTTTGTGCTCATGTTTAATAGCATCCCATTCTATACAGATTTAGAGTTATTGATGGCAATAAAGCAGAGACATGTGCTTAGAAACAACACCCAGAAGAGCATAGTGCCTGCTCCATTACATAGCCTAATAACACTGACAGCTGAGCGCAGATAACCTCCGGCCCCCTGTTGCACTGCATCTTTACAGATGGCCATTAACAGGACAAAGTGTGCCCTTTTTCCAAGGGAAAATATATAAAGCTTCAAATCAGGCCTTTGTTTTGTTTTTTCTCTTTGCAGTTTTGGCACATGCAAGCTGAGTGGGAATTACAGTCCAGATTTACACAAACTCATTGGGAGAGTGCAACAGAACATGCTTCAGAAGAACCAATGGAAGATTGAAAGCTTCTATATCTATTGAAAAAAAGTGAACATGCATCTCTCAAGCAGTTCAAGCAACACATTTTCTTTCCATAAAACACACCAAATTATGAATAAGAATGAATAACGGTAATGAATAAAGAACATAACCACATACTGTAGACCTTGACTAATTATGTTAATTTCCTGACATAAAACACTCTACCCTGAAACTTCTCTGTTCTCTGTAACACTCTTGCCAAACACTCAAACTGAATTTCACCACATTTCAACCCTGC
The DNA here is from genome assembly GCF_003368295.1 of Carassius auratus. Lineage (NCBI taxonomy): Eukaryota > Metazoa > Chordata > Actinopteri > Cypriniformes > Cyprinidae > Carassius > Carassius auratus. The sequence goes on from NC_039244.1 coordinate 29,271,192, forward strand.
TTTAGCCTCGACTGTATACCAGAAACATATTCCAGTAATATTATTAAAGGTGTAATAAAAAAAAACATCCAAGTGGCAAACAAGTTACATGGTCACACTTGACCGCAATACCCCAAAATTGACATTGAATTGACAAATGTTTAGCCATTTCTTACAGATCCAATTAACAGTCTTACCTAGCATATGATTGGCCACGTGTATCTGAATGTCCCATTTACTGTAGAAGACCATCTGACACTTGATGCACTGGTAAGTCTTCTTCTAAACAGTGGGGGAAAAGAAATAGCAAAATTAAATTAATAATGTTGGGCAATTGATGCTGAAACAAGAAAATACTCATCCCTTGTACTATGGTATATGTCAGTTTTTTTCAATCCTCTAGGTAACACTTTGTTTTGATGGTCCCCTGAAACTAACAATCAACAAGTTAGCTGACATGTTGTTGCAAAGTTACTTATAGTCATCATAATGTCTAAATGGGACCATCAAAATAAAGTGTTCAAATAAAGTGTATTCCTCCTCTTTAATTGTGTAAATGGTACAACCCAATAAAAACCTTTACCAACAATAACTATCACTATTAATGTATTGACGGCAGATGTACTGAACATGCACTATATGATTGCTATAAGCCACATCTTACCTCGTCACTTTGGCTTGGGCTAACTCTTGACATGGGGGAGCCATCAGGGGTCCGTAACAGAGCAGCTTCTGGTGTTTGGTCTCTGTGCACTGTCTGTAGGTGTGCTTGAAGCTCTACCTCTGACTCGAATTTAACATTGCAACTAGAACAGCGGGTCTTGGTAATAGAGGGTGATACTGATGAAGATGATGAGGAAGAACGGAGAGCCTTTCTCTTCACAGGACCAGGGCTAAGGCTCTCCCCTTGGGTCCATCCAGCAGCAGGACCCATTGAGGTTTGAGCCCCTTGATGCAACAGTTTCCCTCCATTTAGGGTAAAGTTCTTGCTACTAGCGGTATTGACACACAGCGTGCAAAGACCATATGTCAAACCATTAATTTCAAGTTTCACCAAGTCCTGCTTAGAGTGGAACTCTTTGAGACATGCAGCACACTTAACGACTTTCTGACTTTGACTATGTTGAAATTCTGTTGCAGCTGAGAATGCAGTTGGTTGATTTGTAGATGCCGCTCCAGTTTTTTGCATATGAAAGGTACCATGGATCTTGAGTTCTACAGTTGAGGTGACAGTCTGCATGCAGACCACACAGCGGAAGCCAGTCAAAGAATTGCGCAAATCAGGATGCATCTGACAATGTTCCAGGAAGTCTTCCTCACTCTGCAGCGGTAATTTGCAAATCCGACAGCTTCCAGTGTCCAGGCTTTTGCTGTGAGTGACCTTGTGTTCTGTAAGAGTAAGTAGGGAAGGGAAGCGCTCTCCACAAATGGGACACATGTAGTGTTTAACAGGTCCTAAGTGTGTTTGCATGTGCTCCCGAAGTCCTCCCTCCGAGAAGAATGTTCTAGAGCAGACATTGCATTTGTGGTTTCCCTTGATCATTTCTGCCTTTCTTTTGTGCATAGCACTCTCTCCTGGTCGAATGTTATGATCACGAAGTTGGTGATTGGTTAGGAGGGACTCCATGGTATAGGATGCACCACAGATGTCACAGCTATACATGATCTCTGAGGTATCAAAGTCTTCCTCGCTACCATCTCGACTGTTATGAGACTCCCACGCTCCAGTGCCTCCGTGGCTGTTGGTCAGAAAGGCCTGTAAGTCTCCATCATCTTTGGCAACTGAATCACCGCTACCAGAAGTGGATCCATTGGTGTTGCAATTCTGGGTCTTTCCCTCAGACACACAGTGCTTTTCACAGAGGTGACGTTCTAGCAGATAAACAGCATGGAAGGCTTTGCAGCAAAAGTGACAATTGTACTTCTTGCTATGGGTGGTAATATGACACTGAAGCTCTACTTCTGTGCCAAAGGATTCACCACAAAAGATGCAACGGTGTGAACAACCCTGGTTTTCAAGGTGACTATGTTTGACATGCATTTGAAGGTCAGCTTCATGCCTGAAATCCCAGTTGCAAGAAGTACATCGGTATACCTTTTTCTCATTACTGTGCTTCACTGCAAGATGGAGTTGAGTTGACACTTTAGAGTCAAACACTTCCTGGCAAAGAGTACAGCGAAAAAACACAAAGGTGTGCATATCCAGAAGGTGCTTCTGCAAATCATCCACAGATGTGAACTGCTTGTCACAACTTTCACAGATGTAGTATGTGGACATAATGGTGAAATGAACAGTCACATGTTTCAGAAGAGACTCCTGGTTAGGAAAGTCCTTGTTGCACTGTGGACAGGTTAGCTGTGGCACGACACCATCAAGGTGGGTCTTTAGGTGTGTCTGGAAAAGGTCTAAACTGGTGTATTTAGCACCACACTGGTTACAAATGAACTCACTTGAACATAAGGAGGTGCTTTTCTGTTTGAATAGTGAGGCCTGTTCTACAGAGACTGGAGATGATGGGGTGAGAACTCGTAGAGATCTTCTCCCATTGTTGATATAATTCAGAGCAAGAGGGATGTTCTTGTGGTTCTCCTTTATGTGCTTGTTAAGCTTCATGACACTGTTAAAAATGGGGGAGTTTGTACAGTAAGAGCAGGAGAAGATCTCCACAATGGGATCTTTTGGAGTAACCGCTAGAGGAGAATCAAACTTTACGCCAGGGTCACAGTGAGTCTGTCTGACATGTTCTTCTAGAGTGGCCTCAGTCAAAAATCCCATAAAGCACTTGGGGCAAAAGAATGCATTGCTTTCTTTAGTGACTGGATTAGGAAAGCCATGGGAGCACCGTATGTGCTCTTGCAGAGCATTAAGATCTCCAAGCACCTCTGGGCAGAAATTGCACTGCAGCAGGTCATCGGACAGGTTAGTCAGTACATCTGCGGGATCCTTGGCATTGTGGATCTGTTTCAGGTGCTCGTTCAAATTACAAAGTGATGGAAGGATATCCTGGCAAAATTGGCAAGTATGAGCCTGCTCTGGCTTGTCAGCATGTTTGGTCTTAAGGTGAATCTGCAGCACCGCAAGGCTTGAGAAAACTTGTTTGTTGCAGTAAATGCAGCTGTATTCGATTTTTGGCTGTTTGGCAGATCGCCCATGCAGGTTGTTTTGAGTGGCCCTCTTTCTTCTCCCACGTGTCTTGGGCACTGTAGAAGCAGCTTCCACCATGGTTGAACTGTCAACAGAAAGATTAGAATCTGGTGTAGTGCTTGAAACAGAAGTATAACCTACAGGCAACACATAGGGGCTATTACTGGACTCTGGAAGCTGGTGTATATCCATGTGAGTGTACAGCTCCTCTACGGTGGGGAATTGCTCAGAGCACACAGTGCATGTGTTGCTTTTTGTATCTCTCCCATGTACCTGATCAATGTGGCTCAGAAGTGTTCCTTCATCACTGAACGGCTCGTGGCAGTAGATGCACTGCAGACCAGGTTCAAGACTCCCTCCGACAGGAGAAGAGCACTCCGGGTGGCTTTCTGCAATGTGCTTCTGCAGTTCCTCAGGCATGTCGAAACCCTCCTCACAGCGGCTGCATTTGCGTGTCTCTTTCAACCTCCACTCTTTAGGGGACCTTGTATCCGCTCCATCCTTCCCACGTTCATGCACCTGCATGTGTCCGTGAAGTGAGTTGGTGGACAAGAACCCCCGGCGGCACACTGGGCATTTATGGGGCTTGTTGGCAGCATGCGTTTTCATATGGATCTTTAGATGGTCACTGCGTGAGAAAGCAGAGTCACAATCTCCACAATGGTACTTCTTGTCACCTGTGTGAAGCTTGATGTGTCGGTCACGGCTGCGCTTGTGCTTGAACAAGCGACTGCAGAATGTGCAGCTGAAGGGAAGTTTATCTCTGTGACTCTGCTCGTGGCACGTAAGGAAGCTCAGGCGACTGAAGGATTTTGCACAGAACTGGCATGGGTAGGGTAGGCCTGCACCTCCTTCATCCTCTGCATAATCATAGTCATCGACATGGCCTGGAGAAGTGTGGTCTTTACTAGATGGCGACGATGTAGGCCAAGAGCACAACGGGTCATCTTCTATATCAGTTCCATCTGTCAAAAACACCCAGAAGATTAGACCGAATACATTACCTTTTAAACAAAACAAACTTTTTTTGTGAGACATCTCTCCATTCAAAATGATATTAGCTTTTGTGTGATAGAGTTAAACTTCAAGGCAAGGTCCAATACACCATGTATTCCAATAATATTTGCTTGTGTACTAATAATTAAAGCTACTCTAACTATGTCTTTCAAACTATCATGCACCATGAGTTCCCACAGATAATATTTGTTTTGCATATCGGTCATCATTTCTTTCAGCAAAAAAATAAAAATAAAAACCTTTTTTAGGAAAATTAGCAGAGTATGTTGTAGTTATCTGTGTTATCTATAGACTGCTATTTGTATGCAAAATTTGATTAAATTCTGCTTTGAAACAATGTATATCTTGATGTGTCCTGTAGAACTACATGATTTTAAAACAAAGTTCAGTCATCTTTTTAATCATTTGCTCTTGTGCATGAGTGTATCTAATGCATTTGTGGAGATTTACTTGAAGTACATACCCAACAGTGTTTTAAATCAATTCAAAAGTTAACCAGCCACAGAAATATAAAAAAGGGCCAAGTTGGTCAACTTATTAACTAGTTTTCTGCTGGACGACAGTGATATCAACTATTAAGTTTGATATTTGTATATTAAACTAATTGAATATGCTTATAGTCAGCGTTGGAAATGACTAAAACTAAAAGGTTTATTCTCTTAACTCTTTACATTTAAAGCATCCACTACAGCCATCAATGCACCAATTCTGTACAGATTCTCCACCTTCAACAATAAAATCCAAGACAATCACTGTCAGACTTGAAAATGCCTGGTGTGAAAAAGTCAGTACACCCCATAAAATATGTAGGTTAAAACACACACCCATACAAGCACTTCATAGTTTCTGGATTCTGGTGTTGATTTGTTATAAGGTGGTATCCACTCCCAGGTATCTGTCATAACAGACAAATGACCACTTTAAAATAGATAGCGTAAAAAAAAAAGCCTCAAACTGTAGGATGTTGTACACTCACAATATTTCAGTTTGCATGCGGATCAAGGATCATCCCATGAGTTCAAGCTTACACTCAACAACATTGTTCTGCATTCAGAAAGTTATAAGTTATATAGTTTAACTTAATAGAAAGGACACTTCTATATTTTAGTTTAGGACACATTTGATCCGGGGCCAAAATGTAACCTGAAGTAATTATACAGGTCCTGCTAGTTTCAGACAACCCATCAACCCAATTTTTGTCCATATCCCTTTAAATAATGAAGTGAATTGCCAACCAATAAATTGCCACAAGGTTTTGCTGGGAAAGAGAAAAACAAGGGAAAATGTCAATGATTTATGAGACATCTTCAAGCAACCAACTCACATATTCATGTCTCTTCCATTGTTTTTACCTCGGGATCTGCCACGGTAGCATGCATTTATGAACAGCTTGCCAGCATATCTTCAGGAAACAGATAACAATGCAGGTTGACCTGCTGTTCCTCTAAACACACAGCTTTACGCAGCTCAGCCCAAGATACACATTCTGACTAATTCTGCCCGTCCTTTATTGACTGCACAGTTTGGAACATTCTGAACTAAAATATGAACAATGCTCAGTTGAAATGTTAACACAAATGTAATACAACAAAATATATAAGTAGAGGTACTTCCGATCAACAGTCCAATTGTAACTTTTCAAGATCAATGTCATGCGTGTCTAGTGCTAACAGACAAGAGTGTGAACACTGACTGATGGGTTCAGAGTCAGGGCAAAAGAAAAGCATGTTTTTGTCTCTGTAACGTGTCTTGTTTTTTTTTCCTTCCTTCACTCAGACGAGAAATGTGCAGGACACTAGCCGCCTGAGTAAATAAAAGCCAGAGTCTCATGGGTCCTCATCCCCGGCTCATGGCAGCGTGTGCCTGCCAAAGTGGATGCTGGTCCTGAAAACCTACACCCTACAGCTGAGGGTCTGTCTTTGTTGGCCTGCCAAAGCCTTCCTGAGCATCACTGTCCAACATCCTGCCACTTCTACAGAGGAAGACCTCCATCTTATGGGTTGACATTGGTGCAGGATTTTTTTATGCATACAGTGTATGTAGCGCTCAAAGCAACCTCTCTGCACAGCTGGAAACACTTTTAACATCAGCTTTATGAGTGCTTGGAAATGGAATAATGCATTTTAATAGTTCAGACCAGCTGCTGTTGCTCCATCCAACAGTTAAACAAAGGTGCTCCTCCATGATATCATGCTCATTTTCTGAGCTGATCGACAGTTAACAAACACCGAAAAAGCTCAATTGTAAAATTAATTCTCATTATCTTATGATTACATTTTTAAATCAAAACTAGAGTCATTTAAGGACCCTAATTCTAATGTACTGGAAAAAAAAACAAATGTATGAAAAACACTTTTTCAGTGTATAACGCATAGACAAGGAATAATAATGGCTTCTATGTACTGTAGATTAACCATTTTAACATAATTTTGGTAATTGTTTATTGCTGGTAAAAAAAAAAAGAAAAAAGATATAGATGTTGAATAATTACCAGATTGTCAAATATTTTATTTTTATTAAGATTTGGATGTTTAACTATAATGTAAGTAGCGAACACTTCCTGAAGGCACAATGCACGGCGGATTACTAATATTCCCTCTGGTGTGGTCACTCTAAAGAAGGAAGCAGACAGGAAGAAATTACATGAAAACATGTTAAAAGGGAAATGTTATCGTACAGAGGAAGATGTTATGAGCTGTTTGTAAAACAGCTCATAAACAGTTTGGAAAAAATAAATAAATGCATATACTGTAGGCCACAAAGTTTACAATATTAATAATTTTACATTTAAATAAAACAGTATTTTTAGGATGATGTTTTATATTTCTCTGTATCCTTCCTGGCATCATGCAAAAGTTATGTATGAGGTCTAGATTGTGACCTCCTCCTCATATCTCCATCTATCATCATTTCTAGCAGGCTTCAGCTAGGACTGTTTAATCTTGTTTAGGAGGCCAGTTACTGACTCTTCAGCTATGATTGCATCATGCTGACCTAAATTCCTGGACCACTGAGAAAAACATAATCTAACCAAACATCAGTATAAAAGAGTTTGTTCCCATACCAGAAAACCAGTAAAATAACTTCAGTATGTATATTCCAATTTTACCTTATACCAATTTTATGAGATCTGGATATGATTGCAGTTGTGAAGGTTTTTGGAAATTGTAAAGTCTGTAACCTTAAAAACAAATCAAAATAAATAAACATACACACACACAAGCACACACATACATACATACATGTATATATATACAGCAGTTAGTTCAACTTAAGACTGTTTTTTGTATGCGTTAAGTCGGACTTAAGTGAATTTTTACGTCATAATTTTTTGTGTTTGAAAATATGGTTAAACAAGCATTAATGAACTAAAATATACTAACATTTACTAAATATAAAATGTAATTTCTATTGAAACCTGTATGTCATTTATTTCAATAAATTTTGACATTTAAAACTAATTTAGTACATTTAAAATATAAAACGTATTAATACTTAATAATGATAATTTATCATATACTTAATGTACTGTATGTAATACATGCTGGGTGTGTAAATCAAATGCACTAGGAAGAAGATATATAAATAGAGAGAGAGAGAGAGAGAGAGAGAGTTCTTTTAATGATCACGGGAGAACAAGGGCACATCCAACACAAATCTTCAAACATTAAACATTGCTCTCATTTGTAAGTCGCTCTGGATAAAAGCATCTGCTAAAAGATTAAATGTAAATGTCAATATATTTTTAAGATATGAAGTACATCAAAAAAAGTGGTAACTTCTAAATGAACTGAAATTATTCAAGTCAAAAATAGGATTTAACTGCACTGAACCAACCTACATAAATGTATTTAATAGTATGGGTTATATCAGACAGAAATGGCTCATTAAGGTAACAACTGGAGGTTTCCACTACAAGTGCACATGCTAGACAATAAAGCACACTTCTTTTTCAAGGGTATAGTGAGATCAGAGCTCCACAGCTTCCTGTCCATCACAGCACACAGGTGGACACCCAGAAAGACCGGACAAATGACAAATAGGGACGTGAAATCTAGGACAGTTACTCCTTCTGTTCTCATCATTTACTGTGTGGGAAACATCGATTGAGACTAAGAACTGCAGACTAATATTTCTGACAACTTATATTGATCACAACAAATCTGCTTTCCTTCAATAAATGAGAAATATCAGTTTCTTCATTGTACAATCATGACATATGATGCAAATATCAACGTAAATATAACTTAATACTAGCCATTTGGCCAGACAAGCTTATCACTTTTTTTTTTTTTACTTTGTTATATGATATAAAAATTTATCATGATATTAATCATTAAATTATTTTACCATTAATGGCTATTTTTTTTATGGGTTCATACAAATGTATCATCAAAAATGGTGTCAAATGGAATTAATCAATAAATGTTAACAATAATAATAATTATAATAATAATAATTATTATTATTATTTGAGACATGCATTTTAGTATGCAAAAGTAATATATTTCTGTCATAATTTCTTTAATTTAATCCAAACTTTTATTTTGGCAGTCTGTCACAAAGGAGATTGTGTGTTTGTGTCCTCATATATTGAAACGCAGCGACTGTAAACATAGTGAGCGTCACGTGTGTCTGAGTTTGTGTAGTAAACTAAACTAGTGCACTCATTCACATAGAGACACACACAACATGCAGCCATATTTATCTCTGCTCTTAGATTAATCCATATTGAGTAGAAATGTCCAGAATGTATCATAGTCATCTACATTCATTTTAACGCTATATAGATTAGGGATGCACGATATTGGATTTTGGCCGATATTCGATATGCCGATATTTTCTAAATAATTTTGGCCGATGCCGATACCGATATCGATATATATACAAATATATACTGATATATTTACAAATATATACTGATATATTTAAACTTTAATTTTACTGAAGAGAAATCCATGTATCTCTTCTGTACTGATTCTACCATAAATTTATTATTTTACAAATGTAGACAGACATTCACATCTGAAAAACAGGTCAATTATTTCACTTGGAGAATATCGGTTTGGCTCATCGGCAGAAATATTCATATCGGCCGATACCGATAATGGTCATTTTAAGCTTTTATCGGCCGATACCGATGTTGTGCCGATATTATCGTGCATCCCTAATATAGATATGATTGTTTATCACCCAGCTCTACTTAATTCTGACTTCATCTCTTGGCTTTATCACAGTTCATCAGAGTCTTTGTTTCAGCTCGCTTCTGTGATATTCACCTCATCCTCGGGCTCATCTCAGCGTGCAGCGCTCAGGGAGTGGAAGTGCTGTTGAGCAGGTCAGGTATGAGTGAGCAAACAGGAAGGTTGCTCTGTCCGGGGCCTTGGCTGGGTCTCTGTCCCCCGCGGCCCACCGGGGGGGAGCTCAATCTGTCCCCCAGCAGAGCCCGGCCCGGCCCGCTTCACTGATTCACCAGCCCTGAGCGAGTGAGGCAGAGCAGCAGCATACAACAGTTTGTGCTTGACTACAACCAAGACAGGCAGCCAAAAAAAAAAAAAAAAAAAGCAGATGGATGAGCCAAACAAACTCCAACTGCTCATAGCAGTTCATATGTCTGTTTCACACCAAACACACTTCCCAGCATGTCTTGTTTCCACAACTTCAAAATGGCAAAGAGTGTGTGACCAGGAGCTCTAAAGGGGGCCCGAGGGGCGCCAGTGACCCTGTGTCCATAAGTTTGCACTGTTTAGCATTTTTGCAATAAAGTATGTTCTACTTAATATTCAACAATTTGAATGCTTATTAAAAATAAATAAATAATAATTATATATACACTGAACAAAATAAAAAAGAGTGGTCTTTTATTGAGGCCAGCCTAAGACACACCTGTGCAATAATCCTGCTGTCTAATCAGATCTTGATATGCCACACCTGTGAGGAGGATGAATTATCTCAGCAAAGGAGAAGTGCTCACGAACACAGATTTAGACAGATTTGTGAAAAATATTTGCCAACCAGCTCCCATTAGAAGAAGGAAAATGTCAAGTGATAACGCACAGAACTGCATAAACGGTAAGACAAATAGTTCAAGATGGCCAATATCAAATTTATTCAAGTTTCACACGTCAAATGTGAAACAACAATAGAACACGTCTAAACACAAGAGAGAGAAAACATAGAGAAAGAGGAGAGGAGGGACAGAAAGAAAACAAGTGTCAGGCGAGCAGCATGTTTTTCATGCACTCCTGTCTGAAATGTCAAGATGTGTTCCCCATCAGTGTGAAGATGCACTGACATACCATCAAGCCTGAACACACACACACACACACTCACTGCATTTATTAATGATTATATTTTGACAAAGGTGAGCAAAACCTGTCGTCTAAGCTCACACAAATGGAAGTGACGTATTTTCTGAGTTTTGTTCAATAATGCTGACTATAAGTTCACTAAGCATTTGATGAATAATAGTCTGAAAATAAAAACTAATAAAAATAATAAAGTAGTTAAATAATAGGAAATGTAGTGTAATATTAAAAGTAAAGGGCGTGTCCATTCGTTATGGGGAAGGTGCCATTGTTGCATTTCATGTTCATGAATTTGGGGGCGGAGCTATCAAGATAGGGATGGGATCCTTTTGGGTAGGGTCCTGTTTGTTTTGGTGATTTCAAATATTACCACATTTCTCAGATATCGCTTACTGCACCTTTAAGTTTTTTTTCTAAAACAGAAGACACAATTTTGCTATCATGTTGCAGGAAAATTCCTTTGACTTTTTAATGTTTTGATAGTATATTGTGTGTCCTCTAACCCTACTTCTACACCCAAAACCTAAGCCTCATAAAAACCTTTCTGTATTCTTATATTTTCATTAAGACGTTATTTATATGTTTATTAAGCCGTTTTCCTCATGAGAATCATTGGCTGCTCCCCGTAACCTAGCTGATTTCAGGTTTTATTATCCTTGAGGGAACATTCAGTCGCTACAATGTGGGGAAAACCTGACTCACACGCTGACGTTCTGCTTTGGTCTTTTAACTGCAGATTTTCTCTCTGTCTGTTTTACTGCACAAACTCTAATCCACTCCAGATGAACAAACATCTCTGTTTCTCCACAGTCATATTCATCTCACCCTGCCTTATTCCTCAGTACAGAAGAGAGACACAAGTACAGACAAACAACGGACAGGACAATAAAAACAAAGAATAGACGTTCACATCTTTATTAAATGGGGTGTTTCATTGCATTCAATGCATCTCTATATCTATATGTGTGACCCTAGAGTCTTCAGTTGCTGGGGTATATTTGTAGTAATAGCCAAAATAAAAACAATTTATGGGTCAAAATAATCGATTTCTCTTTTATGCCAAAAATCATTAGGAGATTAATTAAAGATCATGTTCCATGAAGATAATTTCCTACCATAAATATATAATAACTTTATTTTTGATTAGTGACATGCATTGCTACTTTAAAGGCGATTTTCTCAATTCTCAGATTCCAGATTTTTTAATAGTTGTATCTCAGCCAAATATCAAATATTGTCCTATTTATATATATATTCCATAGCTGTTCAACACTTATAAATACCCTCATTCTCATTGTTTTTAAACAAAAAATGGTGTGATATATGTGATTGCTGAGTTAATGATTATTATCTGGTAGATATACAAGCAGCAATCCAAAAATAAAAGCAGATGCTGAACTGTGTGTTTCATTAAGTGTATTCAGTTAAAATAATACAAAATTTGGCCATTTGATCTTGGATATTTCTTGAACCTTTGAAACCTGCACAACTATCAACATTGCCTCGGTGGACATTTATAATAGCAATCAAAAGAACATTTTAAATAATAATAATAATAATACAAGGCTGCAACTTTCTATGATTTCTATGTGCAACTTTCTTTGCACTTCACCAATTCAACTTCTAGCCTGTAGAAGCATTTTGAACATGATAAAAGTAGTCCTACCACTACATTCCAAAGAAACTAAAATAAAATAAAATAAATAAAAAATCCTGGTGGGAAACCGTTCATCATTATATCCCTCCACTTGTACTTTGTAGACAGTCCAGATAACAGAGAATATTACCTAAAATAGCTACTCAAATACAGATAAGACTAAAATCAAATACATCTATGAATGGTATATCTTTATCTGGGTACACTGACAATAACAACACAACATTGTGCTTTTGTAAAATAAACAAAAAAAACAGGGTGCACTTTCTGCTGGTTTGGTCTCCATGAACTTCTTTCTGAAACATGTCACGAAAACTAACCGAAAGTCTGCGAATACTTCACACTCAAGTGCGAGAAATATGTCTGAAATCCAAAATGAATATTCTCTGATTAAGAAATCCATTTAAGACTAAAGCAGAGTTACAGTCTTTTCCGTCGCAAAGCTCATTATCTGCAGCCATACATGCACACAAACACCCTCATCACATAGATACAAAAATAATTAAAGCTGCAAGCAGCGATGAACGGGCCCTCGCACCCGGGCTCACCGCCATCGTGTGGCTTTAGTAAAAAGGTGAACGTTGAGAAATATGCATTTAAACTCATAAACATAAGTGCAATATATCAAAGTTTATTCCATAAGTGTGCCAATCTTCCTGTTGCCAGCAGGTGGCGCTATCGTTATAATGGAATATTGGCCTTCAGATGTGTTCAAGCCAGGACCCTTATCACACATGTGAAGTTTGGGCAAGATCGGACATTTTATGCCTGAGTTATAACATCTTTTATTCCCATGGCGAGACATCGAACTTCGTCATGGCGCCATGGACACACCTTTTAACAAAAACTCAAGATCTTCACAACTAAACATCACACAGGTCTTTAGATTAGACTGACCACAAAAAAGACATTAATGTCATAAAATTTCTAGGAGTAGTTTGTCACAGTGTAAAATATGTCACTTCCTGTTGCCAATAGGTGGCGCTATGACTATAACTGAATATTGGCATGTAGATCTGTTCAGGTCAAGAGTCTTATCAAACATGTGAAGTTTGGGGCAGATTGGACATTGTATGTCTGAGTTATGGCACCATCATTTTTCATGGCGAATCATCGAAATTTGTCAGGCCGCCATGGACACGCCCTTTAACGAAACCTCAATTCCTTCGCAATTTAACATCGCAAAGGGCTTTAGATTACACTGACCAAGTTTGGTGTTGATCTGAATAAATCTCTAGGAGGAGTTCGTTAAAATACAACCCCTGAAAATGACAAAAACAACACCAATTTTGCAGAGAAAATTAAAAATAACCGACTTCCTGTTGGGATTCGGATTTCGTACCAAGAGACTTTTTTGTAGCTATTGGTGTGTTACATATGTTTACCGATTTTCGTACATGTACATGACATGTAGCTCGAGGCGCACTCCATTGAAAAGGTATAGGTGGCGCTATCGAGCCATTTTGCCACACCCAATGGAATATTAGCCTCCAGATGTGTGCAGGTCAGTACTCTTATCACACATGTGAAGTTTGGGCAAGATCTGATATTTTATGCCTGAGTTACAACAACTTCTACTCCCATGGCGAGACATCGAACTTTGACATGACGCCATGGACACGCCCTTTAACGAAAACTCAAGATCTTCACAATTTAACATCGTACAGGCCTTTAGATTAGACTGAACACAAAAAAGACATTGATGTCATAAAATTTCTAGGAGTAGTTCTTCGCAGCGTAAAATATGACACTTCCTGTTGCCAATAGGTGGCGCTATGAATATAACTAAATATGGGCATGTCAATCTATTCAGTTTCAGAGTCTTATCAACCATGTGAAGTTTGGGGCAGTTTGGATATTGTATGTCTGAGTTATAGCAACTTCATTTTTCATGGCGAATCATCGAAATTCGCCAGGCCGCCACTGACACACCCTTCGACGAAAACTCAAAATCTTCGCAATTTAACATCGCAAAGGCCTTTAGATTAGGCATACCAAACTTGGTGTTGATCTGAATAAGTCTGTAGGAGGAGTTCGTTAAAATACAACGCATGGAAATGGCAAAAATGACACAAAATTTGCTCATAATATTAAAAATAACCAACTTCCTGTTGGGTTTAGAATTTTGTTCTAAGAGACTTTTTTGTAGGTGCTGGAGAGTTACACATGTGTACCGATTTTCATACATGTACGTGAAACATAGCTCGAGGCGCACACCGTTGAACGTGTATAGGTGGCGCTGTCGAGCCATTTTGCCACACCCACTTCTGAAACCCATATCAGATGTAAATTTTCGCCAGTTCTGAGGTGTGTGCAAAGTTTCATGACTTTTTGAGTATGTTTAGGCCCTCAAAAATGCGATTCATTTTGGAGAAGTATAATAATAATAATAATAATAATAAACGGAGCAATTCCAAGAGGGTCCTCACACCATCGGTGCTCGGGCCCTAATTAAAGCTGCAAGCAGCGATGAACGGGCCCTCGCACCCGGGCTCACCGGCAGCGAGTGGCTTTAGTTAATAGGTGAACGGTGAGAAATATGCGTTTAAACTCATAAATATAAGTAGAATATATCAATGTTTATTCCATATATGTGACAATCTTCCTGTTGCCAGCAGGTGGCGCTATCATTATAGTGGAATATTGGCCTTCAGATGTGTTCAGGGCAGGACTTTTGTCGAACATGTGAAGTTTGGGGAGGATTGGACATTTTATGCCTGAGTTACAACAACATCCTATTTCATGGCGAAACATCGAAATTTGTCAGGCCGCCATGGACACGCCCTTTAACGAAACCTCAAGATCTTTGCAATTTAAGATCGCAAAAGCCTTTAGATTACACTGACCAAGTTTGGTGTTGATCTGAATAAATCTCTAGGAGGAGTTTGTTAAAGTACGACCCCTGAAAATGGCCAAAACAACACTAATTTTGCAGAGAAAATTCTAAATAACTGACTTCCTGTTGGGATTCGGATTTCGTACCAAGAGACTTTTTCGTAGATATTGGTGAGTTACATGTGTGTACCGATTTTTGTACATGTACGTGAAACATAGCTCGAGGCGCACTCCGTTTAAAGTGTATACGCACTCCGTTGAAAGTGTATAGGTGGCGCTATCGAGCCATTTTGTCACACTCGATGGAATATTGGCCTTCAGATCTGTTTAGGCCAGGACCCTTATCACAGAAGTGAAGTTTGGGCAAGATCGGACATTTTATGCCTGAGTTATAACATCTTTTATTCCCATGGCGAGACATCGAACTTCATCACGGCGCCATGGACACACCTTTTAACAAAAACTCAATATCTTCACAACTAAACATCACACAGGTCTTTAGATTAGACTGACCACAAAAAAGACATTGATGTCATAAAATTTCTAGGAGTAGTTTGTCGCAGTGTAAAATAATTAACTTCCTGTTGCCAATAGGTGGCGCTATGACTATAACTGAATATTGGCATGTAGATCTGTTCAGGTCAAGAGTCTTATCCAATATGTGAAGTTTGGGGCAGATTGGACATTGTATGTCTGAGTTACAGCAACTTCCTTTTTCATGGCGAAACATCGAAATTTGTCAAGCCGCCATGGACCCGCCCTTTAACGAAACTTCAAGTCCTTCTCAATTTATTATCGCAAAGGGCTTTAGATTACACTGACCAAGTTTGGTGTTGACCTGAATAAATCTCTAGGAGGAGTTTGTTAAAGTACAACCCCTGAAAATGGCAAAAACAACACCAATTTTGAAGGGAAAATTCAAAATAACCGACTTCCTGTTGGGGTTCGGATTTCGTACCAAGAGACTTTTTCGTAGATATTGGTGTGTTACATGTGTGTTCCGATTTTTGTACATTTACGTGAAACATAGCTCGAGGCGCACTCCGTTTAAAGTGTATACGCACTCCGTTGAAAGTGTATAGGTGGCGCTATCGAGCCATTTTGCCACACTCGATGGAATATTGGCCTTCAGATCTGTTTAGGCCAGGTCCCTTATCACACAAGTGAAGTTTGGGCAAGATCGGACATTTTATGCCTGAGTTATAACATCTTTTATTCCCATGGCGAGACATCGAACTTCAACACGGCGCCATGGACACACCTTTTAACAAAAACTCAAGATCTTCACAACTAAACATCACACAGGTCTTTAGATTAGACTGACCACAAAAAAGACATTGATGTCATACAATTTCTAGAAATAGTCTGTCACAGTGTAAAATATGTCACTTCCTGTTGCCAATAGGTGGCGCTATGACTATAACTGAATATGGGCATGTAGATCTGTTCAGGTCAAGAGTCTCATCCAACATGTGAAGTTTGGGGCAGATTGGACATTGTATGTCTGAGTTACAGCAACTTCCTTTTTCATGGTGAAACATCGAAATTTGTCAGACCGCCATGGACACGCCCTTTAACGAAACCTCAAGTCCTTCGCAATTTAACATCACTAATGGCTTTAGATTACACTGACCAAGTTTGGTATTGATCTGAATAAATCTCTAGGAGGAGTTCGTTAAAGTACAACCCCTGAAAATGGCAAAAACAACACCAATTTTGAAGGGAAAATTCAAAATAACCGACTTCCTGTTGGGATCCGGATTTTGTACCAAGAGACTTTTTTGTAGGTATTGGAGTGTTACATGTGTGTACCAATTTTTGTACATGTACGTGAAACATAGCTCGAAGCGCACTCCGTTGAAAGTGTATAGGTGGCGCTATAGAGCCATTCTGCCACACCCGGTGGAATATTGGCCTGCAGATCTGTTCAGGCCAGGACTCTTATCACACATGTGAAGTTTGGGGAAGATCGGACATTTTATGCCTGAGTTATAACATCTTTTATTCCCATGGCGAGACATCGAACTTCTTTGCGGCGCCATGAGCAAGCCTTTTAACGAAAACTCAAGATCTTCACAACTGAACATCGCACAGGCCTTTAGATTAGACTGAACACAAAAAAGGCATTGATGTCATAAAATTTCTAGGAGTAGTTCGTCGCAGCGTAAAATATGTCACTTCCTGTTGCCAATAGGTGGCGCTATGACTATAACTGAATATGGGCATGTCAATCTGTTCAGGTTCGGAGTCTCATCAAACATGTGAAGTTTGGGGCAGATTGGACATTGTATGTGTGAGTTATAGCAACTTCATTTTTCATGGCGAATCATCGAAATTCGCCAGGACGCCACGGACACGCCCTTCAACGAAAACTCAAGATCTTCGCAATTTAACATCGCAAAGGCCTTTAGATTAGGCATACCAAATTTGGTGTTGATTTGAAGAACTCTCTAGGAGGAGTTCGTTAAAATACAACACATGGAAATGACCAAAATTACACAAAATATGCTCATAATATTAAAAATAACCGACTTCCTGTTGGGTTTAGAATTTCGCTCCAAGAGTCTTTTTTGTAGGTATTGGTGTGTTACATATGTGTGCCAATTTTCGTGCATGTAGGTGAAACATAGCTGGAAGGCTGTTGATTTTCTTGGTATAGGTGGCGCTGTCGAGCCATTTTGCCACACCCTCTTCTGAATCCTATATCAGACGAAAATTTTCACCAGCTTTGACGCGTGTGCAAAGTTTCATGACTTTTTGAGCATGTTAAAGCCCTCAAAAATGCGATTCATTCGGGAGAAGAAGAAGAAGAAGAATAATAATAATTAAAGCTGCAAGCAGCGATGAACGGGCCCTCGCACCCGGGCTCACCGGCAGCGAGTGGCTTTAGTAAATAGGTGAGCGGTGAGAAATATGCATTTAAACTCATAAATATGAGTGGAATATATCAAAGTTATTCCATATATGTGCCAATCTTCCTGTTGCCAGCAGGTGGCGCTATCATTATAATGGAATATTGGCCTTCAGTTGTGTTCAGGGCAGGACTCTTATCAAACATGTAAAGTTTGGGGAAGATCGAACATTTTATGCCTGAGTTACAACAACTTCCTTTACTGTGGCGAGACAGCAAATTTTGTCATGACGCCATGGACACGCCCTTTAAAAAAAAAAACAAGATCTCCATAATTTAGCATTTCACAGGCCTTTAGATTAGACTGACCACAAAAAAAACATTAATGTAATACTATTTCTAGGAGTAGTTTGTCGCAGCGTAAAACATGTCACTTACTGTTGCCAGCAGGTGGCGCTATGACTATAACTGAATATGGGCATGTAGATCTGTTAAGGGCAGAAGTCTTATCTAACATGTGAAGTTTGGGGCAGATTGGACATTGTATGTCTGAGTTACAGTGTAAAACATGTCACTTCCTGTTGCCAGCAGGTGGTGCTATGACTATAACTGAATATGGGCATGTAGATCTGTTAAGGGCAGAAGTCTTATCTAACATTTGAAGTTTGGGGCAGATTGGACATTGTATGACTGAGTTACAGCAACTTCCTTTTTCATGGCAAAACATCGAAATTTGTAAGGCCGCCATGGACACGCCCTTTAACGAAACCTCAAGATCTTCACAATTTAACATCATAAAGGCCTTTAGATTTAACTGACCAAGTTTGCTGTTGATCTGAATAAATCTCTAGGAGGAGTTCGTTAAAGTACAACCCCTGAAAATGGCAAAAAGAGCGCCAATTTTGCAGAGAAAATTCAAAATAACCGACTTCCTGTTGGGATTCGGATTTCGTACCAAGAGACTTTTTTGTAGGTATTGGACTGTTACATATATGTACCGATTTTTGTACATGTACGTGGAACATAGCTCGAGGCACACTCCGTTGAATGTGTATAGGTGGCGCTATTGAGCCATTTTGCCACACCCGTTGGAATAATGGCCTTCAGATGTGTTCAGGCCAGGACTCTTATCACACATGTGAAGTTTGGGGAAGACCGGACATTTTATGTCTGAGTTATAACATATTTTATTCCCATGGCAAGACATCGAACTTTGTCACGCCGTCATGGACACGCCCTTTAACGAAAACTCAAGATCTTCACAATTTAACATCACAGAGGCCTTTAGATTAGACTGACCACAAAAAAGACATTGATGTCAAAAATTTCTAGGAGTAGTTTGTCGCAGCGTAAAATATGTCACTTCCTGTTGCCAATAGGTGGCGCTATGACTATAACTGAATATGGTCGTGTCAAACTGTTCAGGACAGGAGTCTCATTAAACATGTGAAGTTTGGGGCAGATTGGTCATTGTATGTCTGAGTTATAGCAATTTCCTGTTTCATGGCGAATCATCGAAATTCGCCAGGCCGCCACACACAGGCCCTTCAACGAAAACTCAAAAGCTTCGCAATTTAACATCGCGAAGGCCTTTAGATTAGGCATACCAAATTTGGTGTTGATCTGAATGAATCTCTAGGAGGAGTTCGTTAAAATACAAGGCATGGAAATGACAAAAATGACACAAAATTTGCTCATAATATTAGAAATAACCGACTTCCTGTTGGGTTTCGGATTTTGCTCCAAGAGACTTTTTTGTAGGTATTGGAGAGTTACATGTGTATACCGATTTTCATACATGTACATGAAACCTAGCTCGAGGCGCACACCGTTGAACGTGTATAGGTGGCGCTGTTGAGCCATTTTGCCACACCCACTTCTGAAACCCATATCAGACGTAAATTTTCACCAGTTCGGAGGTGTGTGCAAAGTTTCATGACTTTTCGAGCATGTTTAGGCCCTCAAAAATGCGATTCATTTTGGAGAAGAATAATAATAATAATAATAATAATAAACGGAGCAATTCCAATAGGGTCCTCACACCATCGGTGCTCGGGCCCTAATAAAAAACAAAGCAGATACAAGAGGGTCCTCGCACCTCGGTGCTCGGGCCCTAATAATAATAATAAATAATTACAGGAAAAAAAATTGAGATGATTTTACTTTTCATTGTTTTTGGAAGAAAACTTGATCTGATGCGGCTTTATTTAGAAGAGGAGATCATTTCTGTACTTACATTAGTTAATGTGTTATTTTTTTACATAAACTTTACTAATTAAAAACATTACTAGTTATGCTTTTCCTACCTTGCCATGCTGAAGTGTGTTAAAGAGAGTAAAATATGCTGAAATATGGTATTCATATTCATTCATATAAACCGTATATAGGCAACTGTCATACAAAACGAAGATGTAAATATTTTGCTATTATATAATTTAAAAAAGATATAATATGATACAGATATAAAGTAATGTGAATGTTTACACTGCATTATTATGAATGTTACAGTCTGTTTAGATCAGTGTTGATCTACTATCAGATGTTGATGTTTATAGTGTGCTAAGCAAGAATTTACTTGATAAAATATCAGAATGTTGTTTATGAACTGTGTGGTAATACAGACAAAGCATATGTGCATGAATGACAGTACAAAATCATGTTTTTTTTTTTTTAGGAGTGGACAAAATAAGTATTAGTGACTGTTAATGTTGTGCAGTTGGCCTATGTCAGTGTTTATGGAATATGATACTAATTGCTTTGAAAAGTTCAATGCTTACAGCTTGATACATGTACCCCTGGTTTCACAGACTACGTTTACATGCAGCCAATAACCCGTTCAAAACCGGGATATTAGCAATAACCCGGTCGCGCACGGCCATGTAAACACCAGCAAAAACCCAGATATGCTCATATCCCGGTTTTTAAAAAATTTCAGTTCATTTATGTATTCCTCAGTTCATAGCAATGTTATGCAACATAAACTTATTGTACTGACAAAAGTGTGTGAAGCCTCTGTATGGACAAGAGAAGCCTAATAATGCAAGCGCTGCTAAATACAGCAGCATTCACTAACACGGCAGGAACTGTTCTGAGTCAAGACGCAGCAGCTATCCAGACATGCACTGCACCTAAACAAACTACTGCTGTTGTGCAGGAAGAGATGCCTGCAAAACATTGAATAATTCACAGAAACACACATAAAGCTGCAGCACAGACAAAAGGCAACACAGACTGGTATTTGTTGAGCTGTCTACCCATGATACAGTGCTGAAAGTTTATTAAACAAGAGCCCTTCATGTGAAGACTCCCCACCCACAGACGAGCCCAAGCCCCGCGGCCCCCATCATTCAGACGTTGCTTCATTTCAGCCATGTGTTCACCTCCCCACCGCTCTGGCCTCCCTCATACTGCTGCAGATAAAACAGTCCCCGAAGGATCCTGCCGGTAATTTCCAATTTCTATAGAAATTCAGGTATTAGAGAAGACCGCTTGGGGACCGGCTACAATATATCTCCACCATTTCATCCGAGTGAGAGAGGAAGAAGTAGCAGAAAAAGAAGAAAAAGAAAAGAGCTGGAAGTCCCCCCAGGGTCTCGCAGTTCAAATTTCTGAAGTTCAGAGGAGGAGGAGAGAGACGGCTCTGGGCTGAACATACGAGCATTAGAAAACCCACCACAAAGAGAGAGAGAGAGAGAGAGAGAGAGAGAGAGAGGGGAGCATTTCCTCTCTGGTCTGGCTGCCACTGGAAGCTTTTTACAAAACATGTGTTGCTGACATGCTGACAGATTGCTCAGTGAAGTGTTCGGTGCGTGCACACACTGGCCATTTACAGGACAACGTCCTCTACCTGAGGAGCCATGTTTTATACATACTCTTAAAAAAAGACAATGAAAAACTGACTGTAAACAAAGCAGGTTTCTTGAAGGTATAGGAACAGGGATACAGCACAACATGCAAACGCTGTCAAAATGACAATGGAAAATCTATAGAGTCTGCCGTCTGATTGAGGACCATAAGTGAGCAGTATTGACACCATCTTCATCAGCCGCTGGCTCAGAAAGTGTTGTCGTGGCAACCGAATGAAAATGGCGTATCATAATGTATTCATGATGCAGCGACCCAGGGGTTGAGAGCACGCTCTCCGGGGAGCCTTTACCTAGGGCTAGACGTGTCTGAGCAAAATCACTCAATGCAGGACAAGAGCAGAATACCGAACAGGCCACAGGAGAGAGAAGACGAAACAGGAGAAATGAAAGAAAAGACTGATGTACATTAACAAATCGGGACACATCGGCAGCAACACACAGATGGAAAGGGAGGTTTAAGACATAAAAATACATCTAAGATGGTGAATTTTAAAATCAAACTCAAACACTATCTAAAGCAATCATGAGCAGCAAATTGGAGATCTGCAGCATCAGTCATTACTCCAGAGTCCAGTGAGAGATATACAGACAAAAATTGGTTTTGTTGAATTAGTGGCGTATTTAAATCTAATTTCTACATTTTCTTTTGATCTGGTTATTCCCCATTGATTGAAGGGTCCAGGCACTAAATGTGCTGGAAAATTAAAGCCCCAAAACCTTCTAGGTCCCACCCACTACCCAGGTGTCCATACACACATCCATGCAGTTAGTAGGTGCCACTATAATAATCACATGCACTTTTTTCAAACCAAAAAAAAAACGGCTGGCAGCAGCCAATCCAATTTCAGCAGCTACTAGGTACTAATATCGGAGAATTGCTATATCAATTTCTGTCATTTATGATTTTTATTAGCTTTTAACAGTAATACATGTTACAAAAATGCAATAAGAGACAAACATAAACATAATGGCACAGTGGAAAGATGACAAAAATAAAGTTAGTGATGAAGGAAAAAGACAACTATTACAGAGACTGGATGTCAAGAAACAATCAGGGTTCATGTGGAGACATTTAAATAGTTTATAACTTTTTTGTTGTTATATAAAAATATTTATTAATATTAATAAACTAACCTGATAAAATGAGATTAAATAAACAAGTCATTTTGGTGACGTAGGACAAAGCTGTTACTAATTCAGGTTATCATGTTTTACTGAGTAGTCTGCTCTGATATATAAGGCATTGTGTGCATCAGAGTTTAGTTCAATATAGCATGGTATTAAGTGTCTTTTATAAATTATTGGCATGCAATACAAATATTAAAGGACATTTTTTATAGTCCATTAGGCAAATTCACCTATGCTCAAGTAGCATATTTTCTCTAGAAGATATAAAAACTAAAGTCCTGAAAACTAGGGTATGGGGGAATGCACTGTCAGACAAACATTACTGCAAAATAATCCCAACATCAGGATGTGCCGTTTTCTTTATGTTGCCAAACTTATGTTGCCAAATAACTCCTGCTAGCTACACTGTAAAAAATTTTGCCGTTAAATAACAGTAATTTTCTGGCAGCAGGGGTGCCAGTAAAGTACTGTTAATTTACAGCTCTTAACCATTAATTTACCACTCTTATTTTTTAACAGTATTTTACTGTAGATTCTACCATGGAAATTAACTCCACTCCCACTGCTTCAAACAGTTCGAGTTTTTAAACTAGCATTCCTACGATGTTAGTACTATGAACTTATTTCATTTGAGTCCACTGAGAAGGAATATTTCTTACACTTAATGTGCAGTAATAAAGTAACTAAATACATGACTTTTACTCAAATCACTGCAGCTCATTGTCAGCTGTATTACACATGTATGTGCTGAAGTACTTAACACAGAGATCACCACTGTATCAGCAACTCCACATTTACTGCCTTTATATAAAGCAGCAGAAGATCAGAATTTGTGGCTCATCATTGACTGAAGCACCGGCTCTACTCTCCAGCACAATGGTGAACAACAAAACTACATTAAACGATCTCTCTTGTGCAAACACACATTAATACAGTCAAGTTCAGTATTTACTCTCATTATCAGTGTATGACTTTGCCTAATTTTTTTCCTATGGATGTTCACAAATATTTTAGTTAAATTAACTTTTTTTTCATTTGGTAAATCTGACGTTTACATTTTACAGTATATTACTGTTTTTCCTTGAATTACATTTACATTACATTACATTTATTCATTTAGCTGACGCTTTTATCCAAAGCGACTTACAATTGCTATATATGTCAGAGGTCGCACGCCTCTGGAGCAACTAGAGGGACACTTTCTTGCTCAGGGACACATTGGTGTCTCACAGTGGATTCGAACCCAGGTCTCTCCGACCAATGGCATGCGTCTTATCCACTGCGCCATCACCACCCCACTTGACGGCAAAAAACTGTAGAAAAACACTTTTTTTTGCTGGCAACCATTAATTTACGGCAAGAAACAGTAGAAAAACAGTTATTTACTGGCAGCAGGGGTGCCAGTAAATAACTGTTTTTCTACAGTTTGTTTCCTGTAAATTAATTACAGTTTATTACTGTTAAATTATGTTTCATTCTGTTTTTTCTTCATCTTAAATCTTTAACCCTTTAAACCCCACAAGAAAATCCTCAGTTTTAAATGAACACTTATAATGTGTGCACACTACAGAGTGTTAGAGTAACACTGAATCAGTGAAGTTAATGAGATAATTCTGTGATTAATTGATGATTGAGCATTAGTGATAAACACCTGCAGAATCACTGAAGGAAAGAGAAACACAAGAACTACAAATTACTTCACAGCCTTAGATGAAATCAACTGAATAAAAGAATACATCAAATCTCTCAAGATCTGATTAAACAACTACTAAAACAGCTTCACCAGATTCACATTACTAACCACACTGACTTTATTTCTGTCAGATGTCTACAGAAGAACTTATGGAGAGTTAAATAGGTTTAGGTGTTTTTTCACTACCATGATGGAGATCAGTGTTTACTTTAGTTGGGCTCTTGAACGTGATTTTTCAACAAATAAGGTTTTTTTTTTTTTTTCATGCTGTAACAATGCGCCTTTGGAACTTGTTATAGCAAAACAAAAGTACACAGAAGAAAAAAAATCTGATATTGTTGTTTATAGATTGACAAGAACAAATACTATTATTTCTGATCTAATCCCGTGTCTCTTCTCTTATTGAATATTGTTTCTACAGCATGAGAAGGAACACTGCTGAGCCATAAGTTATGAAAGACTGTTAAGAAAATTTCACTCATAATAAAAAAAAAAAAAAAAACCTTTGCTGAAATTTAGACAGAAACATCAAGAATCAGCGTATGAATCACAACAATGGTGACAATCCACAAAATAAATGAACATCAATTCTGAACATCACAACACATGCTACTAAAACTTAAAACAAATGCAAAATTATAAGCACATAAGAATTCAAGAAAATAAGTGAACAATTCAGGGGCATAATTTATTCATGCTGCAATGCATGCTGGGAATCATGGATGAGTTTTATCCTGTGCTGGTACCCAGCATGCATTGCATCATGAACCTTTTGATTGTCACCATTGTTGAGATTCATATGCTGATTGTTGATTTCTCTCTTTGAGTGTTGTGGGGACTGCTGCTCGAAATACTTTTTAACTAAAACTAGTCGTTAAATCCATAAATACTGGTTATCACACTACTTTTCAATCTTACAAAATTGAAGTGTTATTCACTCAAATATTTCAACACCAAATTAATATTTGATTACTATAGCAACGCTTTAAGTCAGTCTAGTAGATCATGCCTGTTAGAAACAACCATAATCACTTGACTATCAAAATTAATACTGCTGTAACAGATGCATCATAAAGATACAAATACAGCAATAAAACAAAATTTAAAGTGCAAAAGTCAATGGTCAGGAGCCCAACTAAAGCAAACACTGATCTCCACAATGGTGACGCTAAACGAAAAAGTAACATTATCATCTAAATCTCTGTAATTCTCAATAAGATCTTTTGATCTCTGTTCTCCGATTGGCAGAAATAAAGTCAGTCTGGTTAGTAATGTGTGAAGTTGGTGAAGCTGTTTGTTGATCATTTAAATCTTCAGTTGATTTCATCTAAGGCTGTGGCTGAAGTCAGTTGTATTTCATGTGTTTGTCTTATGTTTTTTTTTTTTCTTCAGTGATTCTACTCATTAACAGCAGCTGTTGATCAGTGTCTGAATTCACTCATTAGTGTTCATTCTCTCTGTCAGGTGGACTATATTAGTAAACTCATGTAGGGAATAGTGAATGAGGGAGTAGGGTGTGATTTGAAACACAGCCGCTGAGTGTCGACTTTGAACGTTGTTAATTTACGATATATAGCAGCAGGCTACTTCTCGAAAACGATGAATATTACCCAGAATGCACTGTTTTAATGAAAAACAGTATTTTACTGTCGAAATTTGGCCGTTTTTTTACAGCGATTTTTAACAGTGTAGCTAAATGCTATCCATAGTGTCAATATCCCAGTCTATGTTCCCCTGTGCTGGTTTTGAGGACTCTTATTTTGAAATGTTCTTGTTCCCCTTTGTTTCTGTGTTCCCTTGTTCCTTTGCCCATCTTTTTAGTTTCTGATATAATTGATTAGCTCATCCCTCATTGTTACCTCATTATCCTGTCAGTATATAACTCAGTCTCACATCACCATTCACTGCTGAGTATTGTTTAGCCATGTTGTCTTGTTTCCTGCTTTGTCTTGCCTTCGTGTTTTGTTTTGGATTGTTTACCTGGTTTTGATTCTTGCTTTCATATTTTTGCATTTACCCTTTGGATTACCCTGTATGGATATTATTCGCTCATCGAAGGCCCATGCTTGCCCTAGGATTATTCTTGTGTCTTACCCTCTATATACCTGTTTGCAATTGTTTGACCCATGCATGTTATGACCATGTCTCTGACCAATAAAAGTTTTACAGAGTATAAAGTGGAAAAATTAAACATTAGCCTTGATTCTTCTACAATACGGGCAGACTGGTGGAACTGTTTTTCAGTTGTTTTCTCCATCTGCATTCGCGTGTCAAACCAGCTCAGTCTTGACTAGACACAGACTTATAAACATTTAATACTTACTACAGCTTCCAGCCGTACAAGAAAACTCAGAGAGAGCACAAACATCTGGGACGAGGAGCCAGTTGGCAAATGTGTTGAGCTGGATTTAGAATGGAGCTGCTGGATTGCATTCGAAAAAATGAGTTATTCTCTCCTGATATCTTAGCAGTTAGCTGGTACTTTGTGTTTTGAAGTTAGAAAGGGCAACTAAAATGAATGGGTGGTGCAAGGGCAGGATTTCCAGATTTAAGCCTGGTATGTTTTCAGTGAAGGCCCAGTTGATTTTGATACATTTCGACGTCTGGCAATTTGTGTCACTAATTAAATAATTAACATCTGAGGTCTGGTATATAAACTATTAACCACTGCATTGTGACCTGATGAGAATTCAGTTAGGGTTTTACAAGATCAGAAATGGTCAAAAATACAAATATACAAGTATTCATATTACATACTTATGCATACTTATAGAACACATTTTATTAATGCTCAAGGTGTGTTCTTTTCATCAAATGTATAACATACAGTACTTTGAAATGATTCAATTCAGATGTATGAACAACCATTAACGTGGATGAATCAAGTCCCTCAGTCAGGATAGGTCCTCCGTTTGTACTGTAAATTACAATTAAGATGCCATAATGTGTTTTTAATACGCCATTTATATCACAAAAACCTCTTTGGCGAGATTTCTTATAGTCTGTTTTGAAGGTTCTTGGATTTGTATAATTATTCTGCCTTCACAATGTAAAAAAAAAAAAAAAAAACAATCAACCAATTTCCCATGAACTCACTTATATTCCACTGGACTAGACTTAAACTTTTATTCATCAATAATTCATGCCTTGTGATACATTTTCATTGCAAGAAAGCCATGCAATCAATCAGAGACAATAGCTGGGTTTCCATCAACCTGCTTTTATGTGCATTTTGAAGTATCGCTTCAGAATCGAAATGCTGAATTTCAAATAAAAATGCCTAAATTTGCAAAAAAGGTTTTACGCTCAGTGGTTTTTGACTTGCGAAAAAAACAGTTAATGCGAATAATGGGAGATGGAAATGCATTTTGCTAATAAATTCCTTCAAGAGCATCAAAAAGTCATTTGACAGACAAGCCCTAACCATGGTTACATGCATAACCCAAGATGTTTCCTTTATAGAGAACTCGCGCTGCATCCTGTAGTGGACACTATGAAGAACAGATTGCCCACAAAGCCATGGTGTAGTGCATGCCTGTTCCCCTGGTGAGAGAGAACCAAGGGAAGTGACAGACATACACCGAATCTTCCCTCCGAAAGTGCCCAAGCCACTGATTCCATGAGGAACCCCACCAATCAGGAGGGATATCCCATTAAGAACAGCGGTTCTAAGAAGACCATGTTAAAATGAGCCAAAGCAGCATGCAGGGCCAAGGGGGACTGCCCATTTAAAGGTCCTGTTTTTTGTGCTTTTTTGAAGCTTTGATTATGTTTTCAGTGTGCAATATAACATGTGTTCATTTTTTGCGTGTATAAAAAAAAAAAGAGTGTTTTTCACACAATTCACCTATCTGTATACCGCTGTTTTCACTGTCATAGAAACGGGCTGATGACCTCTATGTTCTATAAAGTCCCTCCTTCAGAAATACCTAACGAGTTCTGATTGTGCCTGCGGTTCCTGTGTTGTGATTCGACACCAGCTTAGCGCGCGCTGCCCTCCTTGGTAACGCGATTAGGCTAGTTTTGAAAAGCAAGTGGGCAGGATTTGTTTTGAAAACCTGGCAATCCTGATCTGAACCGTAGACAATAAAAGAACGCACATGCTGGAGATGTACTTATAATCACAGGAGCGTTTTTACTGATGAGATGCGCATGAAAAATATATAACCTCTAATAATATAACCTCTTTTTATCTTTGTGCGAATCCAGCATTAAACTGTTTGAGATTGAGGAAGCTTGCTGTCTTCAGCAAAATGAGCTGCACATAGTTTTACATGTGGATTATAATTTTCGGGAACCGAGTTAAACATAAATTGTAGCCATTGATCTCTAAGTACAGCGTCCCTGGGAAGGCCAAACAAAGGTGATTGGACTCGAGATGAAAATAACAGCGTTTCGACGACATGGCGACAAACACAAACGCAGTTCTTCCTCTTCTCGGAGCGCAACAAGACCACGCCCCCTTTTTTGGGTATTCATGTGGGCGGAGGTTAGTCAAAAAACTGTTTTAGTGACGTCATTACTGCAGGAAGTAGAGGGATGTAATCCAAACGGGTCATTTTTTGTAGGTGAACTCTGTTAAATAAAATATCTCGCTTGGCATTGAACTTTGAGCTTTAGAATTTTACCGATATTATTTATACTCTAACAACAACATTACACACTAACTAAAGTTTAAAACATGGGATCATGAAGAATGGGACCTTTAAATAACCTGTAGCCCACCCCTACTACCTGAATAAGTTTAAAGTGCCCCTATTAAGGTTCCTGATGTTGTTTTGAGAGGCTCCTTCAATAGGTCTACCTGGATGCAAAATCAACCATTTTGTTTTCTCGAAATATGCATTTAATATAACCTCTTTTTCCAGCGATTCTCAAATGATTCTTTTGAAGCCATTTTTAAGATTCAATCTCTCTAAACCTCCCCTATTCTAAACTATACACCCATTGCCATAGTTCTGTATTTTGAACGCTCAATAGAAAAAATTAACATCTATTATTTATTATACTTACAGGATGTGATTCAGTGGAGCCAGTTGGTCCAAATAAACTAGGTACTGAGCCATCTTTCAAATACAAGCATTTTGTGAATCCTGCAATGTGTTACCCTGTGATGTGTAGCCTTCATGGAAGTGGGATTTGAAATTACTAATGACTCGTTAGTCCACTCTTTCTTTTAGGAGGCAATAAATACAGAGTTCTGGCATGTAACTCTAGATGGTGCAGTCTGAGAGGTCTAACTCAGTCTGACCTAATGACATCATCACATGGCACAGCTGATTGGTTCTCTCCTGTATCAGTAGCCAATGAGCTCGCTGCTCAGCATTTAAATATTTGACTAGGGTTTACCGTAGCAGTTGCAGCTTGCTTCAAAAACCCTTCTCCTTCCCCAGCTCCACCTGTATAGATCTGCCACGAGGTGATTCATGTATGCTATATCGGGGTTCTTTCATGCATGTTATATTTGCAATAGCTTACATACACACAGCAGCATGTTGTGGATGTATTGGCAGTAGTAAGTCTCTGTACTTGCTCTGCCGCAGCAGCAGCGTAGCAGATATATTCCACCAAGATCAAATACATTAACATTGTCATGTACATTACCATGCCAATCCCTCCGAGAGTTGTTATGACAGAACTTTATCATGCACTTTTGGCTTTCCAACTTTACAAATTGTTTACAATCTCATCCAACAACAAAAAAAAACACTTGTATTAACTTACATTTTTTAAATTGCATAATGTATGGGCACTTTAAGGGGTAAAGGGAAGTAGAACATCTACTTAAAATCCTAAGCATCAAAAGGTTTTAGAATTAGAGCGCATTTTAGAATAGGAACGATTCTCTTCCGATACCTTCCTGAGATCTACTCAGTTCCTCTTAGCGCTCGCCCACCTCTACATCCGATTCCTAAAGGCAGGAGGGGCATGAGTGGCCACGCAATACTTCTGATCCTACCTATGATCCTCAGATTGAGATGGACCGACCCCCTCAGAGGTTTTATAGAGGAAGAATTGGGACCGTGAGGACTGCTTTTTCACCACCTTGAACTTCTCAACCAGAAGCCCAGAAGGTGAAAGCAGAGCATCAAGAACAAGGGCTTTCTCCTTTCTCCCAAAGTCTGTAATATATAACCACAAATGCCTCTCCACAGCCACAATTGTTGCCATTGTATACCCAATGGCAGCAGTAGTCTGTTTAGTGGCACAAAGAGCCAAATCTGCTGTGTGGCGCAGCTGAATATGGTCTGTCCCATGATCTCACAAACTCCATGTGTAAGTCTAGAAGAAAGGGGAGACTCCTGGGGGACGGGAGATCGTGACCGGACAGAAAGCGCTCATCCAATGTACCACAGGCGAGCTTCTGCCTTCTGACTAAATCAAGCTTGAATCAAGTTGTTACGATTCAGTGCTCTCACTTTAATCCCCATCACCAACCACATCCATGTCCTTACTCTCACTAGATGAGCCCAATGTAACGCTATCCATGGAATCAGATGACCCAAGTCAAAGTGTGTCTGAAGCTCACTGAAGACTCGAGCTTACAGCGGAAGGTCCATATCCTTCTCAAACTTTTCTGCAAGCTCAACCTGCGAACCCCACAATCTGAGTCTACATCATGCCTCAGCAGCAGTGCGACCCAAACTGCGAGAGACAGTTGCTTGTCCCTCATCCGTCGAAAAGAGGGAAAAACATGAACAGAGCATGAACGGAGCACAATGAGCGCATTCAGGGAACTTGAGCACCGAACACGTGTTTTCCTCACCAAGACACATAACGCATAGATATTGTGTTCCCGGATGTTAGTGATGTCCAGGCTACATCGACCAGTGGGACTGGATTAGTTTTACACATGCTTCAGACACTGGTCATACTGGTGGCAATCCCCCATGGTGTCGCTAGAGGATGCAGCATGAGTTCCCTTAAAGGGGAACACTGGTATCACAATAAATGGGAGAAATTGAAAAACCCAATATGGTGGCTCTAGTAAAATAAGTCCCACCTTACAATAAATTAAACAGCCAATCAACAATATCGAAAATAAACACCTTGTCTTATGATTGCCTTTTCACTTTTTTATTCAAATGTTGTAGTGTCTGTTCAACAATGTTTCACAGGGTGAAAATCTGTTTTCTAATATCCAATGAGTCAATAAACAGATTGTGATGCTATTAAATTTGTACAAAGTATGATAATAATAATTTAATTCAGTTATTCTACTTACTGATCAAAACTCTCAGTTATAACCACTAGGCTACATTATATATATATATATATATATATATATATATAATAATTTAATTAAGTTATTCTACTTACTGATCAAAACTCTCAGTTATAACCACTAGGCTACATACATATATATATATATATATATATATATATATATATATATATATATATATATATATATATATATATATATATATATATATATATATATATATATATATATATATATATATATATATATATATATATATATATATATATATATATATATATATATATATATATATATATATATATATATATATATATATATATATATATATATATATATATATATATATATATATATATATATATATATATATATATATATATATATAGCCTAGTGGTTAGAGAGTTTGACTCCTAACCCTAGGGTTGTGGGTTCAAATCTCGGGCTGGCAATATCACAACTTAGGTGCCCTTGAGCAAGGCATTGAACCCCCAACTGCTCCCTGGGCGCCGCAGCATAAATGACTGCCCACTGAAAGTCATGAGGTTTGGTAACCCATACTCAGAATTGGTGCATTTACATTTAAGGGGAAGTCTAGGCCTAATGGTTAGAGGGTCGAATCGAAAGGGTTGTGAGTTTGAGTCTTGGGCCGGCAGGAATTGTAGGTTGGGGGAGTGCATGTACAGTCTCTCCACCCTCGATACCACGACTTAGGTGCCCTTGAGCAAGGCACTGAACCCCCAACTGCTCCCCGGGCGCCGCAGCATAAATGGCTGCCCACTGCTCCGGGTGTGTGTTCACAGTGTGTGTGTGTGTTCACTGCTCTGTATGTGTGCACTTTGGATGGGTTAAATGCAGAGCACGAATTCTGAGTATGGGTCACCATACTTGGCTGAATGTCATATCACTCACATATAATTTTTTTTTTTTTTTTGTTTTTTTGATAAAGATTCTGCTAATAGTGTGCAACAGTCAGGTTTCAGAAGTTTATTTTAAATTTATTTTCTCAATAAGGAAATTGGCCTATTGTGAGTTGTGAGGTTTTTAATTGATTGTATATGCTTTTGTCAAACCCATATATTTACATTAATTAAACTTATTTTTTAAAATAATAATGTTTAAATGGGGGGTGAAATGTTCGTTTTCACTCAATACTTGAGTACCTATACAGTAGAACTGCATCCTTCATAACTCCAAAAAGTCTTTATTTTTATTATATTTATAAGAGTAAGATAGTCTGTACCGATTTTTCTCGGAAAAACACGAGCGGCTGGAGGCGTGACGTGTGGGCGGAGCTAAAGAATCACAAGCGCGAGTAGGCTTTTGCGTTGAGAGCGTTTGGAAGCTGTGACACAGATCCAGAGGCTGAAATTTAACAAGAGCAGCATCAGCAAATGCGTCTCTATGTGGTATGTACTGAAACTGTATATATTTGCTTAGCGGTTTTGGAAAATGACTAAAGTTCCACTTTATGTCGTCTTTTTTTTTTTTTTTTTTAGCTGTACATGTGAAAAGTGCAGTTTGATGACATCATCGCATGTTGTTTACTTGATGTGCTTATGCGCCGATAGCTAACAACACGAAGTTAACAACACAGAGATATTTGAAGCAGTTTTACTCACCGCATGCGGTTCCAACACACGATCGTGACCCTTTTTCGTTGGGACTACATTATCCTTAAGAAATAAACGATGTGCAAACCCGGCGTCAAACTGGGCTTTGTTTGTAAAACAAGCATCTTCGAAATGCAGGGAACAAACACAAACACTTGCACAACTCCGTTGATGCTCTGTAAAAATAAACTCCGTCCACTGGTCCCTCAATGCTGTTTCTCTTTTGGTAATCTGTGCAGGGTTGTCTTGCCCTGGCAACCAAAAACACACTTCTTTTGTGACATTTGGCGACGCTCTCGCTCTGATCAGTGAAGTCTGTTGTGCTCTCAGTGCTCTGCTATACGGGAGCGCGCTCTTCCGGCAGACGTGCCTCAGGACCCATATAAGGAAATTCCGCTCCATCTAACGTCACACAGAGCCATACTCGAAAAAAACTTTCAGAAACTTGTGATAAACCGGAAGGAGTATTTTTGGAACAGAAATACTCCTTCAAACGTACAACTTAATTTTTGAAACTTTGTCCATGTTTAGCATGGGAATCCAACTCTTTAACAGTGTAAAAAACTCAGTATGCATGAAATAGCATTTCACCCCCCCCCCCCTTAATAGCTGAATTTATGGTGAAAAAATTACATTATCCATGATTCTATACAGAAAATTCTGCCAATTAGAGAGTTGCAGCAAGCAAAGTCCACCTAAAGAGATCTTTAGCTCCACCCATGAAATAATTGAGTCAGCCACCTGTGCTTTCAAAACACCTTTAAATTAATATGTTTATATTTCTATTTTAGATTTGATTTGCAATGTTTCATAGAATTATAGTTCTTTCCATTTTATAAATTATAGTTCTTTCTTGCACTGTAGCTTTGTGTCTGATTTTCATTTACTTTTTTGCTTCAAATCAAAGGTTTTAAGATCCATATGGGAAAAAACTAATGGGAAAAATGCTTCTGGAACAAACGCCACTGAGAAGTGGGTGGGCACTGATGCACTCTAGAGGAAGCAAAGTGGAAACTCTTTGTCCATTGGCTTAAGTCCAGAAAGACAACAAGAACAATAGCTCACCTGTTTTTTCCCTATATTTGCGTCTCTACAGAGATGAGCCATGGCTGGTAGACAAAGCTCAATGAATAGTTTATATGGAGCAAGATAGGATGCTCAGGAGACAGAAAGAGGGAGAGCGAGGAAGAGAAATAGATATGGCTCCTGAGACTGGAGCTTCTTTGAATATATAATGACACTTTGGCTTTAACATGGGCGGCACTGAACACCCTGAGACTGTGGCACACATTCAGATAAACATTCATTATAACACTGCCAAGCGCAAGATAACTCCCTTTCGAGTTGTTGAACTGATGAATCCATCAATGATGAGTTCATTGACTTGACACTGAAAAACACTAGCAGAGGCCGAAGATTGGGCATTTTTTAGAAAGTAATGATGCATAATGATGCTTCGAAAATCGAAAATACCATGATTTTTTTTTATTTTTTTTTACATTTTTTGACAAAACTGGAAGTCGGCAGAGCTTAAATCGGAAACTACCAAGCAGTCTATCAGTTCAAACTACACTGAAAATAAAATGTTTTAAGATTTACTTTGAAACTATTTTTACTCCACAAACTGAACTTCCCAAATAATAATAATAAAAAAGGAAAGTAACACTGAATTAAATAAAATTTTTAGGATAATTGTACTCCAATAATCATTTGAACTTGAAGGTCAAAGTGCACATGAATTTGATTAATTGAAGAAGTTCTTATAATAGCAAAATACCAGTGTTGTAATGTAAAGAAAAAATATACTTCGTTACAGTACTTTTTTGGGAGTATCTTTACTTTAACTGAGTTTTTATATTTCAGGCAACTTTTACTCCGATACATTTCCTGTAAATATATTCGTTGCTTACTTCAAAATAGTCAGAAGAACACAGACTGCAGGAAAGCAGGTTTGATGAATCAGTGGTCTGGCGTTTTCAAGTTAGACTCTTTTCCACTCAAGTCGAGTCTGGGGTGGGTGATACACAAGTGCAATTTGACGTTATCATGGGCTATTTCACTGAATCACACACAGAGTGCACGCACATTCATTTATTAATCTATTAAAACTCAATATTCCAGGCTTTCTAAATTGTAGACGGCAATAATTCTTCTGTATGCTTTTTATATTTATATAATTTAATGTAGGCCTAGTTAACTTAATTTATATCACACAAAGTGTACCGTTTTTCTGCAGATCCATGAACACATTTAATAATAATCTTATACAAGTTCAGTGAAGCAATAAGTGACTAACATTTTAGGCATAATATTACTTGTTTTTGCTCAATTTTGCCAACGAAAGTAGTTCCAAACAAAGATCGCAGCACTGTTTGTCTCTCTGAGCAATGGATGGTGTTTACTTATTAAATGAGTCAGCTTTTTGAATGAATCGGTTGAATAAATAACTCAGTGATTCACTCATTAACAAGGTCAAATGCTTTGTTTCTGAATGAATCAGTCGTTTGAATGAATCGGTTGAATCTCAATGACTCACTCATTAACATTCACTTGCTGTCCCCTACTGCCGGTTTTATTTTCACATTTTGTTTTCCATGTTTAAAATTATTTCAAATATCATTATTCAACGTTTTATGTTAATAACAAATCATTAAGCCTATTTATGCATCTGTACCTGCAGTTGAAATGAATCCATGCCCTAAATGCTATTTCAGATGCAGATTCCAGAAATGTTTTCTTATATTGGAATAAAAGACACTGGAGTACCAGAAGAAGTGCTTCTTATTATTATTACATCACTGCAAAATACATGTATGCATGTATGCAGCCAGCAGGAACCACTTTAAGTTCGTTGTTTTAATTAATGTAATTTTCTTACAATAATGAGAGCATGCATTACATTTAGAAGATTTTTATATTTCTTGTAAATCATATTTAGATTATGTTTGCATGCTAAATCATCAAATGCTGCGAAAGGGGTTGTATAAGAGCTCTTTTTATGTGTTTTTTAGATCCTCATTACTTACAGCAATATCCTAAATTATTTACACCTTGCACTTTTTTTTTAAATAATCAATTATTTCTTATGCTGCTGTAGGAGTTTTAACGTAAATTATTTATAGTTTTACTAATTTTAACCATTTTTAATACAGTTTATTGCCTACACAAGCACACTTGATTTGATATTGTATAGCTTTTGATTTTGCTAACAAAAGGAAACATTTGATAACTTACAGATGGAGTCATAAATGTTTAATGTTCATACTGACGACTCATAAAGTCAGACTGAGCTCTGGTCTATTAAAGCTCTCTGTGTGCCAGTCACATTAGACTCTTCTCTCTTTTTAAACCGGAGCACTAGAACACAGAATATGAAATTAATCTGAAGTAAACCATAGCACTTAAAGTATACATTTAAAGGTAGACAGGAGTACTTACACTTTTATTGGAGTATTATTTCATAAGCCTGTCTGCACTTTGATTTGTGTACTTCATAGTCCACCATATACTGCATTAACTTTTATCAATAAACCCCTCACAAATGGATCCTCAGCCAGTGGGTTCATCAGATCCATTACCAATTTACACTATTTCCCTAACCTTACTCCTGTATTAGACTCTAAATGCATATTTCACTCTCAAAAGATAATGGGAGGTCTTTTTCCTGTTTATTTGAACTTTTTAAAAATGTAAACCATATTTTAATTTTTTTTTTTTTTTTTTAATAATGGAATATTTTTTAGATTAACTTTAATTTATAGTTCACCTGGATACTCTGCAGTGAATGGGTGCCGTCACAATTAGAGTCCAAACAGCTGTTAAAAACATCACTATAATCCACAGCAGTCCAGTCCATCACTTAACATTTGGAAAAGACAAAAGCTGAAACAAATCCAGCATTAAGACGTTTTAACTTTAAACCATAATTACTGACCGAATTATGAGTCCGTAACACTTTTTCCAGTGAAAGAGTCCAATTCCTGTTGTCTTTCACATACAAATTTCTCTCCTGATTCAGATGAGACAACTTTGGATA
Organism: Carassius auratus; assembly: GCF_003368295.1. Classification (NCBI taxonomy): domain Eukaryota; kingdom Metazoa; phylum Chordata; class Actinopteri; order Cypriniformes; family Cyprinidae; genus Carassius; species Carassius auratus. Next base: position 29,308,545 of record NC_039244.1, read on the forward strand.
GAGGACTCATATTTTAGCCCGAAGCAACAGTTTAAAGTTTAACCCTCTTAATGCTGGATTTGTTTCAGTGTTTGTCTTCTCCAGATGTTCACTGATGGACTGGAGTGCTGTGGATTATTGTGATGTTTTTATCAGACTCTCATTCTGACGGCACCCATTCACTCAAGACTATCCATTGATGAGACACTGATGCAATGCTACATTTCTCCAAATCTGATGAAGAAACAAACTCACCTACATCTTGGATGGCCTGAGGGTGAGTACATTTTCATCAAATTGAAATTGTTTGTTGAACTATTCCTTTAAGCTTAATCCTTATTGGTGCAGCATACCTTAATAATGAGCTAGATTTTATTTTGAACTGGATAAGCGTGCTTCGAACAGTTTACAAGAATCTATCAGAAGCTTATGCTGGTGGTGACCTTGAGGAGTGTTTATGTGGAGATGGACAGCTGTTGCATTTCCAGCCTCCCTGAGGACAGCAGCGGCTGAACCAACACGATGCTGAAACCAGCCGTGGAAACTCAATCCTCAGCCGGGCCGGAGCCAGCACCCCACCGACGCCGAGAGCTTTCAGGGGTAAACACTCCTATCCCAACCCCCTCTGGAGAGCACTTCTACCATCCTATACCCAGGCAGAAAGACACCCTCTTTGGGGACGCAGTGCTTCAGCCCTGCACCTCGCAGCGGGAAAAGAGCCCATTGGGTTGGGGTCAGTTTGAGCAATGCTGAAGGGTCCAGCCATTCTTCCTTTCCCATTCCTGTGGAAGACAGCAAGTCCTGCGGGACACATTCCTATAGCCGTCTCGCTCTTTCTCTCTCTGCAGTTCTACATTAGCACAATCAATAGTCCAATCACTTCAGGGACACGGGTGGATCCATCAGTCTATTCCCATAACGCAATGCAGTGGTCATGACTTAAGTGCACAGAGAGGTGTTAAAGCTCCTCTGGACCAGGCCGAGACGACGGCAGCCATTGATCGAGGCGACACGTGACATCTCTTACTGCCTCGGTCTTTGTGTCTCATTCTCTCATGAAAATCGGAAATTTGTTTTGCACACCCCTAGTCGAGGTTCCCTGTAGCACTATTCACAGAAAACAAGTATCAGATATATTCTACCTGATATAAGGAGCACAGCAAAATATTACAAAGACAATATGTCTTTATTGCATTTTATTCTCTGGCAACACACACAGACGCACACACAAAGACAAGTTTAGGCCTGGATTGTGATAATAATAAATATTATTATTATTTAAAGTTAACTATAATAACAAATCTGTCACCGGATGAATATGTGATTACTGAACTGTATGTTATGACTATTAGTGATTTGCAAGTGGAAATGAACCAAGAGCTGTTACTGTGTTTTGTTCTCTTAAGAATCGAAAAAACTCTCAGTCAGACTAATTACTGCCCATGTCATTTCTGAAGAAAAGGAAGATAAATGAGTGTGTTTAAGTCTTTTTGTGGTGAATTTATTCTGTGAATACATGAAAAAAATAGTGAATGTGAGCTCTTTGCTGCAGCGTGGTTTTAATAAACCTGCTTTCACCTGCACACTTCTGCTCTTCTTCAGATATGCACCATCCCCAAATGACTATTACATTCTTCTTTTTGGCCTCCACATGAGCTCATTTAAAGCACAAGTACTGAACAATTAAGACTTAAAAGAAGGAGTCGCTGATCAAATCCAGCCAAATCAATTACGCAGAATTACAAAAGCCCAATCTCCATCCTAGGGACCTAATCACAAAGGTTTGTGTCAAGGTTTTTTGTGTGTAAGTTTACTCCAAAGAGATAAACTGCTATAAAACAGTGGATGCAAATAACAATGAAGCACCAGGTGCTGCACATAAACACAAGTCAGATCTGAGCGCCATCTACATCGTGTTAAAGGCAGAAAAAGAAGATATTCTGAGGAATGTGGCTAACGTCAACTGTTTGGTTATGCACATTCTTCAAAATATATTATTTTATGTTCAGCATAAGAAAGAAACTCAATATAATAATATCATTTCAATATAATGATATAAATAAACTATAAATAAACTCAATATGGAGCGTTTTGCTCTATTTTGCTAAGAACTGCATCTGTCGATCAACACAGTGGTGTTTTGTTGCTGAATGATTCAGCGTTTATGATGGAGTCATTGATTCAGTAAGCCATTCATAAACACACCATAGCTGCTAAAATCTAAACTGCATACTAGTATACTACTCATACTATTTCAGCATGTTTTTATAGCAGAGATAGCAGTAGTAGTCGTATGCTAGTCATTTGATTCATTCCTGAATGAATCGCAGTTTAGTGAATCAGTGACTCATTAAGACACATACTACTGGTTTTACTTTAATATTTAATATAATTTTATAGTTCTATATTTAGTATATTTTACATTTAAAACATTAATCTCACAACATAATTTAAGCAAATGTAACTGCAGTGTAAATGCATTCATGGCAACTCTGAGCTGCATTAAACTTTGTAAAAATGTAGCACAAAAGATGGATCTTGCTGATACTGATTTCATTTGATTTGTTTCAGCCCTGTAGTATTTAATTATTCTAATTGCATTTATTGACTAAATATATTAGTTTACATGAAAGATGATGCAAACATTTAATAACGTTAGAACATGTGGAATAATAAAAGTTACAAAAGATAAATAAGTGTCCCTTGAAATCAATTTAAGAGGGAAAATGTTGTACCTTAATGGAAATTTTTATTTTTTTATCACTGGTTTTAGATCATTTTTCGTTGTTTATCCTGGCTTCACGAATCCTGCAAAAAGTGTCCTCTTTTTTGATGTTATTAAAATAGTAACTATTCAGTATTCAATCATAAAAAAACAGATATGTTTAGCTACGTACAACATTATTAAATAAATGTCAACATTTATCAGTCAATGTTCCAAATTCTGACCATTTTAAGGCTAACTCTCCAATATAACACACATTATAAAGGGGTTTGTCCAATAAATTTTTGCATCTGCACAGTTTAAAAATGATCTGTATGACTCGTGCATGATCCAATTCTAGAGCCTGAAGTGATGTTGTGTGTGTACTTTAAAGAAGTAAATATATAGCGTGATTGTTATTTACCTGTGAGGTGACAGTGATGACTCTTGTGTGGAGTGAGAGGGTTCAGGAGCTCAAACACCTGCTCTTCCTCCTCCTCTTCCTCCCCCTCAGGACAGATCTGGCTCCTCAGATGACCATTTCCTTCATTCTTTGGCTCAATCTCAGCAGCAGAAGCAGCATCTGGATCTGATGGACCAAGCGTAGGAGAGAAGATCATCAGAAGTTTAAGATCTATTCTCACATAATCCCAGAAGACAAACGGAAATATTAAAACAACATTCTCAGCAATAATTGTATTGATTTTTGTCTGCATTACATTTTATTACCAAAATAAAATAAAAAAATCATTGATTTGGTTCAGTATGAGCAGGCGACTGAAGGTAATTTAATCTACTAGCCACTGTGGTAGATAAATTGTTATGGATTAGCCTTTGACAACAACAATGCATTCTTGTTTTAAAGCATTTGAGAGTGTATTGAGGAAGTGGAGAAAGAAAAGCTCCATGTGTTTGATTGACTGTTCATCTCAAACTTCAGTGCTGTTCTGCTCGATCCAAAACATTTGTCTTATATGGGGGGGGCGCTTCAAATGGAGAAGAAATCCACTCACGTGTTTTTCAGTATCCTCTATGAGTGTGATTGGAAATTAAACTCTGGGTTGTGGTCCTCCAGGAATGGATTTCTTTTCTCAATTTATTAAACATAATAGTCTGTGATATTTGCCTGCTAGTTATTAATCCTGAAAATGTAGATTTTCATTTGGCATTTGCATTATCATTTATTGGTAACAAGTTTTCATGATTGTGGTTGCCACAAGACTTTAAATACTCCGATCAGAGCTTTTTTTTTTTTTTCTAAAATTCAAACATTTTCTGCCCAGTGGTTTACTTAATCTTCCCAACCTGGCAACCAAATGCATATGCACAGAACACATTATAGAAGAAACAGTGATGAGCTGAAAACACCAGTAAACATGTTATATATTCTGCTCAAAAAAAAGTGTAATATAGCCCGTCTGTTTTCTTTCACACAGTTTGCTGCGACTAAATCCATGAGCAGTCCATGCCTATTGACACTCTTAATTTGTGCTTATGTGAAAGTGCAATAATTCTGTATATATAATTTTGATTGTGATTATATTTTTGAGCAGAACAATCATGATCAGCTATTTAACAATTATCCAGCAGCCCTAATATAGGCTACTATCAACTGGTCATTGTTGCAAAAGCATGAACGAATGTGATGAATACAAACAGTGCAGTCTACAATCAGCCTGTGAATGGATGCCAACCAGATTTGGCAGGGCACTTGCAGCATGTTGAATTAACTAGTTTTGTACTCACTATCTTCTATCAAGTTCTCTCTGAACAAGAGAAAGACAAGTGCTAATATACAGTATCTGAAAGCAGAGGTGGCGGGCCCAAGCCATGGTTGGCAAAGTGGGCAAATGCATTTACAACATGCAACCCCTAAAGAATGCACATTACTATCTTAGGACAATAGTATGTAGTATGGTGTTTAATTTTGGATGCTTTCTCTAATATTATATTAAATGACAACTGGTACTTACTCAAAACCTGGCTGCTCAAAAACTCTCCAGCAAGAGAAATTGCAACTAAATTTGTACACAGCTCATCACGTCTCCTTGGCAAACTGGTTCATCGGTACTCCCAAAAATTATTCTAGGTTTTCTGCATTCTTCTACTATTTTACCACAGTCTGATAGAATGACAGTATATAATTCATGGTAACACTTAACTAATATAAGGCCTTTCGAGATATCTTTTTCTGTGCATTGATGACATTTTGTTGTTGCCGTTTTATCCTTTGTTTAATCTGAAGAGGCTGTATCTGTATGTCTGTAAAATTGTTAATTCATGTTTTAGATGCAGTAAATATGTAGATCCTGTGAATGTTAGGGTCTATGCAAATTTAAGTAAATTAATATGTGACAGAATCACATTTCATGCAAAATACATCTGAATACTCAGATCAATGATGCTTCAGTTAAAGTTTATACTATATTATTGTACATTTACCAAGATTTACTCCCATTTGGTGAAAGACGAGTCAAACATAAGCCAACTGTGAACGAACTCAATGAAAGATGACCTGCACCGAGCTGTTATTTCTAAGATTATTTTCAACCTACCAGCTGTAAGGATTGAACTTTACCAATCGATGTGTGAGAATCCTCTAGAGATGCTGTCACTGATGTGCACTGCAGTGAGACAGATCAATAACGGCACGTTTGAGGATCTGACCGCTCTCCTGGAATACACACGAGTCTCCACACAAAGCAGAGCATTACTGAACTCACTAAAACACAATCAAGCATTCACACAGTCTCCTTGGTTCTCCATCTAGAACATCAAGTCACACTCTGAAGCTTTCATTGCTTTTTCTCACACTGTCCATATTATCACAAAATAAACCATGAAGGTGACCATGACCCCAAAATGGACGACAAACTCTATCAAGAAAATATAAAATGCAAATATATATTCCTGTGATAGTGAACATATAGCTTTTGAAAAGTGTATGCTGTTTCATCAGTACGGCAAAATGCCATGTTTAAGTGATTTCTCTTCCCCCTCCTTTCTCTAATTCCCCCAGCAGTAAGTTCATTCTGTATATCGATCTTCTTTCTCTAAGCGGTACACACACACACACAGAGTCTAATGCACTCCTCGACTCATATTCTCTTCCAAAGGACAGCACAAATTAGAGCAGAGAAAATAAAGGCGAGTTTATAAGAAAGAGAGAGACACTCTGAGACTGTCACCAAATAAATGTCATAAATTGCGATCCACTGAAAGTAAACATGAATGAAAACTATTTTATGTAAAGAATAGCTCAAGTTACTTGCCTATCCATAATAGTGTGTATAAATAGATAGATTACAACACAACTCTCAAATATGAAATATCACAGTTTGAACATGCATTGCTGGGCTGAAATATCAGTTGCTTTCATCATCCGTTGTCCTGTATTTATGTCTTCACAGCAGCGCCACTGTTGCGCTAACAGATGACAGGCTCGCAGGTACCATCATCCATATGAGCTTTAAAATAAACACACATGAGAGCCGACCTTTACATCAGACAAATGAAGCAGCAGATTCGCTGGACTCACTCATGACCTGATTACTGCTCACCGCCGCTGAACGCCACATGCATGACAGGAGGCATTCATCTACTGAACCACCACAGCTCACATCCGCTTCCTAGACATCCATATAACAGCCCAAAGAGCTGCGCTGCCACGTGCAAATCAGATTCATATATACATTATCCCTCTGGGTTGACTTTCATGGCACACAGAAATGAGCAGGGACACATTAAGGCACATAATGCATTTCTAAAAAAGTGAAGATGATCTCTGGGAGACATTTGTAAAAGTGCTGGAATCTTATGCGAGCTAGCTAAAGTAATTACATTAAAATTCAGTATAACACTTATACATTTAGCAGCTACTGGTAGCTTCAGTCGTGCATGTAACTTTTCTTCAACTGAAAAGGTCAATTTAAGCTGAAAAACACACTGATGCATGTTTCAAAAAGCTCTTGCAGTGCAAATGCAGACTAACAGACCTGCTGCTGTCAGATATTTAATTAATAATTAATTAATTAAATTAATCTTAATTAATTGGTATCCTGAAATTCCACTGTTATTTGTACCAGTTGCTAAAATTTTGGTACAGAGACAAATCTGTATGGAACACATGCATTTTAGTAATGCATTCGGTTTAAAAAAATAAAATAAATACTATGCAAATTTGGAGAAATAGAGTGACAGACTGACAAATATCATTATCTGTTGAGTGTATGTGTATAAAAGTGTTGTCATTCTGGAATATGCAACGTTGTGGGAGAAATGTTAAAATACTATGTCTCAGCAACAGTATGTGTCATCTGCATTATTAGCATTAAAAGCCTCAAAATCATTACAAATATAAATATATGGGTTTTTTTGAGCAGCATATTATATATATAAATTATATGAATGTCTGCTGAGGAAAGCAAACACTCAGCCAAAACTCTCTGACCTGTAACAAGTAATAGATTAAGAACAATAAATGCATGTTAGATTTACCCCGAAAAAGGATGTCTCGTGTTTATCCATTACATAGATGTTAGAACATTCTATAATTCCAAATCTACTTCAGTCATAAAACTCTAGATCAGTGGTTTTCAACCTGTGGTCCTCTAGGGCTGTGCGATTAAAAGAAAACGTCCTAAAATCACGATTTGAGCGTGCGCATATGCCTAACTCCAGGTTCACACACTGTCTGTGATGCGCCTTTTTTCTGAGCCAATGTTGACGGATCAGAGCGTTCTCACTGCGGTAAAAGGCTAGAAATAAAAACGTGCGAAAATAATTCATGTCTAACACATGAGCATAGAGTGATTTTGTTAGTGAACAGGATGCAGTTTAAGTGAGGGGAGACCCGTTTTAAGTGTGCACACTCTCTCCTCGCAAAGCAGCGTGTATCTGAGCAAGCACGACCGGTTTTGTGACAGAGCAAAGGAAATCTGCTGCGAACAGAGAGATTCGCACTCGTGCATTATTTTAATATGCTTTCGCGTTATATTTATGCGCTCTCACTGCTGACCGCATACACATACTGTATACACACTGCAAACACCTGAGGCACCGCTACAATTAATGAGCTCTATGAACAATGCATGGCAAAAAAGAAAAAAAAGTCCCTGTATACAGGATTTTTTTTTTATTTTATTTTTTTGCCACAAGTCTATACATTTTTTTACATCTTCACTATAGTGATAATTTTGACTTATGTCTGTTCTAGAGATGTTACAACTTTTTGATAAAGCTCTGATTGGTTTTCTTTTGGAAATATGTTTCAAATTAATCCTGAATGCATTTATGACTGTAAAAGCACAATTGCAAAATTGATCAAAAAAAATCGCGATAGTTTTTTTCTTTTTTTTTTTGTCCATATCGCACAGCCCTACTTTATTCAATAAATATAGTTTAAAATCTAGCTTCTGAGTACTAAGTTATTAACCCAACAATAGCGGGGTCAGTTAATTTTTTTGAAGTGGGCCGCGCAAACATATGTGTTTGGTTGTGTGGGCCGCGAGTTGAAAAAGGTTGGGAACCACTGCTCTAGATGACGCAGGTTGATAGGTACTTTACATGAAATCGGCTGGCAAACACATTATTTAGTACATAGCACAAGCTGATTGGCTTCCGCTGCAGCCAATGAGATTAGCTTGCTCAACATTAAAATGTTCACTGTAACCCTCCACCTCCCCCAGCACCACCTGTCTAGATCAGCTGCAAGATGTATTCTATTCATTCAGTTTAATATCTGTGTGTATTCTATTCATTCAGTTTAATATCTGCAACTCCAAACCTGTTCTGCAACAGCAGATATAGTCCACCATGACCAAATACGTTAACTCTGACGTATGAATTAACGAGCTAAAACCATTTTCGAGAGTTGTCATAATCTAAATATTTACTTATTTATTGAAATCCAAACTTACTCTTCAGTTGAAATAATACAGTAATTTAGGCTTAGCAACATTAAATGACCTAGTATGTTGCTAGGCATTTGCAAAATGTAAGAATGGGAACAATCATTTAAGAACGAGCCATTAAAAATCCATTTTTGTTGACCACTAATCTGAATATTGATGAGGATGCAACCCCCTAATGGTGCTTCCTCGGTGTGGTTACTTTGAAAAAATGTAAAATAAATTTTATGTTTCTGTACAAATGGCACCATTTCAGTCAACATGCAGCCTACAAACAACCCACATATAACCTACAAAAATAAAACAATGGAATATGCCAATATAAGTGATTTTTACAGGTACCAGTTTTCCACCAACAGAGTTTGTGCTGCAAAATGTGTCTACTACTTCATTAGAGACTCGTTCTCTACCCATTAAACAGGAAATGTTCCTCCTGTATGCCAGGTGTGGAAACCTAAATGGATTTTAGAATCAGGAGGAGAACAAAGACTCCCACCTGCTTCATGAGAAATGAGGCTTTCTGGGAGGAGGCTTCAGCTCTACCCCTGCGGTCTCCATTATACCTCCACGATCTGCACTTTCATTTCCTGGCACAGAGGAAAGGGACGCCTGACGAGACCTCCCCGCTGGTCCCTGGCACTGACTGACAGCCCAGAACGCTTGCTCTGAAAAGCACCTTTAAAAAGAACTCCTCCATCTGACACAATTAGGCTGAAAGGCCAATAGTTGTACAAAGGCAGGCTTTCTGCTCAAGCACGAAGATACAATAACCGTATGCCAAATAATCCAAAACAAAGTTCATCTAAATGCAGAATCATCATTCGACTGAGTTTCTTGCCATTTAGCAGACACTGTACAAAAGCAACAGTACGCCATTCAGTCTTTTAGAGTCTGTTGAGGAGTCTGGCAGTATATTTAATTCTCTAGGGTCCATAACTGACAGACTGGAGAGCTGGAGAAATTATAACTGTGCTCTTTTGCTCAGCCTTATTTCAAACTAAACTTTGCATCCCAGATCTTCAAATATTAAAGAGACAGTTCACCAAAAAAATCTAAATTCTGTGTTTGTCTACTCGCCCTCAAGTTGTTTCAGACCAGTATGAGTTTCTGTCTTCCGCTCAACACAAAATAATACATTTTAAATTATGTTGCTATCCAAAAGGTTTCTGGTCCCCATTGACTTTTTATTTTTTGACTGACGCGCACAAATAAAAGCCAAAACATAAAATAATATCCCAGGCCTGGTCCTCTCTCGTCCTTCACGGTCGTCGCTCCAGTTTTATATCCTTCCATCTCCTGCGTGGGACTCGATACTAGCGGTGGGGCTCAGGTGTAGCTCATCTCCAATCACTACACCTGGCCTCACTCCTCGTTCCCACGCCTCTCGGCCCCGCCCCACTCGCCACATACCCCCATCGCCCCTCGCAGGCCGGGGGGTACTCCCGAGACTGCGCTCTACTCCCCCCCCCCTTCCCTCCGGGGGGGACCGCTCACGGGGACCTGCGGGAACCTGGGGGTAGGACAGACGAGGCGAGAGAAAAGGAGATGGAAGGAGGAGCGACAGGGACGAGAGAGGGGAGAGAGAAAAAAAAAAAAAAAATCCGGTTCCCAGACGCACTGCTGCTCGGCCCTCCACCGGCTGGGTGATCTCCTCCGCGGTGCCCGGCGGTGGCACTGGACGGCCCTCGGCGGACGGCACGACACTCCTCCGCCGCCCGGTGGACGGCGACGGCTCCTCCGATTTTGGGCAGCGGCAGGAGTCCCCCGTTCCCTGCCCCTCCGGATTCCGTCACGGAGGCGGCAGGCTCCGGCCCCCTGGCGAACGGCGCCGACTCCTCCGCTCCCTCACGGACGGCAGCCGCCCCTCCTTGCCCCACTCGCCACAGTTTTGTTATCCACATTCTTCAAAATATCTTTTAATATTCATACAAGTTTGCAACAACTTGAGTAAATGATAACAGATTTTTCATTTTTGGGTTAACTTATCCCTTATCCCTTGTCTTTCATAATCTAGCTAGTAAGAGTCACAACAATCCATTTAACATCCTGCCAATTTAACTGCATCTATCTTTCTTGACTTCTACTTCATTAATTTGTGTTGGTCAATAACCTATTTAACACACTGTGATTTATTAGAGTAACATGCGATATTCAAAAAACATGCATATTCATCTATGCAACCAAACTAGGTTACATGTGTGAACTACCGGCAACATGGCAGAAATGTTATGTACATTATGTATTTGTTCATTTGTGCAAGAAAGCCTTTTTATAACAACACTCCGATCTCTGTTTACTTATGAACATATTGTTTTTTTTATTTCACTTTTTGCTGAATTCCAGCTAGCTTACATACAGTAAAAATTATTGTTCAATAAATATTATACAGTAGTTTGCCATTCTATGTATCTTTTTCTATGAATGTATTTATTTAGTTAGTTATTTTTGCCATAGATATGTTAGGGGACGTATTTTAAGAATTTTATACATGCATTCTAAAAAAGTGGCACTATATAATTGAATGATATATTTTCGGGAGGAAGTGTAGATTGATTTGTGGAAAAATAAAAGTCAAATCAAATATTAATATGCATTGAAGCACTTCTAAGACATAATAATAAAATATGATGCTGGATTATATTAGAAAGAAAAAAAAAATACTGACCTGAATCTAAACATACTTCATAGACCGGATGGATAAACAATTAAGATAAAGGATATAAAATGAGAATTTGAGTAATTCTTGAGAGTTTACTGTTCTCTAAAGTATATAGACACGTGATTATCAGCTTTCCGCTCCAAACATTTCTTTTCTGCATCACCATCCGTCTAAAACCTATTGAGTTTTCCAGAGCTGCTCTCTAAAGTAAAACTCTTCAGACTTGACGTCACAGATGTGTGATGGAGGTTTTCAGAGGACAGAGGACACAAAGCACAACACAACTACAGTATGAAACAAACCCTCGTGAGGTTTAAACCTTTTACATGCAGACAAAGACTCAACGCCAGACTGCATATGAAATCAATACATGAGCAAAGAAAGTATGACGTCACCAACTACACAGAAATCACTACTGAAATAATACAGTCATCCTCATTTAACCTCAAGGAGAGCAATTATTGAATTGTTCATTAATTAAGTGAAATGTTCACTTTTCTTCAACTGTATGCAAGCACTAGACATTAAGCAGAAAGCTATTGCTCTTAAAACACACATGAAGAAATCACAGAAGAAACTTCAGCAGTGACAGCTCAGCTTTAAGTTAAGACCAACATAATCATGCACAGTGTGTATATATAATAATTTATAAATGTTGCTGTATACAAAAAACGAACACTTAACATTGAAGACATTTCTAAAAAGGTCCCTTTATCAGTCAGCAAACTCAGTCCAAATAGACAGTCCAAATGTTTGTATGTGAACCATTACAGAGCTGTTTTTACTGATTTATGAATATTTCTGTAAAATGCACCTCAAAAAGCATCCAACTACTGAGTAAGAGACAGAGAGGAATGTGGCACAGCAAGTGCTGCAAACCACAGCCAAAGACATCCTGTGTGTGTGTGTGTGTGTGTGTGTGTGTGTGTGTGTGTGTGTGTGTGTGTGTGTGTGTGTGTGTGTGTGTGTGTGTGTGTGTGTGTGTGTGTGTGTGTGTACGTGATGCAGACGTGCAGCTCTGAGTAAATGTCAGCGTGAGAGGAGAAAGTGTTTGCATATGAGCGGATGATGTATGTCTTCGGCCTGAAGACATTTATTCCCTTAAGCAATAACGCTGTCATCTTTGTCCAGCGCATTATATATTAAAATGGCCTTTGTAAAAAAAATGTCTATATGAAATGTCTTTCCTGAAAGCCAAACACACTGCTCATATGTATTTAAACTAGCTTGTGTCTCCATGAAAGAGGACAGGATTTCACACACCATCACTGACCTCCATCACCTGCTGTGCTCGGACACTTTTACAGGCCTACACATTATGCTCCATCACACACTTCACTACGTCCAGCGTCAGAGCTTTCTCAGTATGAGCAGCACAGGTAAGAAAGTCTGTGTAAGGTTCGATCTAATAAGGGTTTCTCAAACAGCAGAGTCTGGCAGTAACTCCAACATAATGGGTGAATTTACCAAGGAATGTACAGTATAAACAAGTCAAATGTTAACCTAAAATATACATAAAAAAAATAACTTCATGAATTACAGTAAATAATAAAAAAATTATAATAATAATAATAACACTAGTAACAGCATCCCACATATAGGAGATTTTGCCGATTAGATCGTAATGATCAGCAATGAATGGAGGGGCTATACCATGCAGGGATTTAAAAACTAAAATTAAAAACTTAAAATAAATTGTATAAGATACTGGTAACCAATGCAACAAAATCTCAAATCTCAAAAGAGGAGTAATGCGATCATATTTGCGGGTACTCGTAAGTAGTCTTGCGGCTGAATTTTAAACCATTTGTAATCCATCCAAAAATTTAAAAAGTACCACAATAAAGTGAGTGGCAATAATCTAACAGAGAAAAAATCTAAAAAAAAAAATGAATATGCTTTTCCATGTCTATATGTGCCAAGAAAGGCTTGATCTTACAAAGCATTCTTAATTTGCAAAAGCTAACTTTGACAACTTCACTAATTTGAGAGTTAAATTTTAAAGCACTATCACAGATCACACCCAATTTTTTTATTTGATTTTTCCTAAAAGGGCTTAGTGTTAACCAAGTTAACTCCTGCCATATCGCTCATTTCAGATGGACCAAATATCATGATCTCGGTTTTCGATTTATTAAGATTCAGAACATTAGCAGACATCCAAGACTTCACCTCATCTACACAGGCCAACAGACGCCCCAAGGCACTGGAAAAATCTGGGTTAAACAGACAAATACAACTGAGTGTCATTAGCGTAAGAATGAAATGACACACCATATTAATCCTAAAATCACCAAAATCAATCTTAACGGTAACATATGCAGAGAAAAGAAAAAAGGGGCTATAATAGAACCTTGCGGGACACCACAAGAAATGAGTGGCACTGCTGATACAAATTCTCCCATACGGACTGAAAAAAACTTCTATTTTGAAAATATGACTTAATCCATCTTAAGGCATTTCCACAGATACCCACAGATGTTTCAAGATGAGATATAAGTATTTGATGGTCAATCATATCAAACGCTGCCATCAGATCTAAAAGTAAAAGTACAGTAAAAATTTCCGAAATCAGTCACAAGAAAAATAACATTAAAAACTCTCACTAAAGCTGATTCAGAGCTGTGATGTTTTTTAAAACCTGGCTGAAACACTTCACAAATCTCGTTTGTGGGTCATCCTATGGGTCTAATTTTATCTTTTTGCTTCAAAAATAAATTAGTAAAATAAAATAAATATAATAGGCTACATCTACTTATCTGGCAGGAATGCATCCACAAATCACTCATTGACTAACAGACAAAAAAACTTGATATTTATTTTAATACAATGTTACATCACTATTTTCTAGACAAAAAAAAAAGAAAAAAAAACTAAAAACTTAAAAATCTTACATGTGTTTAAATTCACATGAAATGTAAAAAAAAGAAGTGCATGATCTTGTGTTTAGATTAGATTTTGTGCCATCTATGATCAAGAGAAAAAAACAAAGTAGGCTAGGTCCAAGCATAATCTACCGGTAATTTTTGTTTTTAACTCAAGTTGGCAATTATAACAAAAGGCATCATTAATTTATATTGATTAACTCAGAATTAACTCAGAATTATTTAATAAAGTTGAATTTATTTCCGATTAAAACAAATACATGACAGTCTTTTTTTTTCTCAAAATTGAACAATAAATTCTGTGTGAGTTTGTTTACAAACATATGTCATTAAATCCAATGCGACATACAGAGAACATCACCATTGCCAAAGACTCTGATCACAAGATCACACACAGAACTATCTTGGATGCAAAGCAAGAACACATCACAATAACATGAGGACAGTTCTGCTGAAAATGTGGCAATGGTCAAGCGAACTATATCGTTTATCCTACTGGTGAGCATCCACTTCCATGATCTCCGCTGCAGTCACGTGATGTGTCACTCCAAACTTGCGTGCCAATTTAACATCCAGATCATATATCATCACTTCTTGCACATATCGTCCTGAACTCTCTATAATGAGACCAGCAGACTTAAAACAGCGCGTTTCAGATGCATTCTGACCCTTGTAATTCCTCTCACACATCCAGTAGTTCCTAGAGCACATCTTTGGGTTTTATAGTTGCGCACGAAGCTCGCGCATTTAACCATCCTTCAGTTTGCGCACCGGAATTAACGGTGTTGTATAAAGCATGCATTTACCCCGAGAAGCCGTTTGACATCCAACAAAATTCCGTTTTCGTTTCTCGAAAGCCTTTTCTACAGGTATGAAGGAGCACTTACCTTTCAGAGCTCTTGGTTTGGCTTGTTTGCGGCGCGACATCCTACAGAAACCCGCTGAAGATCATTCATATATATCTATATCTCTCCTCTAATGTGATCATAAAGCTCATTCAGTCTGACACCGGATTACTGCACATTATACATTCGAGAAAAAAACCCTAAGTGTTGCTGGTTGATCTAGATGAATCTGTTTAGAGCAGCTGAAGAGTTAAAATGTCATATCCATCTGCTAACATCGCGCTGTAAATTAATATACATGTTTGATTTTATCAGTTACGTGTATTATAGATTTCAGAAGCCGCTGTGAATGTGAAAAGAAAAAATCGAATAAAGCGAAAAACGAGTAAAAGTGAATTATTTCCTTACATTGGCACGAGTAAAATACTAATTGACACTGTCTATTTTATCATTTCATCTGGAGAATCAGGACTGAGTCTGTCTTAAAAAAAAAAAAAATAGGAGAGGAACATGCGAGCTCCCTCCTCATCACCAACCTGCGAGGTCTCGCTCTGCGCTGTCGCTCCGGTAGTCCACATAATAATGGAAAATGGAAGCGAGGCCCCCAAAGCCATGAGGACGGCTCCAGAGGGGGCCCCATCCCCGCGGGGACGCGCCCTGTGCGTAATCACGGAGGAAATCATTGTCAGCCTGCTGCTCTCAAACACTGACAGAGAGGCATGATTAAAAACCGCGGGGCGTCGGTAAGACCCGGCGTCTGGATCCGGAGCCTGGACTTCTGTCGAGACTTCTGAAGGCGGACTGGTCCCTCTTCCGGTAGACGAGACTCTGCAAGAGAAATGCACATTCAAACGCAGAACCATTTCACATTTTTCAATTGCATATCACATTTCAGATGGGATAACAGACATGGGTTACTCACCACAGGTTTATGGGATATTTATGGAAGTTTTTCACACTGAGCACCGCACTTTTACTGGGAATGTCAAGACTTTATAATGATAATAATAATGCATTAGGCTATGTTACTGTCCACAGTCCAGTCACACTTTCTCCATCTAGTAAGGTCTGATGTGATTGGCTGATTGGCTGATAAGAATATAACCACTTTAATCAGCTTTAGCAGTTATTTCCCTTGACTTCAAAAAAGAATAAAAGAATAAAATAACATTTAATTTCAAAATGTCCAATGCAAAACATGCTGGGAACTAGAAATACACTAACCAAATTTCCAAAGTAAAAAATATTTTAATTAATCAATGCAGAAATGTGCATTTACGTAACCCAGTATATTAACTTAATATAATGATCAACGTTTTTACGTCAACATGACTCATACAATAGAATTTGCAATTTAAAGGTTTAATTAAATCAATCAATCAGAATTTCTAACTGGCAAATAACCGGTCCAGATTCATCTTTTCAGAGTGTGTTACATGAACTTACTGTTATTGCATACTGATTTCATACAACTATCTCTAATGTACTGAGGATCTGGAACAGACTGGAAGACTGAGCAGGTGCTGAAGGACTTCGTTAAGTTGTGTTTGTTCATTAGCACTGTCACACTGTGACCTCCAGAGCTGTATTATCTGTGTAACATCCTCACTTTATTTATAAAGCCTTTACATGTTGAGAATCCGCTCTAAATATTTGGAGTAAATTCCCCACTTACCATCTGACAAAAGCACAAACAAAGTGTGATCAAAAGACGCAAGATTGATATGATTTGCTTTTTTGTGTTTTTGGGATGTAAACATTTTTTGGTATGTGGTTTGGTTCTGTCAGGAGGTCTCTGTTGTCTTTCAGATGAATGTGAGCGGTGCTCAGGGTCCCCACATGCTGTCAGACTCTCTCCCCAAATCTGAAGCTCTTTTATACCTGCGTCCCCCAGCCGTTCCTCACAAACACAAACAAACACGCTCCAAACCCGCACGGACTGCTCCAGACTTCCTTCAGAACAACACTCGTACTCCTCCACTGTTTGCTTTAGTAGCAGCACAGAAACTTTTCATTGTCACATTTATTGTGTGAATTAGGAAAACTTACTAAGGCCTAAAACAGATAAGTCTTTGTCCTGTAAATATAATACATACATATATATATATATATATATATATATATATATATATATATATATATATATATACACACACACACACAAACCACTGAAAGAACAAAACACATAACAAAAACACTTGACTAAAACTTTAATAAAATAAAAATAAATATGGACAATAAAAATATAAAAACTTGTTCAAAATATTAATAAGACTAGGATCTAGACACTAAATAACACTGCACAACAAATACAGTAACAAATTATACTAAATATATATCTACATACTTTTTTTCAAACTTGCAAATAAAGATTTTTGGACTGTATTTTAAGAAAACAAATCAGTCTTGATACTTCAAAAAAGGTCTCAAATGTTAAAGATATGTAGTTACTTATCAAGTTTGATGGGTGTGAAGGATTTATATATTTTTTTAGTTTATGTTGAACATTTATTTGATTTGATTTGATTTGATAGTCTTTCTACTTCAAAATTTTACTTACCATTTACTCGTAATTGTAAGAACCTTTGTGCTTTGTGAGTGGAAAAGTTGTTTATAAATTGTATAAATATATTACTTTTATAATTATATTAATTATTGTTATTATCTTCTGCTCATCAAGACTGCATTTATTTGACAGAAAAAGTAAAAAAAGCATTTATTTGATCAAAAATAGAGTAAAAACTGTAATATCGTGAAATATTATAACAATTTAAAATGATGTTTTTATATTTTAATATAGTTTAAAGTGTAATGTATTTCTGTGATGCTCCGCTGTATTTTCAGCATCATTCCTCCAGTCTTCAGAGTCACATGATCTTCAGAAATCAGAATAATATGATCATTTATTATCGGTCTTGAAAAATTGGAAATTGGAAATGTTATTTTTTTATATTTTTGATTAATAAAAAGTTAAATAGAACAGTATTTTATCAAAATAGAAATATTTTCTAACAATAGAAATCTTTTTTATTATTTTTTATCAATTTGACATCCTTGAAAAGAAAAATTATGTTGATAATGTTTTTGATGGATATTTTGACAATTTTTCTCCATTGAAAAAGGGTATTTTTTTCTGCACGAGTGTCGGCAAATTTTGGAAACCCTGAATCTTCATCAAGAGTTTAGTATATTGTGTGTATTCAGTGTATTGAAGCGGTGAAGAAAAGATGACTGGTTACTAGCAGGTGGTGCCTTCATCAGTAACTGTGCCGGTTATCTTGAGGACTCATGTATAAAGCAGCTGGAGAAGAAGCTGGCCCCGAATCCCTTGACCTGCTTTGAGAAACTAGTTCAGCAGGGCTGTGAAACGGTCAGTCTGGGATATATTCTTCAGCAGCGAGGGACGATCTCTGCGCTGGTCTCATCTCTGCTGTGATGAGAGACCCGGGGACCGACGGCTTCCCATCTCTCACTACATAACATACACACAGCTGTCATCCCTCTTTCTTTTTCTCTCCATTTCTGTCTCTCAGAGAGGTTCTGTCACACACACACACACACACACACACACACAAAGGGTATTTCGGGTTTGCACCCATGGAAAGAAATCAACAAAACAAAGCATAACTAGTAAAGTGTAAACACAAATAGATGTGGGTAGCATTCACTATTAGACTAGTTAGTCTACACTACGCAGTACTCATGAGTCTGAACTGATGAAGAGCAAAATTATTATAATGATGACTAGCAGAAGCAAATCACAAATTGCAATTGACTATAAAGTAAAAGTATGAGTGGGAGAGAAAAAGAATGGCCAAACAGCTATCAAAATATACAAAGTAAACAATGAAGTTAAAATATATTTTTGAAATTGAAAATATATTTAGTTTTAACTTTCTTATGCCAAAATGTATTTCAAAATAATTTAAATAATATTTTTAAATAAAGTTTAAAATGTAATTATAATAATAATATAGTTCTTCTTCAAATGTGAAATGTGAATGCATTTTCTTGGATTTAAATATATTGTTTAATTGTATATTTTAAAAGTATATTTAAATATATATATATATATATATATATATATATATATATATATATATATATATATATATATATATATATATATATATATATATATAAATTAAGTTTTTATCCAAAGAAACCTCAGAGGAAAGTGTATCTAATTTTCAAACATTTTACCTTTGGGACTGCAAAGCAATGCAAATGAATTGAACTAAAGAATCAGTGTCTGTACATCACCTCATCACTGAATTCTTCTCAAATCCTGACCTTTATTACTGTGTGACCTTGAATGAGACGAGCTGAGCTCTTTCCAGAACAAACACACCTCCTGTCCGCTGGGAGACTTGAGGACTGAGTCACACACACACACACACACACACACACACACACACACGCACACACACACACACACACACACCATCAGAAGCCAAAAGACTCTCACAAACACACACACACAGACAGCTATAAATACAAGCAGTTGGTAAGTGCTAGCATGCGCGGCTCTTAGCATGTTAATCAGGTTTCTTTTGCCGTGGGCTATTTAGAGGATTCACCAACACCACGCTGAGCTCCTCACTGCTCCATTCAAGGACAAAAGCATCTCAAACCGATATTTATTATCTTTGCTCTCGGCCAATTTCCATACTTATTATAGCAAACATACACTCACGGCCGCCACTGAATAAAATATAGATGGAAAATGAGACCAGAGCTTTTAAAAATGTTTTTAAAGTGTTTAACGTTAAAATGTGCCGGGCAGATAAATAGCACTGGTAAAAATGAGTCACTGTCTGTAAAATAATGAACACAACTTAAAAAAAAAAAAAGACTCAGTACAGTGGAAAACCAAAGACTGACGATCATTCATGTTAGATATAAAAAATATGAAGAAGAAGAAAATACTTGCATAAATGGCATGCTCTCCCTGTTTATACAAGGAATTTGACTAACCATAATCCAAATTTGAAACTTTTTTTTAAGTACCAATACACCAACACTATTTGAAAACTACATCATGTATAATATCATGCATCAATGTATAATAACACCATTTACTGTGAATGATCATGCACTGGCACTGTTCTGGGACATTATTAACCCCGAGCAGTCCAGCTAAACAATATAATGCATAATCATTAACCAAACTCTAAATATATTTTGCAATATTTTATTAGATCATTTTATTTGCATTAATACCTAAAAGTTCAAACATTGTCTGCTTTGCTGCAGTCAAGCCATAAGAAGATTTCTTTTGACCAGACATTTAAGGAAGGATCATATAACTGAACATAAATCAGAGTTTCTTAGTCTTTATTGAAACATGAACATGAAAAAAAATATGCTGTTGTGTTGTGTATCACTGATTTTCTCTTTCACACCATGAGCACTTTGCATTTTTATGATGGTGTATAAAGTTGAGGTCAAAATCATTAACTTATCCATTTAAATTTTTAATGATAAGATATGTTAATTAACCATCACTATCATAAAGATGTTTTTTCCAGGTCTCTTGTAATGTGTGTCCAGTTCGTTTGAAGTTCTCTCACGCCCCCTACAGGACACTAACGGTGTTACAGGACACTCAAAGTGAGGATCTGATGCTGACATCTTCTGTTTTTACATATACATTACATTTATTTTTTGAGCAGAAACATGAACATGGCTTAAGTTCTGGTTATAGCATCTACAGTTGTGCAGATATTTGGTTAACATCACCACACATCTGTGGCGCGATGCCTGCTGCCCAATACAGCTGCCAGCTTCCCCCGGGCTGCTCCTGCAATCCTCTGGTTGCTCTCACACAATTTATTTAGTATGACACATCTCCAATTAAAGTGTGCAGAGAGATGCACCCCCTCAAACCCTCAAGACAAAGAAGAGAGAAGGAAGGAGAATATTTTGCCTTCCAGCAGTCATTTCCCACCGAGTCTTGTCCTGAGAGGTGCTCTGAATAATAACTGTGAGATGAACAGAAGCTGTGTTTTTCTATATGACAAGAGTTAGAGATCACAGATAACATGACACCTTAATCCATCAAGTTTATTTTGGTTCTTATCTTATTTCTGCAATGCTGACTTCATTAAAAATCCTATATAATTCTTTTCAATCGGTTTCTCTCATTTACACACGTTTTTGCAACTGAACGATTGTCACAAGACTTCCATAAACCGAAGGATAGTACTGAAAAGGAGATTTTAAAGATCCCAAGACAGTAAGAAATGATGCTTTAATAAGTTTGTCAACTCTATTCTTCTGCGTGTGCATGATTTATCTTTATCTGTGTCCAACATCAAAGGCTGCATCCTTCTAGGGCCGCAAAGGTTGTTCTTAAATACCAGTAACATTTGTTGTTATACACCAAAGACTGCCTAAATATCTTCATCATGGTCCATTTATGCAAAAAATAAAGGGTATGAACTATATAAAATCATACTTGCATATAAATATATATGAATTCTGGGGTAGGTATGCCACGAAGGGTACATCTGTTGTAACCTTCACCGTCAGCGAAATGTAGGGTGCATTTCAAGGCCATGATTAAAAGAGACTTCGAATCAGGACAGGCTTGGGTTTCACTCTGATGATGCAATCGCCATCAAATGTTGTCTTGGAAGGATGCAGCCTTTGAATTGGACAAAGGCTTCTTTAATTTTAATCTGGCCAAGTGTGAGTTTAAGGCCACGGTCACCTACCTTGAAGCAAAGTAGTGAAAATTGGACAGCTTTGTTCACATAACTATCCAATCCAGGAAGTATGACCATATTAGCCCGGTCCTGTCCACACTGCAATGGCTCCATATCAAACATCGTATAGATTTTAAAATATTGCTTATTACTTATAAAGCCCTGAATGGTTTAGCCCCTCAGTATTTGAATGAGCTCCTTTTACATTATACTCCTCTACGTCCGCTACGTTCTCAAAACTCAGGCAATTTTATAATACCTAGAATATCAAAATCAACTGCGGGCGGCAGATCCTTTTCCTATTTGGCGCCTAAACTCTGGAATAACCTACCTAACATTGTTCGGGAGGCAGACACACTCTTGCAGTTTAAATCTAGATTAAAGACCCATCTCTTTAACCTGGCATACACATAACATACTAATATGCTTTTAATATCCAAATCCGTTAAAGGATTTTTAGGCTGCATTAATTAGGTAAACCGGAACCGGAACACTTCACATAACACCGTACTTTCTACATCATTAGAAGAATGGCATCTACGCTAATATTAGTCTGTTTCTCTCTTGTTCCGAGGTCACCGTGGCCACCAGATCCAGTCTGTGTCCAGATCAGAGGGTCACTGCAGTCAACCGGATCCAGTACGTATCCAGACCAGATGGTGGATCAGCACCTAGAAAGGACCTCTACTGCCCTGAAAGACAGCGGAGACCAGGACAACTAGAGCCCAGATACAGATCCCCTGTAAAGACCTTGTCTCAGAGGAGCACCAGGACAAGACCACAGGAAACAGATGATTCTTCTGCACAATCTGACTTTGCTGCAGCCTGGAATTGAACTACTGGTTTCGTCTGGTCAGAGGAGAACTGGCCACCAACTGAGCCTGGTTTCTCCCAAGGTTTTTTTCTCCATTCTGTCACCGATGGAGTTTCGGTTCCTTGCCGCTGTCGCCTCTGGCTTGCTTAGTTGGGGTCACTTCATCTACAGCGATATCGTTGACTTGATTGCAAATTAAAACAGACACTATTTCAACTGAACAGAGATGACATCACTGAATTCAATGATGAACTGCCTTTAACTATCATTTTGCATTATTGACACACTGTTTTCCAAATGAATGTTGTTCAGTGCTTTGGCGCAATGTATTTTGTTTAAAGCGCTATATAAATAAAGGTGACATGACATGACATAAAGCATTTTTGTGTTTTCAGTTTTTACCAATTGCAGAAAGTCATGCAGATTCCCGGGAACGGCTGGAGACTATTGTGGGTTTTGTTGCACATTTGACTGAACTTATTGGTATCCGAGTACTTTTAGAGTGAACCGGTACTTCTCAGCAGGCATGTGATGCAGATAAGGTCTTGCTGGCTGTGTACTGTGCTTATTGCACAGGATGGAGTAAAGCATGGTGCACAACCCCGTTCCTGGAGATCTAACTACATACATAATGAGCTGGTTCAGTTGAGTTTGATCAGCGTTGGAGCTGAACTTTGCAGGAACGTAGAGCATCCCCAGTCTCTCTACAAGAGAACTTGAATAAGACGCTTCAGACCATGATTCAATACAAACCACTACAGTACCAGATCAGTTTAATCAAATATCAGCAAGACATACATCTCATTTTAAAACGGAGCGTCCCACCTTACAATAGAAAACAAACACAGTCAATAAGCACACGGGACGACACGTGGAGCTACTGTTCAACACCTGGGCTCAATCTGAGCTCGATTTGATAAAGCATAAAATACATTTATACATCATAGCATAGTTCTGAACCTGAAATGTAAAACTATTTCCCCCCTCTCCACCAGCCTTCATTCGCACCTCAGCATTATTGCTTCTCTGACATGTACAGGAGAGGAGAAAAACACAAAAACAACAACAACAACAACAACACACAATGAACTTTATTAGAAAAACAAAACGCGTTCGTTCCACTGCTGTGTGTGTTTCTGTGTTTTCACTGATTTCGGAGGTCGCTGTGAATAAGGCAGCGGTTTCACTTAAGGCTTTGCTGCTGTGAAATTGCTTCTCTGTTAAAACTTAAGTGAGTTTAATAGTGGTTTCACGATTCGATCCCTGTGCTCGAGCCAATCGTTGATCGGTTTGTTCAAATGCTTGTGGCCGAATGAAGAGTTCAGTCTACATTAGAAGGGAAGAGTCATCTCTTCACAGGTGATGTGGAGAGTTTGAGAGCACAGACGCCCTCCATCAGATCACACACAGCTCCAGACTGGAAATACTTGGTCGGGAAGTCAAAAGCTCGTCATCTACTGCTGGTAGTTGGCATACTGCCCCTGTGAAGAAAGATACGATGTGACCGTCTGACATTGTGTTACTGGACGCTCAGAGAGTTGTGCGTCACACTCGGAAACACTGGCTTCTTTAAAGATGGAAATATCACATTTAATCGTCTCATTGAATGATTTCAAGACATGTTTGAGAAGGAGCTGATGAGTGCAGACACAGTGATTTCTGCAGGTTTTAATGAAGTCAAATCTAAAACACTTTTTAAGACGAAGTAAAGAAAATGCAAGGAATAAATTGAATGTAACAATGGTCTCTAAATGTAAATGTCTTGTAAAATAAATGTTTAAAAGAGGAATTTCAGAAAATTTCTGTTAGTTTTTAGTTCATTTAAAAAAAAAAAATTATCCACAGCAAATATCTAAAGACTCTTAAACATTTTCTTGGGAAGCAAAATCCCAAAAGTGGTCTTGTTTTACTGTATGAGAGATTGATCAAAATATTGATCAAGGAAAATCTATTTAATTCAAAGGGAAACCAAGTATTTTATCCTCCATTGACAGATGCTCATTCTTGTTTTAAGCATAAACTCATTAAATCTTGTTTAATTTCTCAGAACACAAAACTTTATGTTCAGTTTGAATCTCAAGTAAATGTATCTTGGATTTATGGATGTTTAGATGCTTGAATTGGAAAACAAGAGTATTTTGTTGTTGTTGTTGTAGTGCATGCAACATGTAATGCTTTAGTTTAACCTATTTAATTTTGGAAGGGTGAATGAAGACTTTTTAAGACCCGCAGAAACCCTGTCAGAGACACTGTGAACACCGTGACTAAAGGTTAAAGCTCTTGATATTTCAGCAATGCTCTGCTGTGACGGGGGGGTCTCTGACCTGGTCAAAAGCATAGGGGCGCTGGGGCTGTCCCTGTGGGGGTCCGGGCTGAGGCGGTCTGTAGGCCGAATACTGCTGCCCTTGACTCTGGGGATAGTTGGGGTACTGACTCGGAGCGCCCTGAGACGCAGCTGTTGGTATAAAAGAAAGGGTGTTTTTTCTTCTTTCTCCGTATTCTTACTAAGAATGTAGACTGTTAACTGACTGAGCAAACCGCTGACCTTTACAACCTTTACCATGTTATCTCATGTCCTTTTTTCTTTATTATTCACAGCGTGTGCAGAAAAATGTCCTCTCTGAGACAAGTAAAGCATGGTATGCCATCCGTTCTTCGTTATTCTCTATTCTGCATTAATTTACAAACCAGTCCAAGTCTGTGTTTAGCACTACACACTGACCAGGAAAACAGAGATTGAAGCTTAACAGATTTAAAAAAAAAAAAAAAAAGCTATCAAATTCTGTTAATTGAGCATCATCTGGCTATTTGTCTTGAAAACATTTCATTGTAATTGAAACAGCTCTGATGCATAAGAGTCAATCGGTTTTCTCTCATATGTTCGACTGCCATCTGCTGCGATTAAATCTGTGAGCAAACCATGCAAGTTGATGTGTTTCTTGATTTGTGCTTCGAATTATGCAATGAAAAAATAAACACCCCCCTTATAATCGCGATATTTTATAAAGGAAACCTTAAAGAGGTCATATGACGTCGCTAAAGGGAACATTATTTGGTGTATTTGGTGTAATGAAATGTGTTTATGCAGTTTTCCAGATACTGTACATTAGTGTTTCTCCTCTTTCTGAAACACGTCGATTTTTACAAAGCTCATTGGTCTGAAAAGCAAGGTGTGCTCTGATTGGCCAGCTATATCCAGTGCATTGTGATTGGCTGAATAGCTACTACAATTTGAATCATCAGTGACAAATCCTTTACATAAGAAAACCTACTTACAGCCTGTGAGTCAGAACAGAGAGCATTGTGGTCTACTCCTAGGATCAGGAAACAGTCGTCCGTAAACATCTGAATATTTGGGTTGGACTGTACTGGAACAGTGTTGAAATACACCTTAAACACTGTTTGTAGTCGTGTCCTCTTTGGGAAGAACAAAGAAAGTTGCTTCCACATCGAAACACAGCGACTTGACACCGAGAGAATAAAACGTACACCTTCTTTCTTTGGGCGGCGTTACGTAAATCTTCCCACATCGTGACGTAGAGATGTGGGGCGAGTTAGAACGAGCTGTTTCAGGAGAGCATGGACGAGTCTCAGCTTTTATAAAGAAAGACTTTAGTTTTGTAACTTTAGGGATCTGATCTGTTCGGGAACAGCTTGTAACACTCAAGAGAGAAAGGAAAACTTGAAAACACATCATATGACCTCTTTAATATTTGTCAGGGTTATCAACAACTACATCTGTTCATCTTCATTACATGATCTGACCAGCGTGTTAAAAAAATAAGACTTGAACATTTCTGGATCCACATCAACCAACAGAGTCTTTTGGTGTCTCAGACATGAATCTGCGGGGAGGATTCATACCATAGGCCTGCTGCTGTCCGGGGTACGCCTGCTGTCCCGTGTACTGCTGCTGCGGGGGGTACGTCTGCTGCTGGGGGGGGGCCTGCGGATACGCCTCCTGCTGCTGACCGTACTGTGCACTTCCTACAGGAAGAGGACCAAACCAATCATGACACATCAGCAGAGCTACCCTTTAAGAAATCAAAAACTAAATCCGGTCTCACTTCACTAAAAATCTTTAAAAGTGCATTCAGATATGCTTCAGAGATAATGAACTCTGGCGTGAGGGAGAAAAACCATTATCTTTAGCCATTAGCCAACACTTGATTGGTTTCTGTCAGGAGTGGATGCAGATCGTATGATCTCAAACTGGACATGTGCATTAATAAAGCATGTTCCCTACCCTCTGACGCCCCCTGTCCTGCGTGGCTGTATTGCTCCGTGTAGTACTCCTCTTGACCAGGATACTGCTGAGGAGGTCCTAAAACACACAGAGCAGCCATTAAAACAACCAAACACTGAGTGAACCCATGTTTTATCAAGAGATTTGAGCGGACCTTGATGTGGCGGCCTGTAAGGGGGCATGGGCCGCTGTGCGATCACGTGATTGCCTTGCCCCATCATGCCCATGGGGTTCTGCTGGCCCTGGTAATGCTGCCCGCTGCCTCCAGAGGGGGGCATGCTGTACTGTTGGGAAGGAGCCTGCTGGTGCATCATCGGCCCTGGAGCACAACACATGCACTCAGAGATGTGGTTCATATTATTATTCAAACGCTGCTTTGAGAGGAGAGGGCAGCCGTACCCTGATTGGGCTGCATGGTCATGTTGGGCCGGGGGCCGTAGTTGCCCATGGGCTGCCCCTGGCTCATGTTCATCTGCCCCTGTGACTGTATTCCCTGCGAGGAGGGCACTGTGTGGTTATACGCCCCCATGGAGCCGTGGCTGCTGGGTGTCATGTTCATGGAGCCGCTGGGTATGCTGGGGGTCTGGTTGGGCCCCGGGCCCTGCATCGACATGTGGTTTGGACCTGCAGAAGCAGACGCTGATCAACAACACTAACCCTTTCACAATTAATGTGAATCTTAATCATTGAAGCATTCAAATATCACATGACCAAGAGCACACAATGAGACGTAAACATGTTAGATGCTGTTACAAAAGTACAACTCAGATGTGAAAGGTACATTTTTGGGCCTAACTAGAATAACTTATGTCTGTTTATATTAAGTGAATGTCAGCTCATGATAATATCAAGACTATATGAAAGCCTAGTTCAACCACTTCATGTCTCCTGCATGTAAAATAGGACAGGCATCACATCATATGTTAGTACATTTATTACATTAAATATTTTAATAAATGCTCATGGTTTTGTTACAATATTAAACTTTGTCAAAAAACTTGATTCAATGTTTTTTTTTTATTAGAACTTTTGACCTTTGCAACATTTTTAAATGTATCTATATTTTTCAAACAGAATAGTGATACATCAGAGAACTGATTTTTTTCCCTCTCACCCTAACAATTAAAAATAATCAACCCAAGAAAAACTATTTATTAAAAAAAATAAAAAGGCACCACCTCCAAGATGCATGGAC
Organism: Carassius auratus; assembly: GCF_003368295.1. Classification (NCBI taxonomy): domain Eukaryota; kingdom Metazoa; phylum Chordata; class Actinopteri; order Cypriniformes; family Cyprinidae; genus Carassius; species Carassius auratus. The sequence goes on from NC_039244.1 coordinate 29,336,491, forward strand.
CAAACAACCTGCAAACTGGAAATAAGCCGTTTTAAAGCCACATGTTGTTGGGTTGTTTTTGAAAACATTCCCACTTGAGAGCATTTCTTCAGAAGTGTGCCTCGGTTGTCTGTGGATCTGGGTTTCCTCACTGCTGTGTGTGTATGTACCTGGCATCTGTCCGTTCATCTGGCTCTGCATGTGTGCTGCGGGCGGCCCGTCTGATGCCATACTGTGACCGTGGGGCAGCTGTGGACTCGCTCCGCTCTGATTGATGGCCATGTTCTGACTGGGAGGCTATCGAGAAACACAGAGAGACACTTACATCAAATTCAGTTCAAACCTGTGTGTGACACATCGTACAGCACACATCAACCATGCAAAATGAATAATATACCATTCAAATATACCATAGCTAAAGCCATTCAGCAGGTGTCAGATGGAAACTGGGATGAATACTCACGGCGGGCAGCAGAGACTGCATGTTCTGATTGGAGTCTGCTATTGTGGCCAGATACACTAGATTTCTGTGCAGCATCTGCTGGTAGCTGCAAGACAGCAATGAGAAACATGCTTTCAATTAGGAGAAGAATCATGCAGAATCCTACAATATTTGAGAATGTTAATGTGCAATTTAAACACTACCTGTAAGGTACCAAATATAGCTATTAATGCAAGCATCATGACTGTAATAGAGAACTCACTGTGAACATTCAGCTGTTTTTCCTTTACTCTGGAAGTCCATGATGCACTGAATCAACTGATTGTTTTCATCCAATAACTGCAGATGAAATGCCACAAAGTTAATTAAACATGAAGACAGAAAAAGAACAAAACAATAAAAGCCAAATCCTTCGTTTAATTTAATTAATCAAAAGCTTAGCTGATTAAATCCGACCCAAGTAATGGAAAACTGGTAAAAGAAGCACACAGCGCATCAAAAACACAACCAAAGAGGTCTATATAATAAATACATGGAGAACGTGAGCCGTTTAATCAATGCTGATATCACATCCCAGGATCAAGCATGTACTTCATGCCTATTTTCACCACTTTGGGACTGATTTATGAAACAAACATGAGCAAATTCAGCAAGCGATAGTTTTTTAGTCAATAAGTGCAAGTAAATCAGTGCTATATCCCGCTAAATGACACTTAACTTAACCTACAATACTAAATATTACATTAAAACCTAAACTTTAACTCAAGTAGCATGAAGCGACGGCTCGATGGCTTTGATACGAGACAAACACCTAATCTGTGCCGAGCTTTCAGAGTTGTTCAGCAGCAGTCAGTCGATCTGATCAACTTTCATTATTTCCTTAGGGACAAAAAAAATGACATGCCATTTTAGTTTTAGAGTAAAACAATTATCATCAATACAAAAACGTATATAATGCATGCATGTGTATATACATATCACATATACATGATTCAGAAGCAGCTCCAATGAACGTAATCAACTGATTTTAGTTAAGGGAGACTTAAATGTGCAGTTTGCAGGATCAGGACTGAAAGCAGTGATTTTGAGAGAGCACAGCTAGAAGCAATGAAACGCTTGTCTGGCTGCGTTATATATCCTCCTGAGACCCAGACATAGACTTCTGTCCTCTACAGAGGACATCATATTTCTCCGAGACATGTCACAGTCTGGATGTCCTGTACTGAGCACACTCAGGGCTTTTAAGGAGATTTAATCATAAACACACCTTGGTCTTCTGATATGACTGATATTGACAAATGATCAGATTTAGTACTCATAGGGAAGTAAGATAATGTTTCGTAATGATCATTTAAATCTGGCTGGTTCTCAAATTGTTCATCGTAAATAAACATCTCCGGAAAATGTTCAAGTCAGAATATGAATTTCATACAAGTCTTCTCTAGAGGACACGAACTGCATGATAATCAGACACGAGAAGTCAACAGGGGAATGAATTATAGATCAATATTTAAGAAGACATTAATATGCAAATTAGATGCAGTGTATAGATACATAGTGTAGAAGGAAAATACCAATTTATGGACATCTTACACATATTTCAGTAGCACAGCAGTATATAAAATCATTATGTTATATATTTCATCACATAGTTGGGAATCGTCTTTGTACGATATTTGGCTAAATATAACCTGAAATCAACATTTTTTTTTTTTTTTTCATATCTATTTTTTTTTTTTTTTTAATAACTTAGTCCTGGCGTTCGGACATAATTTCGGCTCATAATTTGTTTTGTTATGCTCCAACCAATTTAATGACAACACAATTCACAAAACGGTTTTTTTTGTGATCATATCTTTGTGTAAAGGCAATTCTAAATATCATAAACATAAATAACAATCATAATACACCTCTAAAGGATTACAAACCAACAGACATGAGTAAAAGAAAACCGAAAAGCTTCACTGACCAAATCAGACTCGAATCATTAAAACTGAATCATAACGCTCGACTTATCAAATCAAATCATACATAAAAAAATAAAACCCGGAAAGACAGCTATCAAAAATGTCGAAATTCTCAAATCAGACATAAGTAACGAAAAGGCGGGCTGATCAAATCAGACCCGCGTAATCGATCAGGAGAAATCGGCAATCAGCGTACGTGCTTGTAACAGAACAATAAAATCAGGTGTACAATAACGAGATTAGTAATGCGTGATTACTGGCACAGTTATTTTCGTTTAAACTGCTATGCTTTAACACAATCCTCTTCTGTGATTCTCGAGAGAGCCGAGCGTGTAGCGTTAGCGGCTAACAAAGACACCGCGAGATCTCAACGACTTCAAAACGACTCGACATCAGCTCCGCATCCTGCGTGGGATTTATTCTGTAGAGTCTGTTAAATCCTATGACAAACACCTCTCTAAATCGTTCGTTTGTGGTGTTTCGCGTGCACCGGCGGGAGAGATGTTACAGCTAATTTACGTTAGCCGAGCCCACTTACGCAAACGCACTTAACGTTACCCTCGGATTCATGCTGCTTGGAGAAATGATTCGGTAAAATTACCTTCTGTATCCCGGCAGGTGTTATATCGCCCTTGGCGCGCTGCCGGTGCGGAGCGAAAGCCACAGACATGTTATTTAACCGTGATTTGAGATCACCGTTACCGTTCAGTCAATACACACACACTGATCGCGAACGGACGCGCGGAACCAGAGCCAACCATTGCTCACGGAACAGAGGGGGGCGTCGCGTCATCTCATCGCACTCAGAACAGACCATCCGAAAAGACAGAGTCAAGAATCAACGCTTAAAAATAGTTATGATTGTAACTCATCAAAGACTTGGCATGTAAATCACAATGTCACTATTAACTCAAAAGATTCACGCTATGATAGCACCGTCACCCCTCTGTTTAACAGTGATGGTTTGTTCCAGAGGGTCACGGAGGGGGAACTCCAAACGCAGTTTGCGCAGCCTTGGTTAAAATCAGGTTAAAATCAGATGTGCAACACAATATAAGAGCAATAGCATCCTTGAATTTACATTTCTCATATCCATATGTTCAACATTTGGTGCAAAATGAAAATTCTAATTCAGTTAGCCGATGTAATTTGCCATTTTACTGACCCAGTATTTACTAGCGTTAAATTTCAATTTAAACTGCTTATATTATAAACAGTAACATTAAAAGCATATCCTATGTCTGCAATGCTTTGTGTGTGTGTTGTTTGTGCAGCATGAGAAGATCACGATTTCCTTTACATTGTCTTAAAAAAAAAAATCCACATATTATTGCATTTTAAGAATTTATTTGTTTTAGGCTGATGGGCAACACAAGTACAACATTACAGTAGTTATACAGGATAGCCTACACATTTCTACATGCACATTTTGGCCATGAAATAAAATACAGTGCAGGACAAAATACAAAATATTTGTCTATTAATTTGTAGACCTTACTGTAATCTATGTTCATAACTGTTCTCAGGAAGTCAACCCATCTTCTCTAACACCATTTATTCGATTAAGCATGGATTCATTAGATGCGATTTCTAACACTGCACCTGTCTTCCAGGGTCTCAGAATAATTCTACTTCCCATTGTAATACACACACACCATAATAATAGAAAATACATGTTTTGAAACATTAGCTAGGCCTATTTGAAATGTGTCATCTAGTAAACACAATTTAGGGGTTAAATATATTTTGATGAGCACTGCTTGTTATTCTTGGAGGTTTGCCGTCTTTCCCATTTAATAGCCACCCAATATCTTCAGGGTTCACCTGCTACTCCGTGGTGAAGCTAGAGTTTTATAGATGGGGTGGCCAAGGCTAATTCAGGGGGTCCACAGAACATGACAGAAAATCAGTATATAACTCCAACCTGGCAAAAAAAAAAAGCATTAATGAATCCCACAATTGCTGATTACTTCACATTACCCCACATTATCTATGCATTTATACCTTAACTTCAAATGTTAGTTTACTGAAACATATTATATTATCTCATTAACCAGTGGCATTATTACTCCAGTCACACAATTATTATAATAATAATAATTATTATTATGATTTAAAATTGTTACATTTTTTTCCAGGATTCTTTTAATGCATAGAAAGATCCAAAGATCAACATTTATCTTAAATAAAAATAAAAAGCTTTTCTAACATTATACACCATAGCTTGTAGTCAGTATTTTTATTTATTTTTTTGGGGGGGGGGGGGGGTGAGGGAATTAAGTAAATTAATACTTTTATTTAACTAGAATGTTTTAATTTAAATTGATCAAAAATTATGTTTATAATGTTACAAAATATTTCTATTTCAAATAAGTGCTATTCTTCTGAACTTTCTATTCATCAAAGAAACCTCAAACAATTCTTGCTGTTTTCAAAATAAGAAGAAGAAGAAGAAGAACAACAACAACTGTTTTTTGAGCATTAATTCAGAATATTATAATGATTTCTGAAGGATCTGTCACTGAAGTAATGATGCTTAAAAAATTCAGCTTTGAAATCACAGGAATAAATGACATTTTAAAATATATTCAGATAGAAATCAGTTTTAAATAGAAAAAATATTTAACAATATTACTTGCTGTCTTCTGGATAAAATAAATGCATTTTTATTAATTGTAATAAAAAGAGCATAAATATATAAATGTAATTTTAGCTAAATTTTCACTACTGTACATTTTTCTAACTAATGGACACTGAGTGGATTTTCTGCTGTAAATTGTTTTAGCTGCTGTCTTTGGTTGAAACAGTCATCGAGTGATTACATGATACGCTATAGCCTACATTCAGTAAGTTGTAGTGTATCTTTCAGCATGGATCGGAAGTTCATTCAATCTTTATTTCATGCTAATAATAATGCGCCGCTTCGATAGAACTTGAGGGAAAGCGGGAGCGCGCATCATCCGTCATGCTACTAAAAGCTCCAAAACTGTATCGTTTGAAATTCTTAATAATGCAGTTTTTAGCCCTTGTAATTAGCCCTTCGCTATAGTGAAGCTGAACATGGAGTATCTCCACTGATGCCATGAGCTCTGACAGACGGAGAAAAATATAGTCTTTCTGCACCGACCTGACAGCAGATGGCAGTAATAAACTTCAGGAATTTTATTTTGCAATCCACTTGGACCAAAATATATCTGTGTGTTAACTGCTGCATTCAGAATTGAGTTAACTACCATCTACACTATGCTCTATATGTATGTATACTGTAGAATCCTAAAGTCACACAAATGAATAACCCTGTTACTCTGTGAGTCAGTTTTACAGTAAATCGTCTCCGCATGTTTCATACAGGTGCCACAAATGTGTATGAACTGCTTGCACATAAAGCTGCAATTATGAAGAAATGTTACAAGCAATGTGATTTCATTTCTTGCGATTACAGCGTTATCTTAAAAAAATGCAACTTTATATCTCACAATTATTTCTTATTTAAAAATTCACAACTTATTATTATTTTGTACTTTGAAGTGGAAACTGCTAATGTTAAAGCTCTTGTATGTTCAGTTATTCTGGGAGCAAGAACCCCCATAAGGAACCATACCGCCAAAGATAAATTGTGTTCAATAAACTCAGGTAAACTTGCCAAAGTGGTTCCTGTCTGAAATATATACAGGTGCTGGTATAAAATTAGAATATCATCAAAAAGTTTATTTATTTCACTAATTCCATTCAAAAAGTGAAACTTGTATATTATATTTATTCATTACACACAGACTGATATATTTCAGATGTTTCTTTTAATTTTGATGACTATAAATGACTAACTAAACTAAACTAAAAACTAAGGAAAATCCCAAATTCAGTATCTCAGAAAATTAGAATATTACTTCAGACCAATACAAAGAAAGGATTTTTAGAAATCTTGGCCAACTGAAAAGTATGAACATGAAATAAGATATCATGGTCCTAGTTGTAAAAAAAAAAAAAAAAAAAAAAAAAAAAACAAAGATAATTGGAGTACATTTACAAGAAAACACTATTTTCAGTTCAACTTGTAACTTTGTGTGTGTGTGTGTGTGTGTGTGTGTGTGTGTGATTATTTGTGAAATTTAGCAAACTCTAAAAATAGTTTGAAAGCAAGTCCAAAGTAACTTTGATGTAACACTCACAAATAATTGAAATATACAAAATAAATAAAATCTGGGAAAATGGCATCGCTCTTCTTCTCAAACCACAACACACCCATGTGACCAGCTTCTAAACCCGTCCGAGTTTTCTGTCTTTGACAGTGACGAGAGTGAACTGGCTTCTCATGCACTGACTCATGTCACAGTCATGCAGAGAGACTAAAGGGTCAACATATTTCCAAGCCGAGTTCCCACCTTTCCACAGAACACAGCTGTTCATGACTACTGTCTGATCATTATCATGCGATCGCTCTGCTGTCGTCTCATCCGCTCTGCTGCATTCCCTTTACTAAAACCTCTGGATTCATGAAGCCCTTAACTGACTAGGATCGGTCTGTTCAGTGAAGGTTTAGTATTCAATCTGTTATCTGCATGAACAAACACTGGGGAAATGATAATTTTAAGTCTGTGTGAGTTAATTTTCAATTTCATATTTGCAATATAATTCAGAATGTCAAGGACAGACAAATTCTTTGAGTTGGCATGCAGTCCATTTTGTAAAAAATAAAATAAAAATAAAGTAAAAAAAATAAAAAAAAATAAAAAAGCAAATCATAGATTTTTTTTATTTATTTTTTTTGGAAAGATCTAAAAAAATTTTTTTACGAAAATGTTAATATAATATTCTTATATGGCCATAAAAATGCAGTTTTTTAAGTATTTAAAATATGAGACTTTATGATGACTGTAGTAGAATGACAAATAAAGATAAATTATTACATTTTCTCTATAATATTTTATAGCATAAAATAATATTTATAGCATATATATAATATTTTATAGCATATCAAAATCGTTCTGAGCCCAAACTTTTGACTTGTTGTGTGTGTGTGTGTGTGTGTGTGTGTGTGTGTGTGTGTGTGTGTGTGTGTGTGTGTGTGTGTAAAAGTCCTTGAAGTTTAAAATAAGTTTCAAATCAGTGCTGCATAAAAATGTGTTATGTGAATGTTTACTTGTGAACATTACATGAACATTCCATTTTATATTTTATGGGAATGCTACTTTTGAATATTCTCCGAGGATTCTAAATAAAAACAAACATCAGCAAAGCCAGATAACTGACTGAATGTTCTATTAAAACACTAAACAAATAACGTCTATTCATAACTTTAAGAGAACCTTGCCAGAACGTTAGCGAGCCTTCTGAGAAAGTCCATTGTTAGATGATAATGCATTAAAATCAAGAGAAGACAATGCATTTTTTTTATTCAAATACTAATCAAATATTTCAAATTTCTAGCATGCTATTGTTTAGAATCATTATGGTTTTGTGTTGTCATCAGTGTTGCCAGTGTGTGTGTGCTGAAGCCCCGCCCACCACTGACCGCTCTTCAGTCCGCGTCAAAGCAGCGCGCGTCAGCAGCAGCAGCGGCGCGTCATGGCGAACATCTGCGGCACTTCACTCTTCATCGCGCTGATTCTGACGGTGAGAGAAATACTGCATAGTGTCCAGTGTCTATGTCACTCGAATATAATCTTAACTCTTCTGTCTGCATCCTCAAAGTTTCGTTTCTTTCATTTGAGATGTGTAACAATGTATCCCTACAGCTGGGTTTCAATTCGATTCAACTTTATTTGTATAGCGCTTTACGATACAAATCATTACAAAGCAACTTTACAGAAAAATTACGTTTCTTCTATATTTAGTAGTGGCTTATAAGTGGTGATCAGTTTATGTGCAAATGACAGGATTTTTCAGAAAAATTAATACAAGACATAATCAACCAGACGATGAATATTATTAGCAACAATGTGTAAATCCTAGTTAAAACAGAGAAACAAATAGAGACGTAATTAGCATAGTTGCTGTTCCAACAAATGAAAACCCTAAAGACAAAGAATAAGAAAGCACATTTGATCAGATTCTGCAGTCACAAATTATGAGATGCATTATTCAAATGCTTGGTGAAAGAGATGTGTTTTTGTCCATACCCAATGTTGGGCTGAAACAATCCAGCATTTTATTTTTTTAAGTATGTGTATAAATAATTATATTATTTTATATGACTTGCGTGTATAAACTGCGGTTTTCCTTTAATCTTCTCAGCCAAGATTAAGTGTGTGTGTGTGCCAGAGGAAGAGAGCATATGGGAGGGGAATTATAATTATTTTTATGAAACACAAGCTTTATTAACACTGCTATTCTTTGTTGTGCTTATTTTAAAATCTGATTCTTTCACATTTCATGGGTGGCTTTATTTTCACCTTCACAAACAGTGTATCGTCTTTAAAAAAGTTTTTTCACAAAGCGTACTTCTTTACAAGAAGACAAAAGAATCTTCCGAGAGCATGCTTGCGATGAAATGTAAAATGGGATTTATAGTAAATATCATCTTGTGCACAGGATATTTGTATTTTGCATGATGCAATCGAGTTTTTATTTAATTTTATTTATCAGAATCAGAATCAAAATACAAGGAATGTTTTGTTTTGGTGACAGTAAACGAAGACAATAACAACACACAGATCATAAAAAAACAAGGGGTAAAAATACACATATGTGTGAAACAGACAAAATAAATAACAAAATTAGACAACATTTGTATGTACAGGAGTAGAGATGTTTTATGTTTTTTTTTTAAGTATTATTTAATTGTGTGTATTTTATAGTTTCTCACATTATATGGTGAACTTGTGTTTTTGTGTTTGTGTAGATCCTGAACACTTCAGCATCTGAAGGACAACAGAGCAAAATCATACAGAAGAGAAATTGGATTATCCCAGCACACAAACTGATGGAAAATAAAAATTACATGGATCAGGAATCTGTAGCCAAAGTAAGATCTTCATTATTATTTTTCATTAATTTTTTCCGCAGTGTTTCTTGGGGATTTTTTTTATTAACAGTAGTTTTCCAAACATGATGTTTTGATGAATGGTTGCATTGTAAATTAAATTGAGCATCAGAAATTAAATGGGTAAAAACCAATGCCCTTCCATGAATGATCAGTTACAATGACTATGATGGATTTGTTTTCAGATCCGTTCAGATGAGGAGACCAAGACGAGGATACATTATTCACTGACTGGATCGGGTGCTGACCAGCCACCCGTCAACTTGTTCACCGTTGATAGAAACACCGGCTTGGTCAAGATCCACGGAGTCTTGGACAGAGAGAAAACTCCTGTTTATTACGTGAGCAGCCCTCTCATCTCTTACACACGATTATAAACATGTACTGCGTGGGTGTCTGAATGACCAGATCAGTAAATGCAGCGCAGCTCATACTAAAAAACAAAAACAGTGTCTCATCAATGGATGCACTGCAGTGAATGGGTGCCGTCAGAATGAGAGTCCAAACAGCTGATAAAAACATCACAATAATCCACAGCACTCCAGTCCATCAGTGAACATCTGGAGAAGACAGAAGATGAAACAAATCCAGCATTAAGGCGTTTTAACTGCAAACCATTGCTTCCGGCTAAAATACAAGTCTATAATCCATAACTACACTTCCTCCGGTGAAAAAGTGCATCTCCTGTTGTTTCTCACATCAGAATCCAGCCACATATTTGTTTAGAGCGGTTTTGGCTTGTAAACCGATCTTGATCAGTGCAGATTTCTCACCTGATTCAGATCAGACCACTTTTTCACCAGAGGAAGCGTTATTATGGGCTTGTATTTTAGCTGGAAGCAATGGTTTAACGTTAAAAATGTTTTAATGCTGGATTTGTTTCTTACAAACACACAGCTTTTGTCTTCTCCAGATGTACTGGAGTGCTGTGGATTATTGTGATGTATTTATCAGCTGTTTGGACTCTCATTCTGACGGCACCCATTCACTGCAGAGCATATACGTTGCTGAGCAAGTGATGAAATGATAAATATTTTTTGTTAGTTTAAGCTGTGAGAAAAATTTGCTTATCATCTGCACAGATCAGGTTTGCATGAACATGAGTCATCACTAGACAACTAATAACTTAACTTTAAAAAGAGTGTAGCGAGCTAATATGAATGAATAGAATGAGTTTGTGCTTGTTGATGAGCGTTCACATGCTTCGACCGAGCCGAAAACCAGCGTCTCGTGAGTCGCACAGAGGATTTCTGACATGGTTAATATGAAAAGACAGGGTTTCGTGATATTTGCTTATTCTCACTTATCAGGAGTACTTTTCTTCTCATTTTGGTTCAGTTGAACGGGTGTTTCATGTACTATTTTAGAAAACAGGAAAAGGAGAAAATGAAGGGATGTGAGAAGGAATTATAAATGTCATAAAATACATGAAATAGCCTAATACATATTTAAATCTATACTGTGAGTGATCTTTTCTACTGAAATGGCTGGTGACATAAAAAGTTAATGGTGAGAATATATCCAATTTACATTTTTGTTACCGTAAACATGAAGTATTTAACAGCAGGGGTGTGACGAGAGTTCATGCCACGAGATCTTGTGATATTACAACGTGACCATTTTCTCGTCGAGTGTGACGGGGAAATTAGCATAACGAGATACCACCGCTGTGTTTACATTACTGGCTCCACTGCCATTATGCTTTTTTATAGAGATAAATAAACAAAAGAAATTCAGCTGTAATGAATTTTGCCACTGATGATTTCTTAAAATGGTGTAATAATTGTGTGTAATAAAAATGCATCATAATTGTGTCTCGTCTCGTGAGCTAAGTGTCTCTTCAAACGCCTAAAAAAGAAGTTTCCATTGAATTAAACTTATGAATTTGATTAGTGAAATGTCTGGTGGTTTTCCTGCAGCTTCGAGGGGTGGCCACGTTTCTGGACGGCGGAAAGGCTGAGACTGATATTGATTTGAAAATCGTGGTGGAGGATGAGAACGATAATGCTCCTGTGTTTAACCTGACAACCGGATCTGTGAATGAGCGGAGCGCAAGAGGTACTGCAATCATACTTCATGCTTGAGATGATCAAGTCTTTCTTCACAGTGTTTGTAGTGTTATATAGCTGAATTAGCTTATTAAATGAACAGTTGCATTTCTTTAGTAGTGGCTAAGCTACCCAGGCTCATGGGAAATACATGTCTCTACCTACATTTCTGCAAAACCCAAAAAACATAACTACAAATCGCTGCAGTTTCCATTTGAAAAGAAGATATATATATAAATATATATTTATATATATATATATATATATATATATATATATATATATATAAAACAATCCAGGAATGATTAAGGCTGCCTTCGATTAAGGATTTTTCTGGTCGACTAGAAGTTGTTCATGTGAAGCATTAGTTGATGAATTGCACGTTTATTAACAAACATTTAAATCATTATAATGAGCCTTTTATTGCATACATAGCCTAATAAGAGGTCAAGTACATGCATACAGCTTGCCACAGTGCACTGGCAGAAGTAAATTAAATTAAATTAAATTAAATTTACACATTTAGCAGACGCTTTTATCCAAAGCGACTTACAGTGCATTCAGGCTATCAGTTTTTACCTATCATTAGAAGTAATGATTATGAATGTTTCAGAGAAAAACAGTAAGGAGACTGCATTGATATTTTAATAATTTGTTAAACTAGTGCTTTTTTTGTTTTCGGATTAAGAGATGAAGTTGGCGACACTGACTGCTGTATTCATATTTCATATGGATTACATAATCTGATTATTTGTTTTCCATTTGAATTGGTTCACTTGAAAGTACACATTTTACTCTCTGTGGATATATGTTTAATGTCTGTAAGGCAAAGATATACACTGAGTTTCGAGTTCACAGAGACCCGAGACGGCAGAAAGCACATTCAATTTGCTTTATTTTACAAAAGCACGGTATTGTGAGTGCAGACAAATATGCGTAGAGTCTTGAAAGTTGTACTGTAGTAATCCTATCTGTATGACCAAAACTTTAAGAGCAAGTGAGCTACTGTTCCTACACAGAAACTCAAATAACACACATTTCTGTTGGTTAACATTAGATTGAGCGGCCATGTAAAGTTGCTAATACTTACATATTTCAGATGATATGCCATATTTGAGAGGTCGATGAATGATAGTTGAGCATTTGGATGTCCTGCCCCTCGATGTACTGTATTAACAAAGACTAGCCGTTAACGATCTGTCAGTTTCGGACTCTGTGACTTCGCCTGGATTTATTTTTTATTTCGACTAATAAAATTTTTGTTGACCAAGTCTTCTGGTCGACTAACGATTAGTTGACTATTAGGGGGCAGCATTAGATTTAACCACAAAGTTCAACATATTGACATAAAATGATAACTGCAAACTGTGTTACACTGCCTGAAGTCAATCACAGAACTCTTTTGTGTTTTAGATGTATTTTGTGTGTTTTTTCAAAGCATTCGTGCTGAAAACCAATGCTTCAATGCAGTCATTTTGCCGCTCAGTGGGCGGAAACACAGTCACTCCGTTCTTTCATCACAAGTCCGTTCTTTGCATTCTTAGAATTGATAAACCGCAACTAATCTTTTAACGTGAAACTAGGTGTGTGTGAGAAAAATAAGACTTGCATAATACTGAGTAGGAATTTTGGACCATTCATTAACTAACAAGAAACAATGATTAATATTGGTGAGTAGGGCCCTATGAAATCGGTTTCCCCACCATGCAAATTCTAGAAAAAACTTTCCAAATTCATTTTTTTTTTTTATTCTGGATTCCATAATTTTTTAGTTTTAATCCAGATTATTAATCAATAAACACTATTAGTAGGAGGAGTAGGAGTATCATTACATCAAGTAATATATACTGTATTCCTGTCACAGTTTCTTCAAATTAAACAACTTTTCTTTGACGAGTATCTATGAAGACCTTTAAGTTCCTGTTTGTGTATGATATTAAGATATTTTATTTCTCAAAAGAAATGGTAAAATGCTCATGAAGAACTATGTATATATAATTAAATGATAGTACCATACCATAACATACTATATTAAAACCATTGCACAAAACAGACAATCAATGACTAACGATGACTGTCAAATATAAAGGTGCTAATTATATAATGCATTCTATTAAATAATAATTAAAAAAGTGGCATGTAGTGAACTATTCTTTACTACAGATTTGTAGAAGGTGGCCAAATTGCCCAAGACAAAACATATTCTGGGTGCTGGGATGCCAAGACCAGTTTATTTTAGTTTTGCGTTCATTTAAATTCAGAAAAATGTGTAACATGCAAGATTTAACTTCATGTAAACACCTCATCAGCTAATTATCTTCTTTTCCCAAAGGCAAAGCACACCTGAGCGTCATCTGCATCGCAATGAAAAGATAATCCATGCTTATAAAATACAGAACCTAAGGGCAGCATATGTCATAAAAACATTGTAAAAACATGTCAAATAAATTGAGAAAGGAAGGATTCAAGTGTCATTCCCCAATAATCCCAATAATCCAATGTCTCTTCTAGACAAGAGACAAGAATATCATGATCAATGGTTTTAAATGCAGAGCTTCCTAAATCAATCAAAATCAAAATATAATTTAAAACCTTTCTGTGCAATGATTTGCTTTTAACCATGACTGAAATGTTTCAGTTTCAATTTTGAATTTGAACTATACAAATGTGCAATTGGCTAATTTGGCTTAAAGGGCAATTTCTAGCATTTTGGACAAAACTGGTAATTTAGAAATAGGTCAGTAATTAGATAAAACACTTGGATCCACTTTTTTCTTTTCTTTTTTCAGAAGGAGCTGTCCAATAGCATCCTTAAAGCTTACTGGAAATACTGGTGTTTTAAAATTTCAAAGTCAGTATAATGGGACCAACAATATCAAAATCTGCTTAACTAATCTAACCAAAGGGTCGTATGAACCAGGTACAATATGCCACCTGATATCATCAATTAATAATTAAAACTGTTGAACAAAACATTAGAATAACCTCTGTGTTTCAAGAGTATATAATTGAAACAGTTTCTCTTAGCTGTCTTAAATACTCACGTAATATGTCACATTACACCTGTAATGTTATCATATTTTAGACTAATTTCTCCTAGTTTGCATAATTCATTTTAAAGTGATGATCATGTTTACCCACTAGTTATGACTAGTTTATGTTCTATCTGACTTTCAATCCGGTTTTAGAAAAAGGCATAGTACAACATCTGCAGCTCTTAAGGTTTTAAATGACTTAATTGAATCCATAGAAAAAAAGCAGCATTGTGCAGCCCTTTTTATTGACCTTTCTAATGCTTTTGATACAGTGGACCACACAGTGCTTAAGCACAGACTGTGGAGGGCTGGGCTTTCTGAACAAACTGTAAGTTGGTTTGTTAATTACCTTACAGACAGAACTCAGTGTGTGCAGGGGGAGGAAATACCTCTAGCGATCTCAAAATAACAAAAGGCGTGCCACAGGGATCAGTGCTGGGTCCAATGCTTTTCATTCTATATATAAATGACATAAATCATAACATTGAAAGGAAATTTTCATTTTTATGCAGATGACACTGTACTGTATTGCTCAGCACCTACAGCAGTCCAGGCCCTCTCCCAATTACAATTTGATTTTAATATGCTCCAAAAAACATTTATGATCTGAAACTTGTTTTAAATGTTGAAAAAAAACAAAAGTAATGTTTTTTCAAATTCAAAGTCTAAATTAAATCTGCCTTCAATCATCACTTCTCAGGGTAAGAAGATTGAATATGTTTCTAAATACAAATATCTCTGTATTTTAATAGATGAATCTCTTTCTTTTACTTCTCATATTCAGCAGCTGGCAAAAGATTAAAACTTAAACTCGGGTTTTATTTTAGAATCAAATCCTGTCTCTCAGTCGAATCTAAAAATGGAACAAGTTACAGAAACTTGAAACTTAATAAGCTTGTCTCATTGGTTACTTTTAAGAGGATATTAAAAATCTATTTTTCAAGAGTGTCCTGGCCAAGATAGGCAGCAGTACAACCATACACACCACGCAGAATACACAATAACATAAGACAACTAAAATAGCAGATACAACAACCACAAATCCTTAGCATATCATGCAGAACAACTACAGCCAGATGTGGCTGCTTCCAAGTCAGTTAATCTCAACAAGCCCTTTCCTGGTTAAATAAAGGTTAAAAAATATTTAAAAAAATGACTCAAGTGTTACCAAATCCTTCAGAAGAAACTGGGGTTGCACTTTATTTTACAGTACGTGTACTAACATGTATTTATAGTGTACTTACAGTGTATTTATCCAAGAAAGTTCTGGTAATACAAGGTAACTACATGGGGTAGGGTTAGTACCTAGTTATTACATAGTTATTGTAATTACTATAATAAATACATAGTATGTACATGAGCAACAGGACTGTAAAATAAAGTGCTACCAAACTGGTAATCATGTTGAACACAGACAATACATGGTAACTCTCTAGTACTGACTAGAGTTCCTGTAAGCTTTTTAGGTTTGCGTAGTAATTTCCTTAGAATTTGGGATGGCTGCTGACGAGAAATGTAACAATAATGTGAAGCTCACCACAATCATAAGTCTACTATTATTGGATTAAGTAAGTGGTTAAATGATAAAGAAGTGGCTAAAATGTTAAAGTGTATTTAACCTGTTGTAGTTCTAAATTAGTTTCACCTTAATTGTGTAACTGTATAGTTTCTCAGTTTTCTAGCTAATAGTGAACTATCGCATTCAACTGTGTGATATTATTTTCTAATGCCTAATTAACTAATAATTACACATTTCTTGTTAGTAAATAGTATTTACTAGAATATTAGTATTGTTTTACTCATTTGTTCATTTAGTTATTCATTAATGATGGAACAGTATTATGTAGTTTCAGTTCAGTCATGTTAAGTATTTAAACCAGGGTAAAATCAAGAGTTTTATTAATTGTCTTGTTGTATAAACCGAGCTGATCCTAAAGTTGAGTTTGTGGACCGTTCTTCAAACATTTTTCAGTAAAATGTCTTAATTTTTTAATTTGATTTAAAAGGCGGCGAACCTGTCAAACCCGTAAGTCCACCCTCATTTCCTTTTATTTGTTTCACTTCTGGAGAATTTGTATTCATAGTGGTTCACTTACTTTCTCCAGCCTTTACTGTAAATGATCACTTAATGTCTTGCAAAAAAATGGTAAAGTACAAGTTTTTGGTTATTCTGGTTTTTTTAGATTAGAGGTCTGCATCGGAGCCTGTACCAATCTCAATGATCCATATCCATATCTGAATACAACTGGAATAGGGCAAGGCTTTTCCCAGAAGTCCGTACAATTACTTGAGAAAACTATATGTCTTTGGTTTTACAGCTTATCTTTTCTCTTCATATTTATCACTGAGCAAATATGCTTTGTATAATTGTTAAAATAATATTTCTCATTATGATTATTGACATTGCTTTGAGGTGTAATACTGTTGTGCTTCAGGTGACCCAGTTATTTATTTATTTTACTCACTTTCACACACATACTGTAACTCACAACTCACAAACACAGCAACTGGCAATACAAAATCTGCTCTACTCTTGTCTCTAATAATATCCACAATACGGTATACAAGTCAGGCTGATCAGGGCAGATATTAAAGTTCATCTTTGTGCTCCATCTGTCCAGGTTTCATAAACATGTCACCATATTTTCTGCATTAGCGTTGTGTCTGTGTTAACAGTTTTAGCAGTTTTAGCTCTTTCATGGATGTTGTCTTTGTGAAGTTCTTTTGAAGTTCTGTGGTCGGTTTTGTTCAAACAGGTTCTTCAAGGTGAATATTTAGGTTTCCGCCTACTATTCTCCTTTGCTGATAAACTCTTGCCATGCATTTTTTATGAAGTCGTAATCGTAAAGAGTGTTGGTTTTAAAACACCATACAACTGGGGTGTGAAGGTCATAGATGTTTTTGCTAAATGCTTTAATGATTTGTCATTTTTTGACATTTTGTTGTTTTGGACAACAATGAAAACATGAATAAAAGTTCTATTCTAATTACTCATTGTGCATATTAATTAATCTAATTAATTGCAAATTAATCACATACATTTTGGCTGATAAGTTTCTCTACAAAAGATAATTTAAAATCATGGTGGTGTTAACAGAGAAAAGCATTGATTAGGCATGACCAAAAGTACCTTTAAACTTTTAATTCGAGTGCGAGCCTGTTGGTTGCACCAGCTTAATTTTGCTCAGAACTTGATATTCCTGACACTGATCTTATCGATAAACCATTATTTTTGTTGACATGACAAACAGACGAGATGCGAAACTCACTCAAGTCAAGTCGAGTTGAGCTTTATTGTCTTTCCGCTGCATGTGTGGACGGACACACAGTGGAAGGAAACGTCATGCCTCACAGGACCATGGTGCTACATAAAACAATTTAGTAAAAGAGTATAAACCTATACACAACTAACCTACTGACAGATTTTGACTATAAATATACGATATATACATGTTTACCTATACACAAACTAAAAAATACAAACTATATGAATGCTTCATATAGTACTGTACATGTGCAAAGGGAAACATGATAAGTCAAGCACAGGCACACTCACCTGTGTGTAGTACACTTCAAATCGCAAACAAAACAAAAAAAGAGAGAGAGTTTCAGACAGTTTTTCTGAGATGTGTTAAGGTTGGGGCTGTTGGAGATATTATCCAGGCACTCACCGGCCACTTTATTAGATACACCTGTTCTATTGCTTGGTAACACTATTGCTAATCAGCCAATCACATGGCAGAAACTCAATTTATTTAGTCATGTAGATGTGGTGAAGACGACTTGCTGAAGTTTAAACCGAGCATCAGAATGGAGAAGAAAGGGGATTTAAGTGACTTTGAATGTGGAATGGTTGTTTGTGCCAGATGGGCTTGTCTGAGTATTTCATAAACTGCTGATGTACTGGGATTTTCATGCACAACCATCTCTAGGTTGTGTTTACAGAGAATGGTCCAAAAAAGAGGAAATATCCAGTGAGCGGCAGTTGTGTGGACGAAAATGCCTTGTTGATGTAAGAGGTCAGAGGTCAGAGGAGAATGGGCAGACTGGTTAGAGATGATAGAAAGACAACAGTAACTAATAACCACTCGTTACAGCCAAGGTATGCAGAATACCATCTCTGAACCGTGAAACAGATGAGCTACAGCAGCAGAAGATCACACCGGGTGCCGCTCCTGTCAGTTAGGAGCAGGAAACAGAGGCTACAGTTCACACTTCCTCACCGAAACTGGACAATAGAAGATTGGAAAAACATTGCCTTGTCTGATGAGTCTCGATTTCTGCTGTGACATTCAGATGGTAGGGTCAGAATTTGGTGTAAAGAACATGAAAGCATGGATCCATCCTGCCTTGTCTCAATGGTTCAGGCTGGTGATGGTGTAATGGTGTGGGGGATATTTTCTTAGCACACTTTGGGTCCCTTAGTACCAATTGAGCATCGTTCAAACGTCGCAGACGACCTGAGTATTGTTGCTGACCATGCTGACCCTTTATGACTACAGTGTACCCGTCTTCTGATGGTTACTTCCAGCAGGATAACGCACCATGTCACAAAGCTCAAATCATCTCAGTCTGGTTTCTTGAACATGACTTTGAGTTCACTTTACTCAAACGGCCTCCACAGTCACCAGATCTCAATCCAACAGAGCAGCTTTGGGATGTGCTGGAACGGGAGATTCACATCATGGATCCACAGCCGACAAATCTGCAGCAACTGAGTGATGTTATCATGTCAATATGGACCAAAATCTCTGTGCAAAATTTTTTAAAAAAGCATTATTTATTAGTGAATTATTAGTGAATTTTGTTTCACTTCACACCTGAGGTGTACAAGTTCAGATCACTGAGGCCAGTTACAAAAAGACATTTAAAACCTGTGTACATTAAAAAGAAAACAAGTTGAAAAGATTGAATCCAGTATAGCAAAATTAGAAATGTATAAGCTATTTTGTGACCAGGAGCACAACACGTGTAATAAGGTGGGGGGGGGGGAATCAATGTGACGACAATAACTTGCATTCTCTGGAAAAAGACAATCATCTCTGAGTCAAAACACAACAGTTAAACAGAAGCACATCAGATCCTGCTGATGTTCAACAATAATTGCATTTATAAACATGTATTTACAAAACAATGAATAACTGATGTTCGAGGTTGTAAAGGCAGGAATCGTCATGCTTTGGGCATGTAAGGACAGTCACACAGATAAAGCCCACATTTTCATGCTCTGATGGCACTTTCATTCTAACGCTCTTTTCACAACGGATGCATAAGCAGAGCGTATAAGAGCATTCCAATCCACTGCTTGATCCAGTCTGGTTGAATCAAGGGTCCAACACTTTAAACCACGTTGAGAAGTGGTCTATAATGCATTTGACTACATTGCAATAGTTTACAGTCCTGTCAATTAACCACTACTTAAAATAAGGATTTCACTATTTAGCTCTAAAAACCCATCCTTGAGAAACACATACGTACGTTTTTACAAGACGTACACGGATCATATCTGAAGTTCAGTTATTATGTCCAGTTTCCTAGTCATGTTTGGGCTCAGATTAAAATAGACCTATATTTAAGCTGCAGTTGCTCCACACATTATTTTCTTTCCGCACAGTAATAGATTACATATTGCATGATGCATGCAGTCACGAAACCAGCGACCGTCCTGTTGAAATCTGATCGCAGGTTAGTGCTGCGTGCAAGCGCTGATGTGTCAAAACAAACAGCATATTAGGAATTTAAGTCTACTGAAATAATTATTTTGCAAGCAACATATCAATTATAAATATTTCATTATATTTTAATATGTTTTGTCAGTCACAGATTTAGTGTGTAGTGGTCTTTTCACCGTGTCTTATGAGTGTAGAAATGTGGAGCACTTTTAATAAAATGTAAATTTGTCCCCTGTGCTTTTTCACTGGACAAGTGAGTTAACTTAAAGGATTTCATATGGCAATGTGTGTGTATAAATATAGTCTAAAAAAATCAAAGAGACTATAATACAGTATGTGACCTGACATGCATGAAAATGTACACATTTTACACTGCTGTTCAAAAGTCTGCTATCAGTAAGATTTTTAATGTGTTTTACAGATGAATCTTTTGTTCATCAAGGCTGCATGTATTTGACCAAAAAAAAAAACAAAGCAAAAAAAAAAAATATATATTATAGCCATTTAAAATAATGGTTTTCTGTTTTAAAATACTTAGCAATGCAAGCAGTTCTGTTTATTAACTGCGAGAGTGCTAAAATGTACAATGTTTTGCTTTAAGTTGCATGTTTAGTCTAGTGTCTAGTCAGTGGTGCCAAAGGCATGTTCAGTTTGATCTCAAACAGATGAAACTAATGCACCAGCGATTTTGTTGATGTGTTGAGGCTCTTTGGAAAATTAAATGTTAGGTGAGTGGCACTTGAAGGTTAATGGTCTGTTGCATCTGAAAATAATACATCTACACTAAAAGTAATGTTAATTAAAAACAAACAAGATAAAAGCGCTTTGCTAAAGCAAACATGCCACTTTAGCTGGCTTTGACAAGTCTTTGACAAGCTCTTTTATTGTGACTTGTACCTGAGCGTTCCACATCAGTGCGGATGAACAAGAAGAGCAAGATTAATACAGACAAAAAAACAGACAAATGGAGCTGTTTATGTGATGTCAAAGTGTATTAAAACCACGCACTGAAGTATAAGTGTTTTGAGGTCCAAACATAGCATTGTGCAATGAAATAAGCCAATAATAATCTCTCCTGTTATCATAATTTATGTGAAAAGGCATAAATATTAGTTATTGTTTGAGTTTTGCATGTAGAGACGTGTTTTTCCAACAAGCTTTTATAATTTATGTATTGAATAGCCTACAGTTAAATGTTTCATGAAGTGTGTTTGTATTTGAGATATGTCGTCCTTAATTTTTCAGACACGTTTGCAATGAAGATCACAGCAACAGATGCAGATCAGGAAGACACTCTGCATTCAAAAATTGCCTACAGCATTGTTAAACAGGATCCCGAAGACATGTTCTACATCGATCGAGAGACCGGTGGGATATACGTCATGTACGACATGCTCGACAGAGAGGTATGCGGTTTAATAAATTCACCTTTAAATTGATGCTGCATTTGCCATTTGTAATTAACATAGCTTGAATCACTTAATGTACAGACTCATTTTTGTTTTATAGTTTATTTCGTAACACTTTATTTTAGGGTCTCGACACTAGTTGCTTATTATCAAGCATTATTTATTATTAGTACTAAATAAGCACATATTAATGGCTTATTCTACATTACTTTATTGTATATCCCTAATCCTACACAGTACCTAAACGTAACAACTACCATAAGAACTATGAATAAGCAGCCAATTAGGAATGTATTTATTGAAAAGTCAAAGTTAATGGTGAATAAGTGTTATATTAATTTCAGCCCTATTTTTTCTTTATTAATTCTTTCAAGAATTGCACGATAAAAGATTGAAAAATTCCCATTTTCTGACATTCTGGACACTGATTTCTTCTCTTTTTCTGGATCATTTTACCACAGACTTGACTGATTGACTGATTGATTGATTGATTGATTGATTGATTGATTGATTGATTGATTGATTTTGTCAGGAAATGCTAAATTAGTTTGCCTCCAATAGTTTGACTCCAATGGAAGTAAGTGAGAGTTTGTTGTAAACAGTTCAAAAGATGTGAAATAAAGTGTGTACGTCATTTTGTTCACCCCCTGTAGCCGTGTGAGGGATTACAGATGCGCGCACTTTATTTCACGTCTTCTGAACCTTTGAACACAAACACCCGCTTTCCTCCATTGAAAAACTTAACTTTGATTTAACTTTAGCTTCAATAAACTCATAATATGCTGCTTATTAATAGTAAGGTAGCTGTTTAGTTTAGGTACTGGGTAGTGTTACAGATCTAAAATATGGTTATACAGAATGCGTTAATATGCATTTTATTAGTACTAATAAATAGCCAATATGCTAGTATTGTAAACAAAAGTTAGAACTGGTCTCTGAATTAAAGTGTTACCAATCCTAACTATACTGCAGATTTACTTCCACCTGTGACTGATTTGTGCTTTTCTCATCTCAGAAACATGACACATACACGTTGATTATTAAAGGGACTGATATGAACGGAGCTGCGAATGGAAATACAGGGACAGGGACAGCGATCATCGAGATTCTTGATGTCAATGACAACATCCCTACTTTGAAGGAAAACTCTGTAAGATTTCATTATACCAAAAAACAAACAAACAATGGACTTAAAAATATTCATTTATAGTTTATTATGAGTTGTTGGGAACATTTTTATGTACATATTTGTAAAACACGTGTATTATATTTGATATTACACATTTAATGGATATGAAATGTTTTGTAAGAAAATAGTCAATTAAGTTTGAAATCGCTTTGTTTGGTTTAGCATGAGTACAGTGTGGAGGAAAACACTCGAAATGTGGAAGTGGTGAGAATTCCAGTGGAGGACGATGATCTATATCCTGAAAATCGGCTGGCCATCTTTACAATCGAGTCAGGAAACGAAGCTGGTTATTTCTCCATAAGCACAGACAACAAGACCAATGAAGGCATCCTGATTCTCAAAAAGGTAGACCGATCAGTCTGTCATTTCTTCGCTTTCGCCTTTACAAACAGTGCTTTGTTTTCTCTTGCACACCTGCTGTCAGGCTGACTGTAGTCTCAGCTGCACCATCTTTCAATAACCTTCAACAGACTGACAGCAATATCCTTCAACAGCGTCTTTGCTAATCCTGCATTACATTCTGACAGATATAAAAAAAACTGTGCAGTATGTTCATAGCAGAAAGTTGTTTTCACACGACTTACAGTGTGTGAGAACAAGAGAGAGTAAAAAGTAAAATAAAAAAGTGTTATATTAGTATCATTGAGATTGTTTTTGTTAATAAACCAAGCTCTGGGTGTCCTGCTCTGCCTTTGAGAAAACGAGAGCTCAGACGGCCGATCTGAAATCTTCTTATGACGTCATAGGGGGAAAGGTTACCCCCCCTTTCTCTGCTTTGCCCGCCAGACATTTACATTTAATTCAGTCGCAATGTCATCACAGGCGTCACAAACAGACTTTTACTTGCACACTTGCCCAAACTGCCGTTATAATCAATGACGCTGTTATGCTGCACAACAAAGCTCTTACTGTATTCATGTCGATATTGTGTTTGCTGTTAGTTGTGGTGAAAGCATTTTGTGAGAGAAAACGCGCTGCAATGACGAGATCACTGCATTCACGCGATAAACAGACTCTGTCTACTCAATGTTCATCACTGCAGCCTTTCATGTAATGGGAAAGATCGAAAAAATAATGCTGTAATCAACACTTCCACAATTTGTTAACCCCGACAGCGGTAATAGTAAAAAGAACATAGTAAAAGTATTTGAGAGGGGTTACAGATGTAATGTGCATTTCGAATGCAAAGATGTCAGCCAATCACAACAGAGTCTCACAGCAGACACGCCCCTTCAAACAGAGCATTCAAGCCATTGGACTAAAATCAGGATATAAAAATGCCTTTTATTGCTAAATTTTAAATGTAAAAGTCTTACTAACAATATAAGTACACCTCAGGAAACATAAAAAAAAAAACCTTGCAAAAAAAGAAAATAATCCACATCATTGGACCTTTAAGTACTTCATTTTTTTTGCACTCTCTGTGTTTTCTCATTAATTCTCTTTTTTATCTTTTATTTCTTCATCTTGTTATTTGTCATTTGCACGTATGTGATTAAGGCTACTAGTTCAATTCAGAAGTAATAAAGCTCTACAAAAGGAAACAATGTTGTTCATTATTCAGCTCGAGACAGTTCAAGGGAAAAGAGTAACAGATCTTATGAGAAAAGACAATTGTTGATTTTTGTTATTTCATGTGTGTAGAAACTAAAGTACATATCTTTCAATTTAATATCTGATTTATTGTCTGCAATGCACACCTGGACCCATTTACAAATTGGATGCTCAGAATCTTAAAATCAGACTGAAATGGTCAGAAATATTTTTGAAAATTAACTTTAGCTGCCGTTTTCTAAAATTAGATAAAGAGTGTTTATAATACCTCCATATTTAACTCCATTAGCATTTTTCTCAGTGCCAGTTACTCAGCTTGTGCAATATTTCAAATATATGTTTATGGGTCCAAATAATCTGCTGGCAAAGGTTCAGTCACTGGACAACAATCTCTGCAAGCTTAGGACACTGGTCTTGTTCCAGCCAAAATAAATCTGCTTCAGAGAAACTTGGGGAGGAACCTGCTGTGGTTCTCCATGCATACTGGGCACATTCTGTCATGTCGTTTTGCTTCCCTGATCAGAAATATCTAATGCTACTGTGTTGACTATTCTGCCTAGAGAGGGGATTCACAGCATCTTTATCACAGCTGTGTACCAGACACTGAAAGAACTCTACGGGTATCTGACCAAGCATGAAACACTACCCTAATTTTTAATTTAAAGATTGTCTGTGTTCATTTGAGGGAAACAACATCACCTTCACAGGAGTTAAAGCGAAATTACATTTTCTCACCCTCCACTTGTTTTAAACCTATGAGTTTGATGAACACTAAAGAATATATTTTGATTAATGTTAGTATCCAAATAGTTGACGTTAGCCATTGACTTTTTTTTTTTACTTTTGACATTTTGGATTTTTGGATTTCAAATTATGAAAGTTAATTCATTCAGTTAATTTTAAATCTGTCTGGGCCATGTGTGTTCAGAATGGTCAGAAATGTACTTTTCCATTAAAGGGCTTTTTGTTTGTTTGTTTTACTTTTTTGCATTTTGTACATTTGAGAAGGCCGTTTTTATCACCACCTTAATAATTGTATCTGTGTTGTCTTTAGTGTCAAATACTGAAATTTAACCAATTACTTCAGTAAGTCAAAATACTTAAAATGCTGCCGATAATGGTTGACAGATTCAGTCTTTAAATGATAGTTTAAAATTGTATCTAATTATACATTTAAAAGCAGCAACTAATATGACTGCAATTATTCTGAGAAAAATCGATAGCTTTTGATATTGTAATAACGCTGTAATAAACTTTTTTTGTGTGTGTTTGCGTTTCGGGAAACGGTTTTTATATATTCTGGCTCTGGCTTCACAAACATGCCAGTCCATGGCATTAGTCTAGTCTAGTCTAGACCTTGTAATCACTGAAGCTATGAAAATAATATTTGATTTACATCGTGTCTGCACTGTGTGGTTTATGATGAGGGAATTCACAAGTTTAATTATTAATGAGTGAATGTGATTTTTTTTTTAGTTTTGAATGATAGATAGATAGATAGATAGATAGATAGATAGATAGATAGATAGATAGATAGATAGATAGATAGATAGATAGATAGACAGATGATAAAAGTCATCAGTTTGTCATGCTGCAGTGGTTCATCAGTCATGTATATCAACTAAATATTTATCCTAGAAGTGTGTGAGTTATGGGGAAAAGCCTAAATATATTTTACAAAGGTTTTTGATACTAACGTAACTCCATAGATCCTTTTACAAAAAGTATTTTGACACCTAATGGTATTCCATATATAATTGGGTCCAAAATGACCCGAACACTAAACTTCTTGTATTTTTTTTATTATTATATGACAATCAGTCTCAGAAATAATTTCAGTTCAGTGTATAGTATCATTATTTCATAAGCAAAGATGTTACTTAATCATAGCAGTGTGTGTTTATATTTAAGGATTAAAAGAAAAACACACCTTTAAATAGAGTGTTGAAAAAAAAGGTCCAAAAAAGGGTAAGAAATTACCATTTATTTCTAAATTATGACTGCCTATGATGTAAACATCTTTATAAATGGACCTCAGAGAACAGGAGTAAATGTGTGTGTGTGTGTGTGTGTGTGTGTGTGTGTGTGTGTGTGTGTGTTTGATACTTCAGATGTTCAGCAGGAAGTCTCCTACATTCCTGTGTTTCACCCTTTGTTTTCTTTTTACAGGAGCTGGACTATGAAGAGCTGAAGGAAATCCGCCTAGAAGTGTCTGTCACTAACCTGGCAGAGTATCACCCTTCAGTCAAAACAGAGAAACAGATGTACATCATCCACATCAGGGTGACCAACCAGCCTGAGGGCCCTCGCTTCAATCCCGCCGTCAAAGTCATCACCATCTCCGAAGAAAGCTCCAGAACTACTTTAAAAGAAGTGATAACAAATTACGCAGCTATAGACAGTGACACGCTATTACCTGCTAAAAACGTGAAGTAAGACTATATAAACTATACAAACATTTTGTAAAATAAAAATATTGTTTTGATCAGATCTTGTAATAACATATTGTTTTATTTTAGGTATGCAAAAGGACAAGATGTTGACAACTGGCTGAATATAAATGAGTTGACGGGTGACATAAAACTCAATAAAATACCAGATTATGAGTCCAAGTTTCTGATCAATGGCACATATTATGCTAAAATAATCTGCATCACTAATGGTAAGTGAGTCTACATTTTAGGAAATGCAGTACTGGTACTAATCTGAATTACATAATCAGATTCCAAAAATGAAGTACTTGTAATTAGATTACATTACATTTTAAAATGCTCAATCAGAATGAGAAACATATTATTTATACAACAGTAGTAAATTATTAATAATTTATATTTTCACCCCAGTTCGTTTTCTTTTAAATCTCTTATTTACACAAGACTAATATTTATGCAAGTTACTAAACAATGCCAATGCATAGCTATGAAAAACTTTGTCTTCATCATATCTTCACTAATTATTAATATCAGAAGTCTGCACAAAAATATTTAAAACCTGGAAGTCTTTTGGCATTTACTAGTGGTCGACCGATATATATTGCCAAGGCCGATATATCGGCCGATATTTGAAATTTTTCATAGGTTTTTCTGCTTGGCCGATGTGTTCAAGGCAATTATTTACATGACAAAAAAAACACTTACATAGATTTTATTTCTCTCTCTCTCTCTCTCTTTCTCTCTCTCTCTCTCTCTCTCTCTCTCTCTTTACAATAATCACATTGAAGTCTGTGTAAATGAGTCAAGTAATCAAAAAATAGTTAGACTACATAGGTGTAATTCAGATTATGTTACTAACTACAGTTTCATCATGTTTATTGTAATCAGTAACAGAGTAATCTACCCAGAACTGATGATTAGAATTTGTAAAGTTTATTATTATGAGCACTTGTAAAAATATATAGTTGTATGTGTTGCAATTGGATTTAAAGTTAAGGTAGGAATATCTCACTTCTGTTACAGATTCTCCGTCTAAAACTGCAACAGGAACCATTGCCATTCAAGTAGAGGACTTTAATGACCACTGTCCTGTGCTGAGCCGTCAGTCTCAAACACTGTGTTATGAGGATCACGTGGTTTATGTCACGGCTGTGGACGAAGATCAGTTCCCCAATAGTTCGCCGTTTGTTTTCAACATAACCACAAATGAATGGAACATCGAACCTCTCAATGGTGATTAATTGTAACTTCTTGTGGCCACATTATATAAACTTGTGGGAATGGCATAGACTGATGAAGCCATTTTATTCCTCTCATTTCGTTTTCTGGGGTCATTTCTTTTACCAACATCTGCTCCAAAGAATTGGGGAACTTGAGACACATCGATATTGAAAGGTCTGAACAGGTCATTCATTGAGCATCATGTCATCTTCTTTAACGTTATATTTTCAGACACTACCGTGATATTCAGATCTCCACAAACCCTGTGGCCTGGCATGTACAATGTGTTTGTGGACGTGAAGGACCAGCAGGGGAAGATCTGTGCTGGTCAGGAACTTCAGATAAACGTCTGCATGTGTAACGCTACTAAAGTTTGCCTGCCCAGAAAAATCGTCTCTACGTTTGGAGCATCTGGTGTTCTTCTGATGCTGCTGGGACTGCTGCTGCTACTCTGTGAGTAAAAACACTGAATCTCTCCCTCGCTTTAAGCATGCGCTGTTTGACAAAATGTCACCCTGGACCACATCAAAACCAAGAAAAGTTCTGAAAGCTGAATAAATATGCTTTCCATTGATGTATGGTTTGTTAGGATAGGGCAATATTTGGCAGAGATACAAAACTATTTGAAAATCTGGAATCTGAGGGTGTAAAAAAAAAATCTAAATATTGAGAAAATTGTCTTTAAAGTTATCCAAATGAAGTTCTTAGCAATGCATATGATGATAATACATTTTTGATATATTTACAGTAGGAAATGTGCAAAATATCTTAACATGATCTTTATTAAATATTCTAATGATTTTTATCATAAAAGAAAAATCAATAATTTTGACCCATACAATATATTTTTGGCTGTTTCTACAAATATACGCCAGAGATTTCAGACTGCTTTTGTGCTCCAGGATCACATATAGAAATGCTTGCATTATGAATGTAAAATATGTACGTTTTTCTAGAAATGCATTTTTCACTACTCTAAAGTAGTGTTACTGGCTGATGTGCTCAACTAGTCACCATCGTCTGTTATGTTTATGATAAATTTTTTTTATTATTGAGTATTGAGTTGTTGCAGCTCTACCCATACAGTATTTTTTCCTCAAAATATATTTTTAAATACATAAAAATACACACACACACACACACACACATATATATATATATATATATATATATATATATATATATATATATATATATATATATATATATATATATATACAGTATATATATAATATATAGATTTTGTGCTAATGTTATGATCTCTGTCCACTGAAACACTATCGCTTTTCATTTAAAACGGGTTATTTAAAACAATTACTCATTTGGATGTTTTTTAGTAATTAAACATTATAAAATATAGTTCCCTTTCAGTCGGTCATGTTATACGTTACATCAAAAAGAGAGTAAAAAATGGGATCTCGCCCAAGTGCCCAATCACATTCGAGTGGTTACAAAACGAGCCAATGGTACACAGAGTACCTTGGTCTGCGGAATTTGCATTGTGAGCTCTGCCCCACAGAGCAGGTATATAAGGAGCAACGCGAGCAACTCGCATTCAAGCTTTCGCATCGCTTGCTGCTTTCACCGGAGTGTTTCAAGACAAATCAACTGGTGTCGGCGTGACGGTGCGATTCAGCGGTTCGTCTGGGTTTCCTGCGTCAGCTCCCGCGTTCCCCTGAGCACTTCACCATCACTAAAAGAGCTTTTTCTATTGAGCTAAAAGAGAGAACGGGCTGAATTTGTGTCTTTTTAAAGATGTCATTTCACCTGTGTGTTTCTGGGTGCAGTCGATATATTGCTCCCCTTGACGGCCACGATCGCTGTGTCACGTGTCTAGGCTTTCAGCATGCTGAGACTGCATTTGTGGATGGCTTGTGTTCTCATTGCGGGGACATGAACATCTCGGCAATAAAAGGTATAGAGTCCCCTCTGCCACACCCCATTCTAGCTCCTCTTCTCGGATTTTGAAATCTTCCAGGGCAGCTGAGAGCATCGGGCCTGAGTAGAATCCTCCACCTTGTCCTGAGCACTCGAGGCTGGATGATTGGTTCCTGGGGGCTGCTCGTGCTGATCGCCAGCACCCCCCACTGGTTCCTTTCTTTCCGGAAGTGCACCAGGAATTGACCAGTTCATGGAAGGCACCTTTAACTGCCCGAAACCGTTCTGGTACTTCCTCCGCTTTCACTTCCCTTGATGGCGGAGCGGCCAAGGGGTATGCTGGGATTCCCCCAGTGGAGCATTCTGTTGCGATGCAACTGTGTCCGCAGAGCGCCTACACATGGTGTGGTGGTTCCAAGCTGCCCTCCAAGGCCTGTAAGTTCCCATCCGCACTTGTGGCCAAGGCTTACAGAGCTGCAGGTCAGGCCGCCTCTGCCCTGCACGCCATGGCCACCCTTCAGGTCTACCAGGCCAAGGTGCTCGAAGAGCTGCACGGGGGCAGTGCTGACCCAGGGGTTTTCCAGAAGGGGTGCACTGTTACCGACCTCGCTCTCCAGTTGACGAAAGTCACTGCGTGCTCCTTGGGTCAAGTCATGTCCACTTTGGTGGTCCAGGAGCACCACCTATGGCTGAACCTGGCACACATGAGGGAGTCTGATCGGGCTCAGCTCCTCAACTCCCTGCTCTCCCAGGATGGCCTCTTCGGCGACGCGGTAGAGAGTTTTTCTCAGCAGTTCTCTGGTGCCCAGAAGCAGTCTCATGCCATTAGACACAACCTGCCCAGGAGGCCCAATGCTCCCTCCACTCTGCCGCCGGTGCAGCCGCCTCAGCCTGCTCGTCGCCGAGGGTACCCCCTGCGGTCTCCTCCACTCCCGCTCGGCCACAGCAGCAGCCTTCACCCCGGCAGCAGCGAGTAGATGGCTGCAGAAGGGCGGCGCACCCCATCTCTGCCCCTAAACCTGCCTAATGTCAGGCAAAGCGGTGTTCCTGAAACGGCCGACACAGAGTTGGAGACATCAGCTCGTCAGGAGATGGAAGCAGGACCAGTCCTTCCCCCGGAGGAGGGCCGGGGGAGAATCCTTTGTTCTAGTTTTCTTTCTGTTCCGCCACTGGCCCCAGTGGTACCCAAACCTTCACTAAAAGAGCTGTTTCCTCTACCTCCGGGTTCCAAGTGGCCATGAACAACAATTGGCGACGTGCTCGCTGCTCTTGTTCTCCTCTCCCCTTGCTAGTTTCCATGCAAAGTCCCCTCGAGAACGCATTGCCTTCTCATGCCCTCTTTGCTACTTGGAGTCAGACGACTGCCCGCACTCCGCCCCCGCTGAGGGATGCTACGCCTCCCCGGTGCCTCCATGTGTTGTGATTCCCCTTCTGGGCAATCCCACATGTGTATGTCCACAGTAAGTCTCTTCATAGCATGTGTCTTTCCCTTGGCAAGCACCTTGCCAGCTCTGTCGTTGAAACTTCCACCCTAAGGGCTGGGTACCTCAGAGTTCATGTGTATCACCGCCTCTGGGCTCGGCTCCTCAGCGAAGACTTGAATGCGAATTGCTCACTCTGCTCCTTATATACCCGCTCTGCGGGGCAGAGCTCGCGATGCAAATTCCGCATGCAAAGGTACTCTGTGTACCATTCGCTCATTTTGTAACCACTCGAAGATGACTGGGCTCTCGGGCGAGATCCCATTCGTCAGTCTCTTTCTGACGTAACGTCTCCGTTCCCTCCTTCAGGGAACGAGGGTTACTTACATAACCGAGACGTTCTGATCTCTAAAAGGCTATTCCATCCACATTTGCATTTTAGACAAAATGTAGGCTACTGTGAGATTGGAAATGTACTTTCTTAACCCTGAAATACATTTGAAATATATATGATTAAATATATATTAAAGATTAAAACTAAATATATTCTCAAAAATATATTTCATTTAACTTCAATGTTTACAACATTTTATCGAAATTTTTTTACCAGAATTTTATTTTTTCCTGAAGTCTTAGACTAGTGCTATCTGAAACTATTTGCTTTTAGTAATAAGCTCAAAATACTGATTCAATTTTGTCCTCCATGTAAAGACCCTGAATTCTGAAATCAGACTATACATATACATACACTAATGCATACGTGTAGAACATGTTAATGTAGTTGTCTTGTTAGTTGTTGACTGCTGTTGTTGCATGGCTCCATATGAATGCATTGTATGAGGTTGTGGAAGATGTTAATAGATGCAGTGCTGAACACTGATGACTGATGTTGACTATGTTTGCAGTGGTGCCACTTCTGCTGCTCTTCTGTCTCTGTGGCGGCGTAGAAGCTTTTGGAGATTTCAAGACTATTCCGTTTGAAACTAAAGACTACCTTATCTCTTATAATACTGAGGGACAGGGGGAGGACATGGTATGTAACATGGTATGTGACACTGTTAAACATGCCAAACTAGTATCGCAATGGAGAAAGGCGATATAAATTATATCTTTCATGTTATTCTACTTGTGAGTTTTTGTCACAAGCAGCCATGATGGTGCCAAATGACAAGTTTCTTGAGTTTCTTGTTTTGTACATGTGACCCTGGATATTAAAACCAGTCATAAGGTTCATATTTTTCAAAAATGAGCTTTATATGTCACCTACAGTATAAGCTGGACAAAAAAGGTTTTCATTGATGTATGGTTTATTAGGACAATATTTGGCTGAGATACAACTATTTGAAAATCTGTAACCTGAGGGTGAAATATATATATATATTTATATATATTTATTTATTTATTTATTTATGTATTGGGAAAATCCTCTTTAAATTTGGCAAAATGAAGTTCTTCAAAAACTACGTTTTGATATATTTAAAGTAGAAATTTTTTTGCTAAATATCTTCATGAAACATGATATTAACTTAATATCTTAATGATTTTTGGCATAAAAAAAAAATCGATCATTTTGATCCATACAATGTATTTTTGGCTATTGCTACAAATAATAATTATGCAAATGGTTTTTAGTTAGAATGTATTTTAAATGTAACAATTCAATTCAAGGATAATTAAAAATTTACCTCCAGGATAATTAATGAAATGTCTAAGTTCATTGACTTTTTAAATAAAAACAGTTTATTTTGGTCATCTAAATCTGTTCATGTATAAAAAGGTTAGAAAAATTCCAATCATGAATGTCATTTGAATCCACATAGGTCAAACTATCCCTCTTATATATTATGTTGTGTTTGCTTATCAAGTTAAATTATCTACTTGGTGAAGATAACACAAATTTGGCTTAAAATCTGAGATAAAAACATGCTGTACTCTGTCCCACAGGCAATTGCTAATTTACAGATGTCAAAGCAGCTGGGTAAAAGAAAGAACAGTCATGCGGATGGTGTAGGAGGGGCTTGCATGTGGGGTGGAGTAAAAGATGGTGGATTCGGAGCAGAAAACTCACACTGGAGCTCTTTCTGCCAATATGACCAGCATGAGAGTGCAGCTTATCACCACAGGAATCAAACTGATAGACAGTACATATTTGGACAAAGAAAAGATGAACACAGCAGATCTGAAGACTACACTTTTGATGGGCTTGCACTGTCTGATGCTTTCTTAGGCAACTACTTTTTTCAAGTAAGTATCAGGTTTATACATCTTAAGTCTTCCTAATTCAAAATAACAGTTAATTTATTCTTATGCATGGCGTGCAATAAAAAGTTTGCTTTAAACTTTAACCCTCGTAACGTATTTGGGTGTATTCTGAGAAGTGTAAGAAGAGATGTAAAAATGTCTATAAAATGGTTAGCTTTCAGTTATTTCAGTATTTTTTTCTTTTTTTATGTCTTAAGAGAGATAACCATTAAAAAATGTTTTTCCGTTTGTATTCGGGTCATACAGCAACTTATAATATGGAAATATTTCTAATAACATGGTAATAACATTATTACATTCACTCATTAATGAAAAGTTCAATATGGTTTTAGTTGAAAAATCACAGCATGTGACATCACAGGGTTTTTAAACTTGAAGAAACATTATAACACAACATTCTTTAATAAAGTATGTTTAGTCAGAACTATGCATTTTATAAATGTGTTTTTGGGTCATTGGTGTACATGAACGGCTTAAGGGTTTATAAATCAATTAATGCACCATTATATCTGTGTTACTACAGAAAGCAAGTCATTTAGCCAATAAGCAAGATAAGAGAGACAATCTGAAGGTCTATGACTATGAGGGTCAGGAATCATTCAAGGGGTCATTTGAGGACATCTGCGATCTCCTACATGAAGACAACGACTTTTCTTTTCTTGATGACCTTAACTTGAAGTTCAAGACCCTGGCTGAGATCTGCAGTGGTTCTACAATAAAGGCTGAAATCAGCACGAGCGTCCCTGTGACCTCTAAACCAGTCCCGACCACCACACACGAAGATGTCAGCGTACAAAGGACAATTATTAATTCACAGTTTCTAGAGAAAGCAAAGTCACCCTCCATCATACACACCGCAGGAGCGCAGCAGACCAGCAGCGTGTCTTCAGCAGGAGTCTACGTCCAGGAGAAGGTGGTGGTTCCTAACCAAACCCTGTTAGTCCAGCAACCTGGGATGTACTACGCCCACACCACCCCCATTTATGTGGTGGATGCCCAGCGTACTATGTTGGTGACACCCAGCCCAGTCCTAGGCCTTCAGGAGAACATGTTAGTGGAGGAGCGGAAGGGCTCTGGTGCTTCCCAACATGGAAATACCACACGTGAAACACAGCACTACCAAAGTGTAGTTATGGTTGAGAAGCAGCCAACAAAAGGGTCTACGCTAACCCAAGGCAGTGTCTCTGGAGCGACCCAGATCGTAAACACTGAAATAATGCAGTCTACGGAGTCTCATGAGGTTAGGCGATCCATCCATCCGTCCAGGGGGATGATGACAGGAGCGGTCAGAGAGACGGACGTTTTAGCTTCGTTGGATATGAGGGTTCCTCAGCGTCTGTAAGCACCGATGCCAAATTTCTCAGCTGATACCGATAACCGATTATTCAGAATGCCGTCTGCCGATACCAATATTTAAAGGTCCACTGAAGTGCTTTGAAATGTGCAGAGTTATTCTCTGTGTTGACATAATTTCAATTGAAGCAGGAAGACATGGTGGGTCATATTGAGCAGCTCCGCCCCCTTTTTTAAATAGCCAAATGCTGATGATTGAGATATTTCATGATACATGACACATTTGAGTAAGCCTCCTGATGTTCATTCATGTTTATTTTGCGCTGTAACTTGTAATAAAGTGGAAGAGACTCACAATCCAGATGGGCTACAAATTATGTTGAAATAGTGTTGAATTTGCTTTATTTTTAAATAAGATTGCGTTAATGCATTATTATCAACAGCCCTAGTCTACCTTAGAGGCATTTGCAGTCTGACACATTTGGACCTGTTTATGGCTGATTTAAATGACTGAATTGCCGATAATGCAGAGGATTTATTGGCTGAGACATCGGTGCATCCCTGGATAGCGGTTTTATAAAGCCATAATCTAAGATTGATAATTTCCTCTCCACTTGCTCTTGATTTATAAGGATTTTATTCCTGCCTGTTCAAATAATAAGAAATTGGCCTCGCTCGCAAATAAGCCTCAGCAGTGGTTTCTCTCCATCTCTAGCTTCCCTCATCAAATTCACAACTCGAATTCTGGACTGATTTTGAGAGCACTATCCAACAGGCTCTCTCTCGGGTCAGCGAACCGCACAAGGAGATTTAAGAGAGAGAAGAGAAGAAAAAAACTAACACTTGCATCTCTCATCTTTTTGTATTCTATCTATTTGATTTCTTTGTATTTATAATACAATTAACAAAAGCAAAAAAGGCCTCTCTCATTAGCTTGCTTTATTCTTTTTCTATTCTATCTGTTTCGTTTTTTATAATATAATAAAAAATGGAAGAAAAAAAAACTTTGCTACGTGTGTGGCGTTAATCTAACTGAGACTTGCTATAGCACTTGCACATCATTGTTCTTTTGTTCATTCGGATTGCTTCCGCTGTCCTCATTTGTAAGTCGCTTTGGATAAAAGCATCTGCTAAATGTCTAAATGTAAATGTAGAAACATTTTTACTCTGTCCCACTGTGGTGGAATGATTTTTGAGCCTGCAGCAAACCTCCGTCACACACTCATCTTGTATGAGCACTTGATCCATAACCACAAGTAAACATTCCTTATTAGCAATAAATCAAAATTGTATAGAATTTAAATTGTACTTTTGCATTTAGTTTTGCATTTTCATTGCTTCTTTAGCTGTGTGCTTCTCTGACTTACACATTTGGCATTGTGGCACTGCATAAACTTTTAAAATATTTTTCATGAAGTCTGAAGTTGCTGGTGTTTTTGTTCATTTGTAAGTTACTTTGGATAAAAGCATATGTTGTAACATAAATGCTGTAATGGTCATCATTCAACAATGTACTTTACTCCTGCACAAATGGCATCAGAAAGTTTGTGAAGATTTTTATCTAATTGTTAATCATTTTTATATGGATTAAAATCACACAGATTTGACTTTTTATTACTGCTTTTGATGATCTGTTGTTGGTGAACTAATAGTCTACTGTAAATATCCTTCAGTTCACATTTGAACTCCATTTATTGGTTTAAACACATTTACCAATGCCATGCATGAATGGGAATCAAACTCATTTGTCCAAAATGGGAATGAACAGAAAAAGGAGTATCCTAAATATTTAACTGTAAAGTGACAGAGACTGTATAAATGATCCATTGCACTGTAGTTTTCCCCATTACTACAAGTATTGATGTAGTAATGTTTTTTGCATTCTTCTATTGCATGGTCAGTTGAGCTCAGCTGCTGCCTTTCCACAAGGACCAGAAAAAGCAGGTTCCCTTTCAGTCGGTCACGTTCGACGTTACGAATGGGATCTCGCCCGAGAGCCCAATCACCTTCGAGTGGTACAAAACGATCCAATGGTACACAAAGTACCTTGGTCTGCGGAATTTGCATCGCAAGCTCCGCCCCGCAGAGCGGGTATATAAGGAGCAACGTGAGCAACTCGCATTCAAGCTTTCACTTCGGAGCAGAGCACATCGCTTGCTGCAATCACCGGAGTGTTTACAAGCAAGAGCTGGTGTTGGTGTGACGGCGCGATTCAGCGGTTCGTCTGGGTTTCCTGCGACAGCTACCGCGTTCCCCTGAGCGCTTCAACACCTCTAAAAGAGACAATTTCTCTCACAAAAGAGATACGGGCCGATTTGCGTCTTTTTAAAGATGTCATTTCGTCTGTGTGTTTCTGGGTGCGGTCGATATATCGCCCCTCGTGACGGTCACGATCGCTCTGTCCCGTGTCTGGGCTTCCAGCACGCTGAGACTGCATTTGTGGATGGCTCATGTTCTCATTGCGGGGACATGACCATCTCGGCGTTGAGATCAAGACTCGATTACCTTAAAAGGTATAGAGTCCCCTCTGCCACACCCCATTCTAGCTCTTCCTCTCGTAAGAGAGCTACTTCGGCTGGTGGCCAGGGTGATCTGAGGGTTACGGTATGGGCTTCCCCAACGAGCGAACCTCCTTGGGCCACACCCCCCTCACATACGCCGCAGCCGGTTGAGTTCCCGGATGAGTTTGCTGGACCCTCTCAGGCTCCTGACATCTCATTCGGGGCTCGCGAAGAGGACCGTATGTCGATCGCCGCATCACAAGGCGGGCTTGAGTCCTCGGGAGATGAGGGTTCGGCTGCGTTGCCTCCCTTGCGGAGAGCATCGGGCTTGAGTGGAATCCTCCACCTTGTCCCGAGCGTTCGAGGCTGGATGATTGGTTCCTGGGGGCTGCTCATGCGGATCACCAGCACCCCCCCTCTGGTTCCTTTTATCCCGGAAGTGCACCGGGAAGTAACTAGTTCATGGAAGGCACCTTTAACTGCCCGAAACCATTCTGGTTCTTCCTCCGCCTTCACTGCCCTCAATGGCGGAGTGGCCAAGGGGTATGCTGGGATTCGCCCGGAGGAGCGTTCTGTTGCGATGCAACTGTGTCCGCAGAGCGCCTCCGCTTGACGTGGTGGTCCCAAGCTGCCCTCCAAGGTCTGTAAGTTCTCATCCACGCTTGTGGCCAAGGCTTACAGAGCTGCGGGCCAGGCCGCTTCTGCCCTGCATGCCATGGCCTCACTTCAGGTCTATCAGGTCAAGCTGCTCCAGCAGCTGCACGAGGGCGGTGCTGACTCAGGGGTTTTGCAGGAGGCGCACTGCTACCGACCTCGCTCTCCGGGCTCCTTGGGTCTGGTGATGTCAACTTTGGTGGTCCAGGAGCGCCACCTATGGCTGAACCTGGCAGACATGAGGGAGTCTGATCGGGCTCAGCTCCTCAACTCCCCGGTCTCCCAGGATGGCCTCTTCGGTGACGTGGTAGAGAGCTTTGCCCAGCAGTTCTCTGCCGCCCAGAAGCAGTCTGAGGCCATCAGACACATCTTGCCCCGGCGGCCCACTGCTGCTTCCACCCCGCCGCCGGCGCAACCTCAGCCTGCTCGTCGCCGAGGGCGCCCCCCTGCGGCCTCCTCCACTCCCGCTCGGCCACGGCTGCAGCCTTCACCCTGGCCGGAGCGAGGAGATGGCCGCAGAAGGGCGGCGCAACCCGTCTCTGCACCTAAACCTGCCAAACGCCAGGCCAAGCGGCGTTCCTCAGACGGGTGACCCAGAGTTGGAGACGTCAACTCATCAGGAGATGGTAGCAGGACCACTCCTTGCCCCGGATGAGAATCCTTTGTTCTCGTTTTCTTTTTGTTCCGCCACTGGCCCTGCGGCCGGTGGTACCCAAACCTTCACTAAAAGAGCTGTTTCCTCTACCTCCGGGTCCCAAGAGGCCACGAACGACAGCTGGCGACGTGCTTCCTCGCCGCTCTCGTTCCCCTCTCCCCTTGCCAGTTTCCCGGCGTCCCCCCAGGTTTCAGGGTGTCCACGCGACGATGGTGGGCAAAGATGCCCCTGTCATGCGCACGGAGGTCGCGACCCGCTAGCAAAGGGTGCGATAGAGCCGGTCCCTCCAGCCGACATGAAGTCCGGCTTTTACAGCCCTTACTTCATAGTACCCAAGAAGACAGGTGGGTTACGGCCAATCCTGGACCTGCTACCCAGTGTATTCTGTGCGAGCTATAGGCCCTCACTCGTGCTGGCCTCACGACAGGTTGCTATCACTCACACGGGTCGCTGGAAGACAGCCATGTGGTGTTTTGTAAGGGACCCCATTCGTAACGTCGAACGTGACCGACTGAAAGGGAACGTCTTGGTTACGTATGTAACCCTCGTTCCCTGAAGGAGGGAACGGAGACGTTACGTCCCCTTGCCACATCGCTGTTCCGCTGAACGGCCGGGTCACTGGCTCGGCTCCTCAGCAAAGACTTGAATGCGAGTTGCTCGCGTTGCTCCTTATATTCCCGCTCTGCGGGGCGGAGCTCGCGATGCAAATTCCGCAGACCAAGGTACTTTGTGTACCACTGGCTCGTTTTGTACCGTAGTACTGGAGTATAATGGTTCAATTAAACTGACAGATCCGAACAACAGTCTAATTTTCGCTAAAGTGACCGTGCCTTTGGTTTGGAAGGAATCGATCAACAAATGTCTTGTCTCTGCACATTAACCTGCCAGTAAGTATTATAACATTGAATAATTACCCACATCTCCTCCAGAATTATTATTAAAAGTCACCATATATAAAAATATAAACGTATCAGAGACAAAGGCCATGTACACACCACAAGGGAGATACGTATTTAAATATGAAGTGAATTCCCTAAATGATCATTTCCTGTATGTAACTGAACTCACTCGAAACTGCGACGACTGGTGCCGTAACCATTGCAAAGTTCTGCCGTATCTTCTAGGTATCTGCTATTTTAAGTGATTTTAAGAGCCATTCTTCAGTTTAAGGACAGAATCAGCAACTGTAAGTATGTTTTTTTATTAGTTTAAGTATTTGCTAGGGTTAGGGTTCAAATGTGGAGTTTTGCACATCATGCGTGCATGTGTGTGCATCTGTGAAAGAGAGATAGAGAGGGTCACACAGTGGAGTCAGCTGTCTTAACTGTCCGTGGCTTGTTAACTGCAAACACATACGAGCTTCATCACTGTGTCTGTCTCAACTCACTTACTCTTTCAGCTTGAACTGATGGTTCATTATTTAATATTAGTTAACATTATTAACTGTCTTTACATTCATTTTGAAAGATGAAGCTTATGATTATGGAAAGGGGTGTTACATTTCTGAGAGTGCGTGCTGTGTTCGACCAATCACAATGCACTGGGTCAGTTGGCCAATCAGAGCAGACTGCGCTTGTCAGAAGGAGGGACTTTGTAGAAAATGACGTGTTTGAGAGAGGCGGGGCATAAAGGACCTACAGTAATGTACAGTATTTGAAAAATAATGTGTTTTTTAGAGCATTAAAGCATGTCAACATATTCTGTTACACCAAATACACAAAATAATTATCTTTAATAAAGCATCATATGACCCCTTTATACATCATCAGAGAGGGCTTGGCTCATAAATCGATCCAGTTAAGTGAATAAAGTAGGCAGATGCAAGTCACTAGATTTTGGTAATGTATTTCAAAGATAATGGGTTTGGATTTAAGTTTATTATGGGTTTGTTTTTATTTGCTGAATATAGCTACAGTGTGTTTGTTCATATTTACCTGAACACTATTATTATCATGTCATACACTGCAAATATTATGTCACACACACATTGGGTTTCCATGTTTTATGTGTTCATAGACATAATGATTTTTATTCTCTACAAACTGCCACTCCTCAGAAACGGGCTTGATTTACCCTGCTTTCTCTGGTTTGACAAACCTCGCATTCTGAAACAGAAAACCCAGAGTTTCCCTCATTACATGGTCAACATACTCAGAGTTTTCCCCTAACCTGCTTTCTGAAACAGACCTCTGCTTGTGTCACAGAGGTCAAAATAAGTCAATCAGTATTTACATGTTTTCAAACAATCATTTAGATATTTTAAATTCACTTATTGGCATTTATCAAATAACGTCAAACAATTAAGTATGCCATTTCTTTATTAAACATTTGTTTACACTTTAAAAAAAAATTCTGGAATAAAACATGCCATCTAGAAAATATATTTATCTGTATTATCACGATAATAATATATGCCTACAACTAAATTATTCTTTTTATTTTTCATACATTTTTCTGAAAGCAGTAGTTAAACGTTTAAAAAGTTAAAAAATGTCTTAATACATAAATATACAGTATATTCATATGTATGTATCGAAAGATAAATACCGAGCAGGATTTGATAATAATAATGCTCTCGGGTTCAGAAGCGGATCCTCTCACTCACACTCCTGTGATGCCCTGCTGTCCGAGAGAGACTTCCGGTGGTCTGCAAACAGGCTACACTGTCCTGAAGAAACATCACACAGTGAATCTCCTCCAGACACTCGAGATTAGGCAGGCTGTGTCTCAGTAACTCGGCGTATGAAACTGACTCTGAATGTATTCTTGGGCAATTGGGAATAAAGTTTGCATCTTTCCAGCTAATAAGCCTATAGTATGATGTTATTGTCCGTGCATGTTACAGAGGCAGTCCACTGGCGGTGTGTCGAGCCGGTTCCGATCTCGGTCGCGTGTCGTGCGGTGTCCGTGATCACGTGACTCGCGCCGCAGCCGAGTCAAGGAGAACGTCTCATACGCGCATCTTTATTTGAAAGCATGCATTACACAGAGAGTGGGAAAAGAATTTCAAAAGCTGTGTGTTAACGCGCTCGTGTGCTGCAGGTGATGTGTCACGCGCGAATATGCTGCGCTTTATTCTGGACTGCCTGCGTCCGGCACGAGCGCGCGCTGCAGCCGCGACGAGGTACACGAATGCGCGCGGCGTTATCTTTACGTATCTAAGTAGCTGCATGCCGTCGAAATGCCATTTAACCGACATCCTTCAGAAATCATCATCACCTTTCACGTCGGGGTTATTCGTGCACTGAAGTAATGCCATAATATCTGCATGCACTGTGTGATTCATCTGACACATGGGTTGCATAATTTGACTGTACACATTTTTCAGTAATCTTGTGTTTGTATGCACTTAATTGAGAGAATCGTGCTGAAATCTTGCAGAAGTATGGGCATTTCGGTTTGCTTCTTTATAAGATTGATATATAGCCTACGTGATATATTTCCTTTACATTTTATACTGTTTCAGGGACACAGAGCTTGAGGCTCGGGTCAACACTTCAGAAGCTAATGAAATCAAGGTACTGTGTTATTTTCTACGGCTGTTGTTTATATGCACAGAGAAAACTGAAGTGGCACAAGAAAGTCATGTTAGTTCGTTGACTATTAAATAAAATCATGTCAAATTCAAATGGGTTGCACACATTTTAGCCAGATCTGATGAGGAAAAATATCAGCGTGTTCTGCACAAGACTCTGGGTGCATGCAGGAAAATTGGATTTAGGTTTGCAAGGACATCATACTCATTAATATATCCTCAGGGTCTGCAGGATGAGGTTCACGTGGAACAGGAGACTCTTCAGACGGTCAAGGTCTTGTGCCGTAACACGCATGAGACCGTGGAGATGCTGAAAGAGAGGAAGACAGAGCTGAGGGAAGAGCTGGAGATGATCTATGACCTCCAGAAACAGGAGAGGGAAGTGGTGAGCAAATGCTAAAGATACCAAAGATTTCAGCAACATGAATTCTGCTGTTAATTC
The DNA here is from genome assembly GCF_003368295.1 of Carassius auratus. Lineage (NCBI taxonomy): Eukaryota > Metazoa > Chordata > Actinopteri > Cypriniformes > Cyprinidae > Carassius > Carassius auratus. Next base: position 29,379,062 of record NC_039244.1, read on the forward strand.
CTGGTTAACTAAAGGGTGATAGATTTCCATTGCCAGAGTCTTCAAGCTTTGAATTTGATGCGGGCAGCTACAGGTTGCCAGCTCTCTCTGTCTGATTGAATACAAGGCTGTGCTCTGAATCACTGACAAAGTCAAGCTGACGGGACGGCCCAAAAGAGTTAGACTTGAATGCCAAGAAATTAGATGAAAGAGCCGCTCAGTCTGTGCCTTTTATGTTTCCTCTTATACAGAGATTCCAAGTTTGCTGAAGCTACACGATTAGAGATTAGAGAGACCCTTTTCTAAATGTGTTGGGTGTCAAGTAGCTTACAAACAGCATTAGAGCACTGTGCGTTCAACAAGAAACAGCAGTGTTCACGGGAAAATAACTTTATTTAATGCATTGTTCATATTATGCTAAAGTACAGAATGTCACAGATATGATTAAGCCTAAACTTTAAAACTCACTTGGTGAAAGGTAGGCTAAATAAATGCAGACGAGAGTTGCTTAGGACTTGAAGACATTTTGGATGGAGTTGTAGAAGAAAGGAGACTTACTGGCTTTTGAACGGACTAACAACATGTATCTACTGTAGATGCAAAACTAAAGGAGTTTAAAGCTTCTCTGGAGGAACGGCCGACACTCTCAGGAAAGATGTCACTGCTGTCCTTTTCAAAAGGCACACCCTTGTTTCTAAAGAGTCCATAGTGGTACCTTAAAGGTACATAGTAGTACTTAAAAAATGAGAAAAGTGTACCTTTTGAAAAGGTATTGCGCCAGTGACAGCTTTAGTACCTTTTTTTCTGAGAGTGAACCATATATTGAAGATTGACTAGGATTGTAGAGGATCTGTCTAAGGCTCAGATTGTCATTATGTGCCCCCGGGTGCAGACAGCATGTAGTGTAATATTTGTGTGATGCCATGTGTGTGTGCAGCTGCAGTCGCTGCAGGAGGAGCAGCAGGAGCTGGAGCAGACCGTGCAGCAGTATGACGTGGAGCTGCGAGACGCGGCTGAAGATCTCCTGAAGCTCCAGCAGGTAGTGGCTTACACCAGAGCACACGCAGAGAGCATGCATCTACGCATCACTCCGCTGCAGGACTTATTCGAGGAGATGATACAGGTCACAGTTCGGTCACCTTTGTGTCTGTCTCTCTACCAATTCACCCAACATGTTTTGTAATATTTCTGATCCCGTGAGGAGGTGAAAGCTTTCATTGAAAAAGTTTTTTATTAAAATAGTTACTCATGAAAATGTTGATTACCAAGGAGGTTACATCTGCATATTTTCTGTAAAAACCTAGGGTATGTTAAATAATAATAATACGTTGCTTTGTGTTTTTTGTTTTGTCACGAAGCCTTTAGTAAAGCGATGCTATTCTGATGCTTTTGATCGGTTTTCTTGTTTCAATTGACGGGAATGATGAGAATTTGAAAAAAAATTACATGCATTCTCATCCCAAAAAAATAAGCAATGTCTCAAACCTTAAAAGTCTAATAAAAAAGCAGACTATATTTACCCAGATCAGTTTTTGTGCCAAGATGTATTCCATGACACGAGAGACAGTCGTGGTGAAAAAAAGTCAAATAAAGTATACAAATATTGGGGTACTCATTGGAAAACTAGAAATGGTCATTTAACCTCTATTGGGCCACTTGTGATCGATTAACCCATCATTAATATTACTCATGATTCTCCATGTGCAATCTGCAAACTTGCTTACGCTGTGTAAATATAATGTGATGTTATTTTATTTTTTATTAACTTTATTGACCAGGTGAAACACCAGCTGGCTGAGCTGGTCGCTGGCCTTATAACTGCTGAAAGTTCAGTGGCTGAGATGACAGAAGAAGCTCCTGGTGTCGTTTTGAGCCAGGATTTGGAAAGACATGTGGATGTTGTAGAAAGTGAGAAGATCTTGTCCAAACTGGAAAGAGAAGAAGTGAATGATGTTGAGCAGGAGAACACTGTAGAGGAGCTTGATAAAATGCAGTGTTCAATGGAGAACTTGGTATGTCCGTTAGCATTCACATGAATATATAATTTGTTACTAGTTTGTTAAACTTATGATGCATTACTGATTACAGAAGAGCAGTGGCTCGTCGTCTTTCACTGAGATCACACTGACAGAGGTCAAAGGGGAGAATGTTATGTTCAGACGCATGTCGTTTTTTATTGTTTTGGGATGTCTTCAGTCATTTTTATGTATAGCTATTTAAATGACTCTATAGTGCTTTCTCATATTCAGCTCTGTTGATTACCTAAAAACTGCAGTGCTTTTTAAAAGGTGCTGCATGTTATTTTTTGACTTAACTAAAGCATAAAATACCATATAATTCATGACTGTAAATTACCATATGTTTGTACTGCAGTTATTTAGGAAACATGATAAGTTCACATACTTGTATCCACAAAAAAAAGCCAGTTATTCTACTTCGAAATGTGCGTTCCTTGTCGGAATGTCTGTTTTTGTCCATGTGACTCCGCCCACTGCCAGTCTACCCAATGGTATTTCAACACCCTGGGTTGCCAGTTAGCAGACCATGGAAGCCAGCAAATGAACTGGGTCAGTGATTTCAGATTAAACCCGACTTAAAAAGCCTCAGCATTCAACTCTATAGACATTTTAAAAGTGGATAAATCAACTCTGCAACTTACAGATGCTGTCAGACTCATTGCCTTCCATTGTCAGCTGTGCTCATCTGGCAAACCATGTGACTGTCGAGCCTAAGGAGCAGGGGCAGGAGAAACATCTCTCCAATATGGTTCATTTGGACTGCAGTACCAATTTCAGCCTCTTAATTTGATCAAACTACGGTCTGCATTCACACACTGGGCTTCAGACATCCTGAGCACTGATGTGATCCCATTGTTTCATTATGCAGCGTTGAGTTTCCTACAAACACTGTGCATGCAATTGATTATTTTTTCTTTCTTCACAGTCTGACTCTTCTGACATGGAGAAGGAAGACTTTGAGATCATTCAACCCAGTCAGGTGACAAACAGACAGTTCGACTTCTTCCATCCAAACCCCTTCACTGATGGTGAGTGACTTATGGCACGATAGTGTTTGGATCGTACATTTACATGTAACTTACTGTTTCACTCATTTCCAGGTGATGTATTTGGAGATGACCATTTTCCAAAGGTTGATGTTACAGGTTGGTAAACTTCTGTTTAAAACCTTACCTTATTTAGCCTGTAATGGTGTCTAAACCTTCTTGAACATTAAATGAACTTTAAACTAAAACAGGTGTTTGTCAAATATAACAAATATGCAAATAAAAACCTTAACCCGGGTTTACTGTGTGGAATTTTGAAACCTAAAAACCCAAGATTAGTTTCTAACCAAGGGAACAAGTCTGAACATTGCTAATCAAAAATAACCCAGAGTTATGTTAACCTCTGGTTTATATTGACCCCAGATTAAAGGGAAAGTTCACTTAAAAATGAAACTTTGCTTTTAATTTACTTATACTCAGGCCATCCATGATGTAGGTGATTTTTTCTTCAGTAGATCAGTAAAGAAGATTTTTAGCTGATAATGTGGTGATTCATAAAATGCAAGTCAGTGGCTACAAGCATTTTGAGTGTCTAAAAAAAGCATATCAGGGAACACAAAATTAATACCTGTGGCGAATGACGATATACGGTATATTGAGGTTTTATGAAGCGAAACGATCGCACACATGTGCTTATCATCAGCTCCTCAGTTCTTCAAATCGAGTCTAAACTGTTTCATGAACTGTTTATATTCTTATTTTGGCTCATTTCCAGTTGGAGTGACTGCAGGCGTCTGAAAGTGATTGAATAACTTGTAGACTGACCTCAATATACTGTGATTGATATAGTCACTTTTAGAGTCCGAAAAAGCACATCAGGCCACTGACTTGCATTTTATTCATCACGAAGGACCACGGTTTGGCTAAAACTCTTCTTTACTTAGCCATTCCCAACACAGAAATGCACTAGATTAGGAAAACAAAAGAGTCTATCTATTGAAAGACAGGTACTAATATGGTGCTGTTTTCTCTCAGAGCAATTACCCAGGGACCCGTTTAGAGGCACAGATCCGTTTGCCTCTGATGCTCTCTTGGTTAACATGTCAGAAGAAACGCATTGTCAGGAAGACCTCATCAGTCTTCCAGAAACTGTACACGACCCTCTCCAGTCTGTCGTTAAAGACTACGGTACTTTTAACACTCCCATCAACAGGCCACAGTCCACTGGAAAGCCTGATAGTGGTGTGTCCATGTCCAGGAGTCTCAAATCTGGCAGCGATGTAGATTCTGAGTGTGGGACAAACGCCACACCAAACCAAAACGGTGACGCTGTGAAACCAGATCTATTAGCTGAAGCTGTTAGTCCTCAGTGTGATGAAGAGTGGGTCCATGAATCAGACTCGAGTCACAGTTCAATGCTGTTTAATTCCATTGATGCTGATTCCAATGTATTTGCTGAAGAGGAGGACGACAGGGTTGACGTTCAGACTGGATCCGGTTTAATTAAAAGAGCTAACTCTCTGTGTGGTCTACAGGGCATCATTGCAGGGTCTTATACTGAGTTTCCTCTAAGTCCAAGTGACCCTGATCCACTCCCAGGCCATTTCCAGAAGACCTTTGAACATCATATTATTAACACTTCTGAACAAAATGCTACAAATGCCAAAGAACTCGGAAATACTGAGAGTTTATCTCTAGAAAACAGTCCAGGTCCTCTGTGTGAACAGCTGCATGATATAAATAGTAATCCTTCAAGCTCTCCTTCCATTTCTCCTCCTCAACCTTCTGCTTCAGATAAATATGACTACAAATATGGAGATATGTTCTTCTTCACTGTGAGATTAGATCCTGGTAGCCCTGAACTACATAATCAAAGTCCGGCTTGTACTGAGCCCAAAGATGAGTCCCATGGCCAAATGCATTGGAAGGACGCCTCCTTGAGCCCTGATTTCAATGATGTAGATGAATTTGAATGTTCCAGTCCAAAGCCTGAAGATACAGAACAACACAACCCTATCACCAATGACCAGGACACTGGCAGTAATCCTCCTAAACACGAGGAGATATTAGTGCCTGATTGTGAAAAGGTGGTTTTAGATACCCCAAGTCTTACATTTGAGGATTCAAATGCTTGTCAAAATGTTCTTGATTCAGAGCGGAATGACCAATGCATGGCAAGTCCAGATGTAGCTGAACCTGTTCCTGATTCATCCATCCTGAACACCGAAAGCAACCCGCCTAATTCTACATCTCAAGAACTCTTTTGTCTGTTCAGTAACACACAGAGATCAGCTACTGACCAGTTTTATGCCAATAAAACCATCAAACCGTCATCCTCTGAATGCGTGGTCATGAGTAAACTTGAACTCCAGTATTTTGACCCGTTTAGTCCCATACCTGCTGAGCCAGTCAAAAGCGTGTCTGATTTAGAAGAAATGAACGCTGTTAACTCATTCTATCATGAAGCTCCAAGACTAGATTCTGGTTATCATGAAGTTGGTACTCCTACTCCTTTAAGTCCAGAACCTGTTGACAAAACCAAATGTAGCATTGATCTTCAAGACTCAGGTTTGGAAGCCAGAAAGCAGAGCAACTCTGAAATCCACGTCCCCGATCCTTTTAGCCCCGAATCAGTCGATACAGGGATATTTCACTCGGAAACAGAAAACTGTGAATCTGGTTATATGTTTACGACATGTCAACCCATAAATCCTCAACCACTTTACACAGATTTGAATCATCTGGAGGAGAAGCAGATATCCTGTGATCATCTCAGTGGATCCGAACTTGATGATTGTTACCCCTTTGGTTCTTGCCCATCTAATGAAGCGAGCTATGCTTATAGTAGTGAAGAAAAACTCATTGAACCGATCCGAGAAGTATCTGATGCTTCACGAGAATCCAAACCTAGCTCTATAGTGTCAAACGCTAGTGATTCCTCTCAAGTATTTCACTGTGGCTCGGTGTGGGGAACCTCTGAAACGAGCTTTCCAGACTCTGAAGTGCTCGACCCAATGAAAGACATTTTTGATTTTAATTCAATGGATGTTGGCTCATTTGTGTCCGATGTAAGCCAACAAGTTGAAGAGAATACACATGGTGCTGGAAAAGTACTGAAAAACACCGACCTGACTGAAGTTGACTATTTCTGTTCTGAGCTCAGTAAAATGGTATCTTCAAGTTCATCTGATTTTGTTCAACAGAGTGTTGCTGAGATGTTATTCGGCGCTGATCCAAACACCTCAAGCTTTTACCCCTGGGATTTTGAAAAGCCGCAACACAGTTGTTAGTTTTCACACCTATTGTGTTTTAATTGGTCTCATTAAATAACAGTAGCATTTTCATGAAGTTTCCATTGTTATATGGCTAAACGATTGTAAATGTCAAAGTTTCTAAACATCATGTGACTCACTTTTGTAGATGCATTTCTAATTGTTGTTTAGTTATGTAGTGTTTCCATAAATGTGTTTATTTATTTATTTTTAAATGTCAATTATAGCCAAATACTAACTGCTGATATGTAGCATAATAAAAATGTAACATTTAAACTTCCTCTGCTGGATTAAGAAGTTATGTCCTTTCAACATGAATGCTAAGATTATTTTCACTAAATGCATTCAGAAGAAATATTTATTACAATGCAGTGCATGTATCTTATATGTGTTTACAGATGAGTGATATTTATCAACAAAATAAGTAAATGAATAGATGTGGAACAAAACAAAACTTCCAAGTTATGTATTTACTTATTACGTGGCTTAGATTTATCTTAGATCTAATATTTTAGTTACATTATGTTAATATTTTAGATATATTTCTATTTTTATCAAGCAACTGCACCAAAAGATGATTTCCCCCAAAACACATGAAGAGACATCGCTGCATGATTGATATAAAAAATCTTACAGTATTACTAACCTCCAAACAGTTCATCAAACAAGGAGTTTCATCAAATGTTATGCTTAAGATAGAGGTCAGGGAACTGTTCTGTCAAATAAAGTCCAAGCCATAATTTGCAAAGACTTTACCATGAGTTTACTCTAATCTGAAATGGTCACCCTTAAATTCAGTTATACAGAAACAACATTTTATGAAAACAAGTAAACATTATGCACTACAGTAGTATAAATGACATTACTGTGTGCATAAAAGCTAGGCAAGGCAGTTTCTGCACCACTGGTGTCATTTAGCAGAACTACAAAAACAAGGCATGTTTTCAAAGAAACTTTGCATACATGCCCATCACGTCTATCCCAAATCAAACATTACAAACAGCCCTCACTGGCCTATAAAGCGACGGCATGTCTCAACAGGTAAAAGAAGGCTACTTGCATTAAAAGCTCCAACATATTATGAATACTTTTAACTTGAAGTTTAGCTAGCCTTTCAAAGAGAAACTCAAACATTCCATTATACTTCTCTGCCTTGTAAAAACACTGCCATTGTTTACTTTTGTTTTACCCCGCTGTCTGTTTTGGAAAGTCTTTGCATTTTGGATTGCACTTCTGTAACGCAATCTGTTTTTCGACATCAGCTGAACACTATTTGGATCAGCCTGCTACAGTAGCATGGTTACGCAAGCAGATTTTCTAATGCCAACATGTGCTCAGCTCCAGTGCTTCCCTCCTCTGTCTGGTCATGTAGAAATCTTACCAGTAGGCCAACACACAATATGGTTGTCCCTCTCATGTGAGGTGTTGAAGTTTCTACTAAAACTGATGAGTTGAAACTGGGATCCATTCTTCGAACCTCGCTTAATACATCTGAGATTATTTGACAGATGCCATATCTTTTAATTGTGATAATTGATCTCTGGCTAAATTGGTTCTTCAAACAAGTTAGTGGATTGTATTAAAATATCTGGATGAAGTTGTCTGTGATTACTGTGTGTTGACGTTCTTTGGAAACCATGATCAGCAAGGCAGTGATTGTCTGGCAGCTAGACATCATATAATTAAGATAAAGGAAACAGCCTAGTGAGCAAAAAGACAAACAACTTCTTTGTTTTGTTAATGTGTATCGTAACATTTCGTACAGGATTTGTTTATTTCAGTGTGATGAGTAAAGTAGCAATTTTTTTTTTATTTTGAAGCAGATTTGTTATACGTGACAGCATTAATTAAAGTTTCTTAGGTACCATTTGTCCTAACACAATGAACAAAACTGTACTTTGTCATGTCATCAAATGCATATGGTGTATTTTCAGTTGGCCCTAAACTAATAACTGCTCGCTTAATAACACACACAAGATAGGAAACAGTTTTTCTAAGTGTTTACAGATTCATCACAATTATTTTAACTATAAAGGGGAAAATATACAAAGAGCAACGAAAGAGTGCAAAAAAAAGATTAGTTTTTAATGACAAAGTGGTTATATTTCTCAAATCATCTCGACTTGACAAAATTAAAATCTATAGATATAAAACACTTTAAACATATCACAATGCTGTGTTTAACCTAAAAATGTGTGCTATTAGGCACATATACCATTGTTTGTGCAAAATATGAAGCTTTATCTCATGTTTAGGCAATTAAAACTGTGGTGTGCCTCAGGGTTCTGTTTTAGTACCTGCCCTTTTCTCTCTTGATCTATTCCCCTGGGGTCTATCTTTAGGAAACATGGTATTTCGTATTTCAGTTATGCCAATGATATGCAATTTCACTTGCCTGTGACTAGGAAAAATAAGTGTGCCTTTTTAATACTCTTATCAGCATGTCTTGATGATGTCAAATCATGGCTTTACAAATTGTTCTCTTTTTGAACAGATAATTTGGAAGTTATTGTCTTCGGCCGCTCAGACTCCAGGCCAAGTAATCTACTTGACCTTGAGCCTCTCAGTTCCTTACATCTCAGCTGGATCATTGCCACCTTCTCTATTACAGCATCACCCAAATCTCTCGGCTACAAGTAGTTCAAAATGAGCAGCTAGATTTCTGAAGGGATGTAAAAAATTAGATCATGTCACTCCCCTTTTGAGATCTTTACATTGGCTGCCTGATTCACAATAGAATCGAGTTTAAAATCTTGCTACTTGTCTACAAATCATTAACCAAGCACCTTCTTATTTGACAAACTTACTCCATCCCTACACTCCTGTGAGAGGGTTAAGATCGAAGGGCAAATTTCTCCTCCAGATCCAAAGAACTCACCTAAAAAACAGTTTTTTTGTGGCTGCTATGTATATGTATATGTATATATATATGTGTGTGTGTGTGTGTGTGTGTGTGTGTGTGTGTGTGTGTGTGTGTGTGTGTGTATATATATATATACTGTATATAGCTGACTATATTTTCATTTTGGAGTGAACTATTCCTTCAAGTCTATTATGATGGCAAAATAATTTAAGGTAACACTTTAGTATAAGGACAAATTTTCACTATTAACTAGTTGCTTATTATTAGCATGCCTATTAGCATTTCATTATATATTTTGCCCTCCATGTATTTCAGTCCAAAACAAAATTCATTTGCACATTTTAACATAAATCAAGTATTTGTTCCAAAACATATATAAAATAAATAGAAAAACATTATATCTAGACAGCTTTTCCATCCTAAATGTAGGCTACTGTCAGACTGGAAATTAATTTTCTTGCCCCTGAAATATATTTTTAAATATATATTTGGTATATGAATGTTGAAACTACATAAATTATCCATTTCAAAAACAGATTTAATCAAGACTGACTGTCTTCAACATATATTTAGCATTTATTTTATTACCTACATTATTACTCCCAGGTGTTTTCGATGTCCCATGCAGGGATCCAGAGGAAGCACGTATCGTCTGACTTCTGGCTGAGGGGCAATCATTGCGCTTCTTTTGACCTCTTCCCAGTTTGCACTGCGGTTTGTTAACCACAGATAATCATAGACAAATTCAAAGCTGAAGAGGAAAAATAATATCTTAATATAAAACCATATATATATATATATATATATTTCTCATATAGTGTTTTGTGAAATCATAAGTTTGTTATGATACTGTTGTGATCAGTTTGCTATTTGCAATAGTTGCCATCTACTTTTTTCCACAGTGTGATTTTTGGTGAATTGTATTAAAACCATGTTTAGTTTGACCACAAACGTCAAGATAATTATTATTTATAATATTAGTATATGGAACCCATGAGAATATAAAAACAAAAACAGAAAAAATATATTGTCACATATAGGCCTAATAACAATATATATATATATATATATATATATATATATATATATATATATATATATATATATATATATATACCTTAAAGTATGACACTCACTTAACTGTAGGGGGCTCCAAACTCCAAAGTATAATATATATATATATATATATATATATATATATATATATATATATATATATATATATATATATATATATATATATGTATAAAATAAATTAATAAAAATAAAACAAAATAGAGTTGCTTTAATGCAAGTAAATCATCGTGTTTGATTACCCTTTTCAGGCTCACAGCTCGAGAACTTCACCTGGTGGATTTTAACAGGAGTCTCAATGAAGACAAAGTAGTTTTCAGTCCTGCCAAAACTACAGGGAAAGACATGATTTATCAACTCTTTCAGTACAAATATTGCCTATTCTGCAATAAAACAAAGCTTCCATCATCAAGAAGGAAATACTGAGTAACTTATGTTTTAGATGCTATTTTTCTTTTCTCCAAAATCCCAAATGAAGCAAAATAAAATGTGCAAATCAGAGCAACACATTAGTGTGATAATGACCATTATAGTGTAGGCATTGCTAGTGAACTAAAATAAATGACTACATGTAAAAAGGTTGATGCACCAAACCCATGAGCATTATGTCATGCACGCTTAAGTTTGAGTTCTGTTAATTAAAGTAATTAATAATCAAACCTGGAGAGATGTTCTGCAGGGATCTGGATTATCACAGGTTCCAGACTCAGTAATTATCACAGGTTTCTCTGTCAGCGCACGAACATAAGCATCCGTTTTCATAAACCTGTGGGGAAAAAACTAAAAATTAAGACAATAATAATAATAATAATAATAAACTCTTACAAAGCAACATTTCCCATTTTAATTCAGTACTAAAATAACTAGAACTACGAGAGAGAGAGAGAGAGAGAGAGAGTAAACACTATAAAAATGCAAAAATAACAAAAACAATTAACTAAAATGAAAAAACTAATATTTTTGTATCATAATAGTACTAACACTGATAAGTTATGTTTAATTTTTTAAAAAGTTAACTAGAGGAGGAAACAACACCAAAACCTTTGATTATTAAACGTATTTACTAAAACTTTAGTAAAAAATTTAAATACAAAAAAATGAACTTGATTCAAAATCTTAGTAGAAAGTATCTCAATGATGGCACTGAAAAAAATAAATAACACTGCAACATTTTAACTCGAAAAAGGGTTTTTGTCAGATCAAACGAGCACTTTTTTTTATAGGATGAATTTGGGTGTTAAAATACAAGGACTACAATCAGTGATCTCACTTATCAAACAATATTATTATTATCTTTCAAATTCTTATAACTAAACTAATAAAACAAAATGATACAACAAAGGGCAGCGAAGGCCTGTGATGCTTCACTTTACAGAGCGATTCAAAGCTTTACTTAATCTTGGCCAAACGACATTTAAATCATTTAATTTTAATATCTGGCCACAGGCAAACTCGAACTTTTTTTTTAAATTCGCGACAACAAATCGCATATTTCGAGATATGTTGATGTATTCTCCCTATAAAGACATGAACAGGATAAGGCTATTTTAAGAAAAAAAATGTAAAAATAAACGTTTTATGCATTTAAATAATTAGACATGCTAAAATACAAATTTAGTGCAGGAACATCGTTTCAGTCAAAAAAGTAAATCACTGAATTCCCAGGATAATGAACAGTTATGGCAAAGGCTCAATTCCTGCATATAGCTTTATTATTCAATTTAGTAAAAAGGCTTCTGAAAAAAACTTTAATACTGTGAACGAACCGATTCTGCAAATGCATGTGAAAACCATGTGGTGCTATAAATACAGTTACCAAGAAAAATACACTCCATCATGCTTTAAACCCGTTCTGAAATAAAAATAAATAAAAAGTTTTAAAGTTAAATTTTTATGCATTACACTAATGTGAATATTTTAGTCATTGCATTTGTGGCATCACTCACTAAATTATATAAAAACCATTAAATCGCTTAAATGCTCAAAGTATTCAACAAGCCAAATAACAGGCTTGTTTCCAGGACAAGTCCTCAATCTCCAAACTTTGAGATGCAACTTTTAACGCCACTACAGAAAAAAAAAAAAGTTGTATTCATATTTAATAGATCTTCTTTTTTAGACCAGTTTTATTCTAAACCTGAAAGCTTTAAGAGTATAAGTTAAGATAAATGCACAGCCAGCCGGTCAGCTTCACAAAATAAATCCTGATACAAGGATTTGGAGTTCGGAAAAACACACCGATTTTCAAAAGATGAGAAGGAAAATCTGAACTTTAAATGCAAAACGTGGTTCTGTAACTGTATCATGCATCACTGAATTGAAATAAACATTGCCAGAAGTGCTTTGGACGCGTCTCGCTCCTGAAATACTGCGCCAGGGTCGACCGCTGGTTGTTGGTGTCTCCAGGACTGCAGGGGGCAGTGTTGACCACAGAGTGGGAGAAGCTCTGGGTGAACACCTTCAGTGCTTCACAGCCGCAAGGAAGCACACAACACTGGACCAGAGACATGGAGAACAAGCAGAGGAACTGATGAGGAACAGGATGGCATAGTCAAAGGTCAAAGGTCAAAGCCCTAACATATGAGTGTGCTGAGGCGGGTCAGGAGGCCGGTCAGGGATTTCCTGTGGTTGGGGTCAGACAACAGACCCATGATGACCACCTTCTGCTCGGCTCCGACAGACCTGATCAAACATACAGAAACACTGTGAGATGATCTGAACATTAGCGCTGCAAGACCTGACTGTGAAGGGAGGAGGAGGAGGGTTATATAGTTCATATATATAATATATAATTCTTTACAAATATTTACAAAGGTTTGTGTTTTAAAGAAGTGTCTTCTGCTCATCAAAGCTGCATTTATTTGATCAGAAACACAGAAGAAAATAAAACTGTAATATTGTGAAATATTATTACTATTTACAATAATGGTTTTCTATTTTAATATACTTTAAAACAATGTATTTCTGTGATGTGCAGCTGTACATGTTCATGTCTTCAGTGTCACAGGATCTTCAGAAATCATTCTGATATGGTGATTCATTATCAGTGTTGAAACAGTTTTGCTGCTTAATATTTTTTTGGAACCTGTGATACTTTTTTCAGGATTATTTAATGCATACAACGTTAAAAAGAATAGCATTTATTCAAAATATAAATGTTTTGTAAGAATAAACACCGTTCAAATTCTGGGGATCAGTATTTCTCTTTCTTACTTTTTTTTTTTTTTGAAAGAAATGCTTTTATTCAGCAAAGGTTGCTGAATAAAATTATAATAAAGATTCATATTGTAAATGAACGCTGTTCTTTTCCTCTTCATTCTGCAAAGAATCCTGAAAAAAAATAAAAAATAGTATCTCAGGTTCCAAAAAATATATAGAATAATAATAAATAAAATAATAATGATAGTAAGCACAACTGATTTCTGAAGATCATGTGACACTGAAGACTGGAGTAATGATGCTGAAAATACAGCGGAGCATCACAGAAATACATTACACTTTAAAGAATATTGAAATATAAAAGTAGTATTCTATTTTTTTTAACATACATAAAAAAAAGCTTACTATAACATAATAATAGAAGAAAACTTTAAATGAATGTCAAGATTAATGAAAGTAAATGCCAGTACAAAACACAAACACCCCAATCATGTTTCATGGCAAATCAGTAAAGAAATCTGTAAAATTTGTTTGGCAAATAAAAAAAAAATACTTTTGAAATGAGCAGAACTGTAGTATTATTGAGATTAATCACCTGTAGTCTCAGGTAATTGATTAGCTCTTCATCTCCTGCGACGAAGAAAACACACAAACTCTGTGATGACATTAAGATAAACTAACTCATATAAACGTGTCTGTATAAGCGCACGTAGTTCGACACAGAAAACGATAAAAACAGTTTGATCTGAAGCTGCAGTATATTCATTCAGAGTTCATTCAGAGTAGAGTTGTGACGTTCGCGAACGAACCGATTCTTTTGAACGGCTCATAAACATGAACGATGGGAGCCGAGTCGCGGCTGGAGTGGAGCCGTTCTTTCTATCGTTCTTTTTTCCTATGCGTGTTCATACAAATGAGCTCCGCCAGGAGACAGAACAGTTATAGGGGGAGGGGCGCACCCAGCGCAGGCCAACCCTTTATAGCGTGATGATATTAGTTATTAGTTGTGCATGCATTTACATTGCATTTTGTGTTCATTTAAAACTTATTTTAAAATCATTAAAAATGTTCTTTTGTGATACTGTACTTGTATAGAAATGTTTCACTAAAAGCTGTTTTCCACAGACATTCATTGCAGCCCACTTTGTTATTGTTCATTGACTTGAAGGGGCTGATGTCCTATTTGCAAAGTTTACAGTAGTAATAGTATGTAGTATGTAGACATTTCCATTTTATTTATTCTAATTTTATCTACTTAAAAAAAAATTAGTTTTCTATCAAAATGTTCTTGTGTGATAACAATGTTCTTGTGTGGAAGTGTTTGTAGTAAAAGCTGTTTTGCACAGAAATTCATTGCAGCCGGCTTTGTTTTTTATGTTTATTTGTGAGTAGGTATTGTATGAATAACATAAGTCAACGTAGTTTTACACACACACACACACACACACACTTTGTACTAAAGGTGAATCAAAATAATGATGTCACTGTCTAAGCAGAGGGATTTGTGCAACCCTATGGAATATAGTCGACACATGAGAAATGAGGTAATAATCAATATTTCAGAATAATTCAAACTCAGATATTGGTGTGTGATATCTGAGCTTTAATTATTTGACTACAAATCTCACCTCATAATACCTCCCAGTGATTATTTCCAGGATAAACTGAGATGCTCCCAAGCTGGCTTCTTAAAACTGACTAAATATTTAAAAAGAGCCAAAAGAGCCATTCTTTTGAACGGTTCTTTGAAAGGAACGGATCGCGAAGATCCGGATCCCCTCAAAGAGCCATAAATCCATAGACAGTAAAAGAAATGGACACAGCGACCCCATTGGAACTCAATTGAGACAAATGAAGCCCAGTTTTAGCGTTTTTAGCACTTCCGTTTCTGACGCGCAGACTCAAACGAAGCTTGACGACGTCAGCAACCTGTCTGGCAGATGTAAATCTTCTAGTAGCTGTGTGTGCAAACTGCCATCGTTAATCTTGCAGAGACGGCGAGCTTGAGCAGGGAGTTCTTTGGCGTGAGTGAGCAGGAGTAAGTATTCTGATTAATTATTTTGTATAGTATTTTAAAATGTAACGCCAGTACGCCAATTAAGTTAATTGCCTGCGAGCTTCTCCTCCTGTCTGTACGGTAATGCGACAGAGAGACGAGTGGTTATGATGCAATCGTTAGCCTATTTTTTACAAAAACTGTTTATACGGGGCCATAATGTAACATAGAAGGTAATGGAGCCCTTTATACATTGTCGTGTATCTTTAGAAATAAATAATGGACAAACAGAGTCTTTAAACGCCTCAGATGTAAAGTTATTCGCTGTCAAAGTGACGCCAAAATGAATGGGAGTTAATGGGAATGCTAACGCAAGTGAAGTTCTGCTAAAAGATGGCAGCCCCCACCCGACTTCAACTTCCGGTCGAGTTCCTTGCCCCTTGCATAAATCCCATCACTAATTCAGAGTTCATGCTGCTGTTCCGTTTCGTACGGAAGCTACGCGTGCGTACCAACTTCCGGTGACCCTAGATGGGCGGGGCTTTAAAAATAAAATCCGCGAAGAAGAGTATGGAGGAAACAAATAAAGCATAATAAAGATGAAATGTGAATAACAATTTATTACAACAATATTACAATTAACAATAATATAATTAACAATAATATTACAAGTATTTGTCCATACATTTATTTCTGTTTATTGTTTTTAATACAAAAAAGGCAAGGCAAGGCAAGTTTATTTATATAGCACATTTCATACACAATGGTAATTCAAAGTGCTTTACATCAAAGAAAGTAAAATAATCATGAAAAATAAGAAAAAAATAAAAATAAAACAAGCTATTTTAAAACTTTTAAAATTATTAAAACGTTTACTTAAAATCAATTTAAAAACAGTTAGAAATTGATTTTATATAAAATAAAACAGTGAAGATATAGTGCAATCAGTTCGGACATAGCACAGTGCTCATTCAATAAATGCACAACTAAACAGATGGGTTTTAAGTCTAGATTTAAATGTGGTCAACCTTTAAATAATTATGTTCAGTTATGCACTCAATACTTGGTCGGGAATCCTTTTGCAGAAATGAATGCTTCAATGCGCGTGTCATGGAGGCAATCCGCCTGTGGCACTGCTGAGGTGTTATGGAGGCCCAGGATGCTTCGATAGCGGCCTTAAGCTCATCCAGAGTGTTGGGTCTTACGTCTCTCAACTTTCTCTTCACAATATCCCACAGATTCTCTATGGGGTTCAGGTCAGGAGAGTTGGCAGGCCAATTGAGCACAGTAATACCATGGTCAGTAAACC
The DNA here is from genome assembly GCF_003368295.1 of Carassius auratus. Lineage (NCBI taxonomy): Eukaryota > Metazoa > Chordata > Actinopteri > Cypriniformes > Cyprinidae > Carassius > Carassius auratus. The sequence continues at coordinate 29,395,718 of NC_039244.1, forward strand.
ATTTACCAGTGGTTTTGGCACTGTGAGTAGGTGTCAGGTCGTGCTGAAAAACGAAATTTTCATCTCCTTAAAGCTTTTCATGAAGTGCTCCAAAATCTCCTGATAGCTAGCTGCATTGACCCTGCCCTTGATAAAACACAGTGGACCAACACCAGCAGCTGACATGGCACCCCAGACCATCACTGACTGTGGGTACTTGACACTGGACTTCAGGCATTTTGGCATTTCCTTCTCCCCAGTCTTCCTCCAGACTCTGGCACCTTGATTTCCAAATGACATGCAAAATTTGCTTTCATCCGAAAAAAGTACTTTGGACCACTGAGCAACAGTCCAGTGCTGCTTCTCTGTAGCCCATTTCCTGCACACGCCTGTGCACGGTGGCTCTGGATGTTTCTACTCCAGACTCAGTCCACTGCTTCCGCAGGTCCCCCAAGGTCTGGAATCGGTCCTTCTCCACAATCTTCCTCAGGGTCCGGTCACCTCTTCTTGTTGTGGAGCGTTTTTCGCCACACTTTTTCCTTCCCACAGACTTCCCACTGAGGTGGCTTGATACAGCACTCTGGGAACAGCCTATTCGTTCAGAAATTTCTTTCTGTGTCTTACCCTCTCGCTTGAGGGTGTCAATGATGGCCTTCTGGACAGCAGTCAGGTCGGCAGTCTTACCCATGATTGCGGTTCTGAGTAATGAACCAGGCTGGGAGTTTTTAAAAGCCTCAGGAATCTTTTGCAGATCGGCAGAAAGTAACTAGTAAGGTGTAGAGTTTGCATATAGTTCCCTTCCCCTCTCTGAGGTGATAATGTGTGCTCTTTGAGTCCAGTTCAGTTCCTTTTTATGAACACTGGACTATCTTTTAAATCATTCAAGCACTCTTGCGTTGCTGAGTTTGGCAGATAAACTCACTACAAGAACTCATTACTTGTAAGACAGTTTACTAGCATGTGTATGGATCTGAAGGCATGTGCCAAATGTAATGTGACAGTTTTTCGTACTTGAAGGATTTTGTTTTGTACTTGATTTTTTTTCATTTGAAGGATTTTTTTATTTTTTTTTGTACTCGAAAGATTTTAGTTTGTACTTGGAGGATATTTTTGTCATTGAAGAAATACGTTTCTTTGTATATGTAAAACGTACTGTATTTGTTTGATAGCTACGTTTTTTTATTTGCAGAACAAAATGCATTAGTTTGTGAGTGATGTTTTGTATTTGCAAACCACACTGAGTTTGTTTGTGAATCGTTGGGTGTGAGTAAAACACATTTTGTGTGTGTGTGAGGTGTTGGCATGATTCTCACTCGATATTATTCATGGCTGATCCGTGTTTCGGTCGGAAGCTACGCGTTCGGACCCACTTCCGGGGCGGGGCTTTAAAAATACAATCATCGAAGAAGAGTATGGAGGGAAAAAATAAAGCATAATAAAAATGAAATGTGAATAACAATTTATTACAACAATATTACAATTAACAATAATATTACAAGTTTTTGTCCATACATTTATTTCCGTTTATTCTTTTTTCACATTTACGTCTATATATACATTCGTTTATTTAAATTGTTATATATCTTGGAATATAACTAAATATATATACCTAAATATATATATTTATATACACACACGTGTATATATATATATATATATATATATATATATATATATATATATATATATATATATATATATATACACACATTTACATATATATACATATATATACATTTACATATATATACATATATATACATTTACATACATATACATACATATACACACATATACACAAATACATATATATACACACACATATATATACACACACACATATTGTATTGAATGCTGTAGTATGCACTGATTACTGTTACGGTTCTAAATCACCTTAGAGTACTATTTACACAAATAATGTCCAGTAACTAGGAAAGGATTAAAGAAGCCAGAGTCATGTGTCCAATTAACTCAATGTATTAATGAAAAAATGAATTATTTTCTCACAATGTTAACACAATGTAAATGACACAATAAAACAGCGTAGGCCTACGCAAAATAACCAAAACAATAAAACAACAATGTTCTTTAAATAAAAAGATACAATAATGTTGATTTAAGGCAGTGAAATGTGTTATTGAGAATACTCAGTCCCAACAAGTCCCAGGTTTCCAGAGAATGTCCACTTAATGAAAGGAAGGCACAGATATCTTCAGACGTCGATCCTCAGACGTGATGTCATCACATTTGGAACTTGAACAAACGGTATGTTAGTAGGGATCTTTGTTTGATACTGATAGGGTTAATATGATGTGGTGATAACAGTGAGGCCGGTAGCTTCGTGTGCTGCGATATTCAGTGTGTGTGTTGGGTTTGTGTGATTAAAGTCCGCTGGACAAACGTGGATAAACGTGTGGTTCTATAATGAAACAAATAAACTCAATTAGTCTCTGTTACATTTTGTACAACAAAGTGCTGTGTCATTATCACTTCACATGATTAAACGCGAGAGACATCGAAAACATATGATAAAAGCATAATATAACAGCTGTTCTCTTATAACTGAAGAAATATCTTATTGATGCATCTAGCAGCATATCAAACGATGATTATTAGACTGAATAATATGATATAAACACTTACGTTCTGCAATGACGCACGCGCTGATATTCACCATATAATTCCAGCAACTTCTGAAGCGATCACACAACATCGGCCGCCCATCACATCTGAAATGCCAAACTGCTCACCAGCTGAGAGCTATATTATCAATCTATAGCTTGATGGCTTTAATCCAACTTGCCGCATGAATTTACAATACTAACATGGACCGCATTTCTTCCTTCTTTTTCTCCATTGCCGTATATCTGATCTCACGCTATTTTCACCAAACTCGCGAGACTTCCGATTAAACTCCGCCCACTCAACAGGCGCAACACTTGAACAGAATACTAAACGACTATAATATTAAAATAAATGTAACTTGACCATGACCTTTTGCACAGCCGCCCCCAAATTTGGTATGCAAATTTGCCATTAGTAGGGTCTATAAGGAACTTTCTGTGTCTGGGGGTAAGGAAGGCAATTCAATCAACTTAGCTACTGGTCTTGTGTACGTTTGATCTTTCACTTTGACCACTGCTGTTCTGACTCTCCCATCTGAACTAGGAATGACAGCAGAGACAGTACCAACTCTCCAGAGCGCTCTTGGGATCTGCTCATCAACAATGAGTACTACAGTGCCAACTGCAATATTCTCTTTCTCTCTGTACCATTTCTGCCTTGACTGCAATGTGGGTAGGAAGTCGTGAATAAAATGCTTCCAAAAATGATCACTCAGAACCTGACTATGTCTCCATCTTTTTCTACTGAGTAATTCATGGTCTGAATAGACAACTTGGGGCAAGGAGGAGTCAGGCCGCCCCATCAGTAAAGAATTTGGCGTTACTGGGTCTGGATCTGCTATGTCGCTAGAGACATAACCCAAGGGTCTAGAATTAAGAATGCCCTCCACCTCGATCAAGATGGTTCTCAATACCTCCTCAGTAACGGTCTGAGCACCTAAGGTGATTCTTAAGGCTGTCTTTACAGACCTCACTTCTCTTTCCCATGAGCCGCCGAAATGAGGCGCACTGGGTGGATTAAACTTGAATCTGATTTGTTCCTTTGCTAGCTGGTCTCTAATGCTGGTCTGCATATGGGAGAAAGTGTCCTCCAGCTCTTTACATCCACCTCGAAAATTTGTTCCCTGATCAGAGAGAATCTCATAGGGTTTCCCTCTTCGGGCAATAAAACGCCTGAGAGACAGCAGGAATGAATCTCCATCCATGTGATCCAACAGATCAAGATGTACAGCTCGAGTAGTGAGGCACTTGTATACGACACCCCACCTTTTCTCAGTACGGCGGCCAACCTTCACTAACAGTGGTCCAAAACAATCTACTCCGGTGGAGTAAAAGGGGGGTCTACATAACCTCAGACTTGATGTGGGTAAGTCTGACATTCTGGGAATCTTTGGTTTGCCTCTCCATTTATTACAATCAAGACAGTGGTGCTGATGTCTTTTAATTGCCTCTCTTCCTCGCAAAATCCAAAACTTACGCCGCAGCTCAGCATACACCCTGCCAGCTCCCGGGTGGTGCAGTTGATCATCATAATGCTTTATTAGAAGTTTAACTACTGGATGATCTTGTGACAGAACAATAGGGTGTAGAACTGCATCACTCAATCCATGGCACCTACGAAGTCGTCCTCCTACTCTAATCAAGTCTTGTTCTTTGTCATATTCAGGAGCAAGCTTAATGAGTCGGCTATGTACAGAAATGTCTTTTCCTCCCTTGAGTAAAGCAAATTCGTCAGGAAAGTCATGCATCTGACATTGTCTAAGGATAGACAATTCTGCCTTCTGAAACGCATCTGCACTGAGTGAATCAGTGTTATCAGCCGCCCCATGAAGGAATCGTGCTGTAGCCTCTAGTAAATCAGGATAGCTACTAAATTTATTGGGATCAGGTTCAACTTGCAGTTTATGTTCAGTCAATGAGCCGCAAAACACAGATTTCTTAAGTTCCTGAACTTCTTCAGGGGCCTGTCCTTCTGGTGGCTTAGGCCAACAACTGCTAGACTGCATTAAGAAGGCTGGTCCTTGTTTCCATCGTGTTTCTTTAGCTAGTTGAACCAGTGATAACCCACGCGTGATATCATCAGCAGGATTGGCTGCTGAATCGACATAGCGCCAAGCTCCAGGGTCAGACAACTCTTGGATTTCGGTGACTCTAACTCCTACAAACACTCGGTATCTGCAAGAATCAGACTGCAGCCAAGAAAGAACTGTAGTGGAGTCAGACCAATAGATGAATTTGGAGATATCTAAGGTCAGCTCTTTCTTCAAGACGTCTCCTAGTTGTGCTCCTGTCAATGCAGCACAAAGCTCTAAACGAGCTATGGAGATTTGTTTCCGTGGAGCGACTCTTGACCTTGCTGCCATGAAGGCAACATGCATATTACCCTGACTGTCTTCAGAGCACAAGTATGCTACAGAGCCGTATGCCTTTTCAGAAGCATCACAAAACACATGAACACTGCGGCTCTTGACAGGATACTGAAGGCTGGAACTGTAGCATCTTGGTAGGTGGATCTGAGACAATTGTGGCAGCTCGCTCTCCCACTGATGCCAAATGTCTAGTAGGCCCAATGGTAAATTAGGATCATCCCATCCTCGTTTTTTATCCCACAACAACTGCACAACAATTTTGGCTCTGGTGGTATACGGAATGAGATATCCAAGGGGGTCATAAAGCTTGGCTAAAGTGCGATAGATGCTCCGCATTGTAATTTCACCTTCATCTTTCTGGTACGATTTGTATACCAATGTGTCTGATCTACATTGCCATATCAATCCAAGAGCATTCTCCTGAGGGTTGGTCATTTCTTGACTTAGCCAAATCTCCCCACTCTTTGACTTTAACTCAGCAGGAAGGTGGTGAATAACTTCAGGGATGTTACTGGCCCATTGCCTCAATTCGAATCCACCGTTCATAAGATGGCCCTGCAATCGGTTTACCAGCTCTATAGCTTGGGCTTCAGTAGAGACACTCTTAAGACAATTGTCAACATAGAAGCTACGCTCCACCGTTTGACGTACTTCATCAGTACCTTCGAGATCCACCTTGGCATGGGACTGAAGTGCGTAAGTAGCACAACAAGGGCTACACGTAGTGCCAAATGGCAGAACTTGCCACTGATACACAATGGCCGGTTCAGATGTATTCCCATGACGCCACAGAAAGCGAAGGAAGGGTTTATCTTCATCAAGGAGACGGATTTGATGGAACATACCCTTCACATCACTACAGATGGCCACAGAATGTTCTCGAAAGCGGATGAGAACTCCCAACAAGCTGGCACTTAAGGTAGGACCGGGCAAGAGATGTTCATTCAAAGACTGACCCTGGTACTCAAAAGAACAATTGAAGACAATACGGTTCTTTGCATTGTGATGAACCATATGATGTGGTATGTACCATGACTGGGAACTCCGATCACATTCTGCAGCTGTCAACGGTGTGACGTAACCTGCCTGCAGCAGTTTCTGAATTTCTGATTCATAAGAGGCAGCCATACTAGGATCTCTAGATAACTTTCGCTCTGTGCTGCGTAGCAGGGCCATGACAGCCTCCTTGGGTGCATTCAGAGGCGGAGGCAACTCTTTCCAGAGTAGAGGCGTGGCGTACCTTTTTACCCCATTCACATCAATCCTGATGGTTTTCTCCTCTAGGAGGCGAATAGCTTCTGCATCCTGTCGTGATCGACTGACCACTTTCTCAGATTGATAAGGAAGAGTATCCAGTTGCCAAAGCTTTTCGACTTGACAGAATAGCTCAGCTTCAGGAGAAACACAAGAAATGAATAAACATTCTTGAGCCTGCAAGTGAGGTTTAATAAGCCTTGAGGGACCTTGCAATGTCCAGCCGAGCTTTGTATGAACCGCCGCTGGACCTCCAGGAGGACCTAATCTCACTGGCTCAACAGGGGTTATCAAGTGAGGATAATCTGAGCCGATAAGTACCAAGGGCTGCGCTTCATGGATGTCGTGCAAAGGTAAGTCACGGAGATGGTGATATCTTCTTTGCAAGTCAGAGATGGGGTAAGTATGCTGAACCAGGGCTAGCTCTTTTGCGGTGAATGCACCCTTGACTGGGTAAGATCTGTCAGGGTGTGAAACAGGGGCTATAAAGAAAGATACTGATCTTCCATGAATGGTATGGACATCCTGCCTCACTGTTCGCAGAGCCAGATCTTCAATTTCACCCTGAAGGTCTAGACGTTGAGCAGCTTCATTCAACAAAATAGTTCGCTCAGATCCGTCATCTAGCACAGCGTAGGTTTCTAATGACTTATCCCCATTCTGAATGATTACTCGAATTAACTTCAGTAGCACTTGCCTGCTACTCGTAGGTCGATCCAAGTATAAGGCCTGAGAAGTAGGGCTTACTGAACTTTCCTCCGATGTCCGGTTATTACTTTTACTCATCACATCAACGTTGGCATTGACTTCATGAAGAACATCAAGATGCCTCCTTTCACACCGTTTGCATTTCGCCTTTAACGTACATTTAGAGGAAGAATGCCCTCGTCCGCAACGCCAACATCTATGTCCTGTTCTGATCCAACTTTCAATTTGCTCTTTAGTTAAGAGTTTGAAGTTAGAGCACTGATTCATATAGTGTTGAATTGTGTTACAGAACGGACAATATTTTTTCAGCTTCTCCTGTGGTCTTTCTGAGTCCATGCATTCAGTCTTTGGTAGCTCTACTGATCCTACTTTCTGCTCTTTACCATGTAGGACAGTAGTTGGCTTTCGGGGAACAAAACCAGTTCGCTTGTCTTTGTGAACACTGTGTTTTGCATGCTCAAAATAGGACCCATACTGTGTTCCTTCTACCTGCACGCGAACCTCATATTCCAGCCATTCTGCGAAATCAATCAGAGTTGGAATAGGTGTCTGAAGGGGGTTAATGAATCTCTTGAAGTTAGCTCTTAGGTCATACGGCAATTTAGCTAAGAGACGAGAAACATGTGAGCCACATTTCAGTTCAGTCCAACCTGTGCTACCTAACTGATTTAACATTCCAACCAGTGCTCGGACACGAAGGGCAAATGCCTTAAAAGTCTTCACATCCCCGCTCCTGATATTGGGCCCATCCATCAGATTAGTGATCCTTTGCAGTGCCAATTGATGTGGCTGCCCATACATATCAGTGAGCGCTCTCATAGTGTCACTGAATGGAGTACGACTGTGACTATATGAGTCAGCGACAAGTAAAGCGTCTTCCAGCTTAAGGTGGTCCATAAGTATTTGGAACTTAAACGACTCAGAAGCGTCTTCAGGAAGAACATTGTTTAATGCAAGCTTAAGACGGGAAAACTCTCGGGGATCATCCCGACCGAAATCGGGAATTGTAGGAGTCGGCCCTCGATATTGCATTGGGGGTGAATGCACAGGACGAGGAAGCTCAGAATTTCCAAGGGAATGGTGAGAATGATCTGATGTACGTAACGGTCTATTATTTCGACTGTACTCTTGCCTCCAATCATTTGGAGAATGATCGAAACGATCTGTGAAGACATCCTTCTGCAGATGCTCATTTAAGCGGCGATGGTAAGGATCCGTTGCTGGATGATAATAAACATCATGAGGAGGCATAGTGGACCGCAACACTGGTGGGTCATCTGGATATTGCTGACGAATATCAGATAAATGAGGTGGCCGCAGAGGAACATTAGCATCATAATAGTGATCATACCGTGGCAAGTCATTCTTACTACTATGTGGATCATTATACGAAGGGGTCGACATACCTGAATTAGGCGGACTATCACTAAGCCGACCTGCTCTCTGTAGACTGTCTGTAAGCTCTTCAATGAGCTCTTGCTCACGACTGCGAACTGTAAGGAGGGATTCATCTCTAGGTGGCACCAAAGGAGTATGTTCTGTCTGGCTAGAGTTTCCATCGCCCTTAACTGACTCCTGCATACTAATAAACTTTGGTGTAGATGACACCACTGCTCCTTCATTCAAAAGCTGTTGATCAGATAATGAAACCTGGGAAGCTAACACAGAAGAGTTAACAATCATATCAGATAAGCGTTGCATGTCTTGCCTCATTCGTCTATTTTCCTCTCTCAGTTCACGCATACAACTGAGCATATCAGACTGCTCATCTGCAAATGCAAGCTGTTTCTGTGGATAGCTAACCTCATAATCACGCAAATGTGTTGGCCGTCTTATTACTCTACGTGGGCGTACAACCTCTGGCTCTATAACTCCCTCACTAGTTCTGGACATCATTGCTAAAGTGGTTATAGATCCGGCTCGAAGGACCATTTAATGTATTGAATGCTGTAGTATGCACTGATTACTGTTACGGTTCTAAATCACCTTAGAGTACTATTTACACAAATAATGTCCAGTAACTAGGAAAGGATTAAAGAAGCCAGAGTCATGTGTCCAATTAACTCAATGTATTAATGAAAAAATGAATTATTTTCTCACAATGTTAACACAATGTAAATGACACAATAAAACAGCGTAGGCCTACGCAAAATAACCAAAACAATAAAACAACAATGTTCTTTAAATAAAAAGATACAATAATGTTGATTTAAGGCAGTGAAATGTGTTATTGAGAATACTCAGTCCCAACAAGTCCCAGGTTTCCAGAGAATGTCCACTTAATGAAAGGAAGGCACAGATATCTTCAGACGTCGATCCTTAGACGTGATGTCATCACATTTGGAACTTGAACAAACGGTATGTAAGTAGGGATCTTTGTTTGATACTGATAGGGTTAATATGATGTGGTGATAACAGTGAGGCCGGTAGCTTCGTGTGCTGCGATATTCAGTGTGTGTGTTGGGTTTGTGTGATTAAAGTCCGCTGGACAAACGTGGATAAACGTGTGGTTCTATAATGAAACAAATAAACTCAATTAGTCTCTGTTACATTTTGTACAACAAAGTGCTGTGTCATTATCACTTCACATGATTAAACGCGAGAGACATCGAAAACATATGATAAAAGCATAATATAACAGCTGTTCTCTTATAACTGAAGAAATATCTTATTGATGCATCTAGCAGCATATCAAACGATGATTATTAGACTGAATAATATGATATAAACACTTACGTTCTGCAATGACGCACGCGCTGATATTCACCATATAATTCCAGCAACTTCTGAAGCGATCACACAACATCGGCCGCCCATCACATCTGAAATGCCAAACTGCTCACCAGCTGAGAGCTATATTATCAATCTATAGCTTGATGGCTTTAATCCAACTTGCCGCATGAATTTACAATACTAACATGGACCGCATTTCTTCCTTCTTTTTCTCCATTGCCGTATATCTGATCTCACGCTATTTTCACCAAACTCGCGAGACTTCCGATTAAACTCCGCCCACTCAACAGGCGCAACACTTGAACAGAATACTAAACGACTATAATATTAAAATAAATGTAACTTGACCATGACCTTTTGCACACATATATATACACACACACATATATATACACACACACATATATATATACACACACACACATACATACATACACACACACATATATACACACACACACATACATACACACACACACACACATACATACACATACATATACATACACACATACATATATACACACACATACATATACATACACACACATACATATACATATACACATATACATATACACATATACATATATATATTATAAAACTGTCAGTGATGTACAAATAGTTCATAAAGTACACCGTTTTATCATCTGAAACTAAAGCTCATTTAATTGGAGAAAAGTGGTCAGACTCAGTGCTGTATTCACATCCATTTATTACATTCAGGTTGTTTTCATCATTAACCAAATCAGCTTCCAATGTTTCCCCACAAAGAAAAAAAGCAACTTAAAAAGGTGCACGGAGTAGACAGCAGGCCAAAACTAAAGTTACTCTCAATTCCTTTAAAAATGACTTCAGTTTTGCAATCGAACAGTACACACCCTCGTTTAATTACAAGCTGGCATTGTCTGTTACTCATCCTCAATCTACCACCGCTTAAGCATTAATTGGATTTGAGAATTAAGTCTGATTTGATGATCTCTGAAGAGGCCAGTGTTTTCAAACACTACTTCCTGAAGAAATGAGGATGTCCTTCATCTCTGTGGAGATAAAAATAAATTAATAAAAATCAGAGTATGTATCACTGGCTCCAGTTTCTTTCAGTGTTAATTAACATATGAACTTGCAAACATCAGATGACATGCTAAAACATCCCACAGACTCACAGAGAGTCGGCGTACAGCTCTGGAGGCGGCAGGAGATCAACGTCTGCAAACTGGAAGCTTTCTGCCTCTCTGTCATGAACACAGACGTAATCAAGACCAGACATGGCAGGCTTTGCTGTGTAGAACTGGATTAGTGCTGATTATTAAATAAGACAGAATGGAGGTTCTACTGTACACACTGGGCAGTTTGAGACAAGCGTATGAGAATTATATGAATGTTAGTGTACAAGCTGAAAATATCAATGTTTTGTTTTTATAAAACTACAAGATATCACGATTAATCAAAAATCAATGGATCACATTTAACAGACATTGAATAAACGTGACTTTAGAAAGCTAAATATACGATTTCCATATGGACTAGGGGAATATACTGACGTGAAAGATAATAATAAAGGAATATAAGAAATAATAAATAAAACCGGATGTAGAGGAGAAACTAGAAAGAGTCCTAAAAGTGGCCTTATATCAAAACAATTTGTAAAAATCGTGGGGTTGTAGTATTTAAAATGCAAAAATCCAATAGCATTGGCAATTTTTATAATTTTCTGCCTTAATCTCTCTAGTAAAATCTGGCGTGCCTCGTTATTTGTTATGGTTAAAAAACGGGTTTAATTAGGGGTGTGTGGAAAAGAAGAGAGCTCAGAAGATACCACGCAAATACACGTTTAGCATTACCAGTAAGGAATCAATGGGAGACCATTTTTATCATCGGTGCAGCTGGAAAAGGTGCAAATGTTCAATGAAAAAAGTGAAGACTGAATATTAGACACATGCTTATGCAGCTGTGTGTTTATTATTTGTAGCGTCAAACTACTCACTGTGTCTGGATGTCTTCAATACTCCAGTCGCTGAAAGGATGATGAGCAGAAGAGTTGCTATCAACTGAGGAGAGATGGGAAACGTGATGAACAACCACGAAGCACAAAGGAAATATCAACACTGAGAGTAGAAACTCATACTTACACATCTCAGGCATTGAGGTAGCTTTGATCGGACTCCTAGAACTGAGAAATACAACTCTAGATCGGTGTACAATTCAGAATTCAACCATTTCATGAAGCAATGTTCAGACTCACAAAATTTCAGCAGATAGCGACAACGTGTCATACATCCATTCTTCACTGTCATCAGAGACTGGATGAACACATAGAAAAAGGAAAAGAGCTACATATATACCACACACACATTGCAAATATCACAATTAAGCAAAAATAAACCATTAAATTCATTTGAGTTAAATAAAGGGTAGGGGTGCCAATACTTTTGACCGTGTCTTTATGAAGAAAAAATAAAGGAGGAAACTTACAGCTGCTTGTAAACACAGGATTCTGATGAGAGGACCTGCGAATATAACACACTTGAAACTGTCATTGTTGCAGTTAATAGTAACAATAGAAATAATAATTTCAATTTTAACCATGAGATGCAATAAACAACATTTCAACATATAGTTTTGAAAAGCAACATTGTATGGACACTGAATTCCTCACTCACTATAGTGATTAAACGATTTAAAAATTAAAAACAATACACATTTATGACGTGCATATCCTAGGATCAGGTGTCCTACCACTAGACAACAATTTTTATATTACTGATATTAACCCAAGCAGCCAATCCATGGTCTACTTTGTTAGTTAATGCATAAAATGCACGTTTTTCTAGGTATGAATATGCTGTCCATTGGTTAATTTTGTTCTTTACCTGCTGCTGACACTAAGCTCATCTCCATTGGTTTGGCTTCGTCCGGAAGCCAGTGATACTCTCTTTCCGAGCTCAAGCATCTCCTTAATATTCAACTCCACATTCATCACGGATATGTATCCATCTACAAGAGGAAAGCAGAATACAGACATTCACCAACACTTTGATATCACGATGCATCACAATGCATTTGTATTAAATTATACTGTACAAGTAGGCAGAAAAAAAAAAAAAGTTATAATACAAATTAATAATTAATCAATTACAAGTGCTTTCAGTATCTGAGAGTTTACAGACAGTTAGTTATCATTTTCCTCTAATGTTGTTTGATTGTTTCTGATGAGATCATAGACACTAGTAGCTGCATTCACACTAATGCACAGATATATTTCTACATATCAATGTTTTGTCCAGTTCTGTAAACAAAACTGACTGCGTTTACATCAATTTCGTATCATAAAAGTATTCAGAGATGCATTTAACCTCCACAGTGACCAAACTTCAGCCCAAACGAACACAAAACAAAGGTGAAAGTCTGTCAGTACATGAGTTGAATGCATCTAATGTGTATAGCATTCAAAACGGCATCAAAGAAAGAAAGCTCATCTAAATTAAGACAACGAAATTACACCTTTTTTTTTTCACACTAAGCTTGGTTTTTCCAAAATGTGCCCATTAAAAAATTTAAAGTGTGTGCATGTGAAAGACATCATAGGACTTGGATGGATTATGGTCTATTACTGCATGGATGCATCGTGATGTGGATGATTCTATGGATGCAACCATTGATTTTACACACCACCATCAGTGAGACGAGTATCAGCAATGAGATTTTTAGATAAACTGGGTTGTTTCTGAACTTAATTCCTCCTAAAGAGTGTTCTGTATGACTGAGAGATCTTCAGGATCATCTCACATTTGTTATTGGCGTCTTTGGCGAGCCATTTGCCCTTGGGGCAGCTGACGGTTCGGATGATGCTGATGAGATCTCCACTTCTGACGGGCAGGTCGTACTTTCGCAGTTTGCTGTCCGCCAGTACTCTGGCGTGATACATGGGCTCTTCCCGTCCAGTGATCTATTGAGAAACACATCAGGAACTGCATTCACTTAGACGTACATCACTGTGTACTCGTGCATCTAATGTGCTGACATTCACAGAGTGCATTAACTGAGACTTCAACGTATGTATCTGAATTCACTTGAAATTTCTTGTGCATCTCATTTCTCTTTTTATCCTTCTCTTTCTGTTCTTTCTTCTCTTTCTCCAGACGCTGCTTCTCTTTCTTCTTCTGCTCTTTATCCTCATGATGTTCAGGGCTCAGCTTCTTTCTGAAACGATCACATATTTTTTGCATTTGGCACAAGCTGGAAATTACAACACTTTTGCTGGAAAAATAATGGCATTCACTTAACAAAAAACTAAAGTCATACCCATCATGTTGGCCATTTTGATCTTCAGCTGCATTAGACCTTAAAAAATTTAAAAAGTTAATAAAGTATATTCAAGATTGGTGAATGCACCTGAAAACAAGTTTATCCTCTGTTTGTAGATAAGATTAGAGTGAAATAAATGCTGACAAACCATTGAGTGCCATGCCATATATTCCTCCATGTTTCCTCTTTCTGCCAAACATATTAAGAGATTGAGAGAACTAATACTGATTAAGTGTAGCATTGACTAATATGCATTAGAACAAAAAAACTTTGTCCATGATCAGAAATAGATTCTCAAAACAGGTTTTCTACTTCTCTAAACAATTTCAAGGATCAAAAGTACCTTCAATTTCTATTAAATTTGTAAACTAAACTATATCTGTAACTTAGTGCCAATTATAAGAAATAATCACTCACCACAAGGCCATTATCGGCATATGGCTCTGCAAGGGAAAACACATAAATCACTTTTTTTTAATAAACTATACATTATCTGTAAATTAAAACATCTGTAAATACTCACTTTTATGAGCTCCTTTACACTTATAAGAGCTTTGAGCAAAAGAAATCCTGGGGATGGTTTCCACATCCTCATAAACATTATCAAAGGTTTCATGTTGAGAGGAACTGAGGGAAAAAAAGAACTTGATTTCAGTATAATGATAATTACAGAGAAAACAAACCCACATAAATTAAACGTATGCTAATACATTGGTTCTGACGGATGTTGGTGTTCAGTGCTCAGGTTGAAGGTGGCGTGCGATCCATTCGTTCTCAGGTCAGAGGTCACTGCTTCTGTAGCAGACGTCGAGATTAATGCGTCCTCTACAGAATGACACCAAGCATCTTCTGACTTTGTGCTCTTTGGAAATTCAGTGGCCTCTAAATCTAGGGCCGCCAGATTCATGGCATTACTGTCTGTGGTTTCTGGTGCAAAAATGTCAAAATCTGGAAATTCAGGGGGAGGTACGCTTGCGTCCTCAAGTGATGCATCGGCAAACATCACGATCTCAGGCTCAGGTGCAGATTCTGGAAAAAAAATGTACTTGAAATGAAATAATTCTGAATGGACCAGCTGTGCTCCAAACTGTTTAACAGAGATCACATTCTTCAGTGTTTTCCTGATATCTTGGCAACTGTCCTACGGTGAGCATAATAACCAGATTTTTAGTGTTGGTGCAAATGCTGATCCAAAATTTGGAAAGATTTCTCTTATACGCACCATTTCTGAAGGATTTTATCAATTTTTTTTTTTATATTACTTGGCTTGCCCTAAATCTTTAATTGACAGTGTATCATAAATGTTTTCAACAAAAGATGTTTAAAATTCTGATTCTGATTTCTGAAGGATCATGTGACACTGAAGACTGTGTTAATTGTCTCTTTGCCATTACAGAAATACATGTATTTTTTTATAGAAATGTATGCAAATAGAAATTTGTTATACTATTTCAAAATGTTACTGTTTTACTGTATCGTTCATCAAATAACCATTTTATTTCATCATTTCAGGGTTGCTACTGCAGAGCATGAATCTCAAAAACACAGTATTCACTGAGGTTAATTAACATATGAGCAAAAACAAGGGGAACAATACATCAAAAAAAGAATAGAGGGAGGTGAATGAACTTCTACAAACCAACAGTAAGTGCTTCGCTTGGGACACTGATGTGAAGTCCAGTCTTATATTGGCTCAGATCC
The DNA here is from genome assembly GCF_003368295.1 of Carassius auratus. NCBI lineage: Eukaryota > Metazoa > Chordata > Actinopteri > Cypriniformes > Cyprinidae > Carassius > Carassius auratus. Next base: position 29,411,394 of record NC_039244.1, read on the forward strand.
ACATGTGGGGGTCTTGGTGGCTTTGAGGGTGAAGGACCTAGCGATGCCAGATCAGGAAGAGGTTTGCATGCTTTTTCAGGCTGCATGACTCCACCGAGTTCTATTACATTGATGGCAGCTAATGCACAAAAACAGGTTTTACAGTAACTCTACATTAGGACATTACAAGCCTCCATATGCATCCATGCAAAGGATTTGCAACTTACTCTTTGATGCTCCATTGATCTTCACTGGAGAGGTCTCTTGGTGATAACTTTCAGGACTTTCTGCATGCTGCGCTTGTGCTTTACTAAAGTAGAAGCCCCTCGGTCTGCTGCACACCAACAGGTTCCTGTAGCAGAGCTTCCTCTTGGCTTTCTCTAGGACATGCTGGTCAAAGAAATGAGTAACACTTCCAGAAGATGAATCGGCCAGTGAATCGTTTGGTGAAGGTGGAGCTGAATGATCCAGCGATCCAGGACTTGACACCATAGTCTTTTGGACCTCCACAGCTTCTGTACTTGCAGTCTTTAGGGTGGACCCTTCCATCAGGACATTGAAAGCACCACTGTTTTTTACAAGACCTAGACCATTTTTGCCAATTCCTCTGCCACACACTGAAACTCTGGCCGAGCTGAAAGGTGTAGGAATTGGTTTCATGGTGATTCCTTTTGAAAAGTCATGCTTCGGCTCTCTTGAAAGCTGCATTACGAGGGGCAAATGCCGCATTTTAAGTGACTGGCTGTTGGGCTCATCTGCAGATGTTGTGCTTGGGGGGTGTTTCCCTGAAGGTGTTTTTAGGTCTTCTCTCAAAATGACCCGCCGGGGCTGACTGGCGGTCTTGCGGTCCACCGCTGAAGAAAAGCTCATGGTTATCAGACCAGAGCGGTCTACAGCAGAGGTCAGCAGGAATTTGGGTTTCTCAGGAACCGCAGGTCTGTGCCTTGGCTGGGTCTCTTCCTGAAACTTTGCCCGTATGGATTTGAAATTGGTGCAGGCTTCCTGCAGTTAACATATAAAGAGAACAGACTGACAAATATACATTTAAGATCATACTAATACAATTCAAGGGACAGTGCAGTAATGTTGGAAGTATTTAAATAAAAAATAAAGTACATCAACAAAAAACAAAACACACTTATGAAAAACTTAACAAACAAATGTGTCCAAATAAGACATGCTTGGCATTTTTTTTAGTGGCTGTTTGTTGTTCATCCCAAACAATTTGTTTACCTGTTCCATGTTCAGTTAAATTATCCTTGGCAAAGCGCGAATTGAATAAATTTTACATAATATGTTCAAAAAACCTCGCACAACCCGTCCAGACAGCGGAACATTGTTCTTATTGATTGATTAAACCAGGTACGAATTTGCCAATCCTCCTCTGATGAATGCGTGGATAATGAATATTAATTACGTTGCGTGTGCGTCAACCGATAGTCTTGTCTGATTGGATAAAATATAAACGATAAAGCGCGGTCGCCAGCAGCGGACAAATCAAATAATCTACATTATCATATATTATATATATCAAGAGGATTCTTTCATTTGCCCGCTTTTGGAACCCACTCTTGTTTTTAATATCGTTATGCTTTATGTTGTCCAATCAGGACTACCTGGCGACGCAACGTAATTAATATTCATGAGCCAAGCCTGGAAAACGGTTGAAAACGGTCACAGAACCACTTAGAATATTATAACCAGAAAAAGATTTAAGGTTTTATTTATTATAAATTGTATTTGTAGTTAAACATCTTATTTAAATTTTGCATACCCTATAAGAAAATTAATACGGCCTTATAAGAATATAAAATAATTATATGCATTGATTTTAACCCTATTTGGAATTACTCATGAAATCGAGTAGTGCTTATGATTGAATTGAATGTTTGTATTGATTTCAAGGTAACTTTCTCTCAAGCCATTGTCCACCAAAAAGTAGGCTATAATCATTTTTGCATTTCTGTTCAAAATTATTCTGTTCTCACAGAGTGAAATAATTGCACTAATTTTTCTCAGATAATTAATTTTATTGAGCATGTGCTGAATAGGTGTCATTTCTCAACTCGAGACTGAACATAAATACAGTTTGTTTTCCATCATTAACCAGTGCAACAGGAAATGTGCCCTATGTTGGAGGAAAGAAAGATCCTTGGTTATTCAGTATATTGAATCCTCAAGCATATTTGGCAGAATCTAATATGTTAGATAAGATCTTAATACTTCCTTATCCTTTATATAAAAAAATAATAATGACATCAAGACATAAGTACATCTAACCAATGACAGAAATGTGACATTATTTGCTATTTCAGTTGATTTGCTGTTAGTCTTCTGGATTTCTCATCGATTTGTCTCTCTTTTTTTTTTAGTTGACAAAATAAGGCAAACTAAAATGCTTCATTACAGCGACTGATTCTTACTTAATAAGAAATAATAAAATTGCACTTTCTTTTTTAAGATATATTCATGTGAGAAAATTACTACAATACAAAAAAGTTATATTTTTGTATACAAATTAACAAAGATATCCAGAAAGTAACTGTCTTTGAACTGCTTTATCTACAACACGTCTTGACTGTGTAAAGGTTGTAGCCCTTGGACCTGTTCTGATAGATTCACAGAGGAGGCAAAAATAATGATTAAACATCAAACCTGAACAGATACAGTTTATAGTATTGCTCATGAACTGCACTGAGCTTGTAACACTGTGACGCAAATATAATAAGAAAAGCTCTACAACAGAGATTTAAAATTCAACAAATACATTTTGTCATTCAAAAACATTGACAGTATCATAATACATACAGTACATTATTTGAACATTATTTAAAAATTATCCTTGTTAAATAATCATATGTCATTGTGTAAAATATAAAAGAGTATGTCTGTCATCAAGCTTTTTAAAAAACAAAAAAAAACAAAAAACAAATAAGCCATGCAGATGGTCATTGAAAGTTTTTTTCTTTTCTTTAAGAAAAGGCTCATCACAATATAAACATTCAATACAGTTCCTTTCAGGAAAAGCAAAACAACATGATTTTAACCAATGTTTTTGGCTTCTCCAGACGAAGAACGCAACTACACAGCTTCACAGGTAATTGTGCATTAGAAATGCCAATAGAAATCATTCCCAAAGTTCATCAAATGACTATAACGGTTCACTGGTCCAGTTTCTCATATTGTGACATTTTAATATTTAAAAAAACAAACAAAAACAAAAAAACTAGTAATGACTAGTTTTCAAGTCCATTGCAAACTAAAGGTGCACTTCATTTATTAAAATAGATTTTCCTTTCTATCAGTTATTAATATTTGTCAAATGTCCAAAGGAGCTCACACAGCTTTAAGTCCCAGCTGTATCACTGTGATTTCTGGATTTCCTCAGTGCTCTTCTTTATGTTTAGGCATTCTTCCTAAGGATGAAATCATAAAAACAGTTTTAGTCAACAAAGAAATAGAGCTCTAAAATACTGCATTTTATAGACATGAGAAACAAAAGTGTGACATTAGCCTGTCCTCATTTACTGATAAAGAAATACATTCACCTGCTCTTTTGGCTTAACAGATAGAAAGAAGGAGACAAGGCTGAGCAGAGGCCAACCCCAAAGTTCTATCGTGGTTGTGTTTGGGTACTAAATCTGGCCCTTCACCTTAAAGAAAGATTGGTAATGGCCATCAACAGCCCTTGCAACGCTTGCAACCAGAACTTAACTGAGATGCAGCTTTAGGAGTATTCCAGGCTTCGCTGAGCATCTGTGAATAATCTTTAGCAAAAGAAACAGAGAATAAAGACTGGAGCTAGGAAACCCCAGCCGATAAGTTAAACTCTGCAAGATAGTGGCCCTCCAGGAGCAGAACTGGAAACCCCTAAAATACAATCCTGAAGAAAGAAGTGAGGAAGAGAGGAAACCAACCCAGAAGACATCTCTCTTTGGATATCCAGCTGTGAAGAGTCTGGAAGGTTTATTTGAGCATCTGGTGGTGTCTCATCATCAGTGCCAAGAGTTTGAGCACAAGCCTGCTGTAAAATAGAGAATGGGATTATTGGTGAAAAACTCAAACAGACTTCAGCAATAGACAAATCACAGCCATGCTGGTAAACAGTTATGATACACAACCATTACCAAAACTACTGGTACATTGACTAAGCTGTGTTTTGCAGTCAGGAGCGATGACTCTATTAAGGAGGCAGCTGTTGGGGACATGGTTTCCTGCTCCGAACCAGGAGCAGAATCTATGGAAGGAGAATAAACAAAAATTTGAATAATGCCTGTCACATGATAAACCTCAATTTATGTAGTGTGTTAAACTCACAAGAATCAGTTGGGTATGATGATATTGATGACTCTGAAGTCAATCTCAGCTGTGAAAGTTCAAGCTCACCACAGCAGTCCATTTCCTGTTTCCCATTGGACTGTGCAGCGTCATGTTTGCTTGTGCTAATGTGAACAGCTATTGTTTCCTCCGGGGGGTCCTTGTTTAAGGCGTGCTTAGATCCACTTTGCTGTACAGCAGTATCTACAAAGTGCTGAGGACTTATAATGTTTGATGAAGTCTCGGGAGGTTCACAGGAGTGGGGGCGCATGGCAGCTATGGGGACCATACCCTGAAGCACGGCGGCTGGAATTGGATGCGCCCCCATGCCAACTGTCTGGGCTGGTACGAACGCCCACTGCTGCTGGCCCGTGGCTGGAGAGTGGAAGAGGTTAGCCTGACCCCAGATCACAGGCTGACCTCCAGGAAGCATCTGAGCCACCTGCAATGGTCCCTGAACCCCAAAAGCCATTGGAGCAGCCTGGGTAGCAAACGATTGTTGGGTCCAGTGAGCAGCCTGGATAGCACCCATGGTCATATAACCTGAGAAACAAGAATAGCCTTTGAGAGTGAGTTTTATTAATAACATTCATTTTAAAAAAAATACATTAAAAATGTAACTTTTATAAAATATAAACTCTCAGGCAGTTGCTAGATCTGCTTACTTTTTGTCTCTTTTAGAAGAAAACAAACAACCCCAGGTACTTATTCAATAAAGTGTTTAAATTAACAAAACAATAAAGCATCAGCAGGCCGAGACATTTCCCAGCAGCAATGATTTTATGAACTTCTTTACTTCCAAGATGGATACTATTAGAGATATAATTATTTACATTTATTAATTTAGCTGACACTTTTATCCAAAGCAACTTACAATTGCTATATATGTCAGCGATCGCATGCCTCTGGAGCAACTAGAGGTTAAGTGTCTTGCTCAGGGACACATTGGTGTCTCACAGTGATTCAAACTCAGGTCTCTCACACCAAAGGCATGTGTCCTATTCCATCATTTAGGATATGTAAAACCTTCAAACAAATCAGTTACAAATGATTTTATCATTCGATCGTGGTTGTACCTCTCTATTAGTGCTACTGGATCTTTGCACTGCATTCGACACTATGGACCACAACATTCTTTTGAATAGACTAGAAGATTATGTTTGCATTTGCATGGTTTAAATCATACTTATCTGACTGTAATCAACTCGTGGCAGTATTATATTGTTCACATGTGAAGTAAAGAGTACCACAAGGCTCAGTACTAAGATTGTTGCTTTTCACGCTTTACATGTTACCCTTGAGATATATCATCAGGAAACCGTTATACTGATGATACAGTACTCAGCTCTATATTTCTTTGTGGCCCAACGAAACATACCAAACCACAAAACTAACAGAATGCATAGCTGATATAAAAAACTGGATGTCTAGTAATTTCCTTAAAAAAAAAAAAAAAAAAAAAAGGTGTTAATCATCGGACCAAAAATCTCTGCATGTAATAACCTAGAACACTGTCTAACACTTGATGGCTGCTCTGTCACTTCTTCATCATCAGTTAAGAACCTAGGTGTGCTATTTGATCGCAATATTTCCTTAGAAAGCCACGTTTCTAGCAGTTGTAAAACTGCATTTTTCCATCTTAAAAATATATTTAAATTACGACCTATGCTCTCAATGTCAAATGCAGAAGTGTTCATCCATGCATTTATGACCTCAATGCTTTATTGGGTGGTTGTTCTGCACGCTTAGTAAACAAACTACAGCTAGTCCAAAATGCAGCAGCAAGAGTTCTTACTAGAACCAGGAAGTATGACCATATTAGCTCGGTCCTGTCACCGCTGCACCTAGAAAGGACCTCTACGGCCCTGAATGTCAGCGAAGACCAGGAAAACTAGACAAACCCTAGAGACAGATCCCCTGTGAAGACCTCACTCGCCATCGGCACAAGACCACGAGTCCTCTGCTCAATCTGACTTGCGTTGCAACCTGAAATTAAACCACAGTATGCTGGTTTCGTCTGCCAGAGGAGAAATGGCTCCCCAACTGAGCCTGGTTTCCCCCAAGGTTTTTTCTCCATTTCTGTTACCGATAGAGGTTTTATTTCCTTACATGGGGATGCAATTTCTGGCAACATTGTTGGCTTGACTGCACAGACAGTATTGATAGAGAAATGAATGGAGCTGGACAATGACATCACTGAATCAACAATGAACTGACTGTTTTATATTGTCCTTTAGCATTATCAGCACACTTCTTTCCTATTTAACACTTGCTGATTTGACACAATCTGTATAGTATAAAGCTCCGTATAAATAAAGGTGACTTGACTTGTTACCTGAGGGCACAGCCGGTGGGCTAAAATGGGTGAAGAGTTCTGGGCGGTGCTGACGTCGCCTTCTTCCAGGATCCAGTGCAGTAGCAGGCGACGCTGGCATCTGTCATGACATTGATATCATTTTGGATATATGAGTCTACGAATAATTTACATTAATTTTCATAATTATATTTATAGATGCACCATTTGAACAGACATAAATTGGAACCGGAAGGCTTGTGCTTTAAACATGCATTTTTTTTTTTTTATGTGCATCTCTGTCTTATGTACAGACTAGTCTGTTTTTGCTTTAATTCTCGAAATAACACCATCTAATGTAAATCTAAATAACAATCAAAATCTATGTAGCATCTTTGTTTGGCTAAAGATATTGTTAGTTTCAGCACGTAAGAGCAAAACAACCAGATATCGGCAGCCAATATCGGAATCGGTTTGCATTAAAAGTGAGACAAACCACATGGGTGATTGTTCATCTTGAGGTTTACTTACAGAGAGGATGTCTGGGGGGGTTGCCATGTCACCGAAAATATCAAATTGGTTTATATTCTGCAAGACATCCAGAAAGATAAAGAATAATGTAATGCTGCAGTGGAAGGCATTCCTCAACAAAGAGTATTTGAACAAGATTACAGATTACTTTTTTTTTCAGTGAACATGAGCAAAGCTCAGTGGAATAGTTAGTGAGGACATAATGATATATCAATGACACTAACCAGTGAAGGGAATCAGGCAACAAACATTAATAAAACAAAACAACAAGGTGGATCATAACTAAAATATATGACCTTTTAACCAGAAACCAATGTGTATGCATAACAAAAAACAAAGCCAACACAACAGTCATGTTCTATAGAAAAAACTAGTAAATGACACCAGAAGACTCAGGTGTTCATAGACTCAATGTTTGACATGTGTGTGAGCAAACATTGCAGCAGAGAGACTGATATTTATGTGAGTAATGCTCCAAGCACTCGATTGGCTCCGACTGAATGAACAGACAAGCAATAACACTCTGTGAAATGGACTGATAACAATCATTTAACATGGATTCATTCTGATGAAAACAATGCTGTGTTTTGACTTCTATAGATCTGTCGGAGGGTTTGCAATGCATGCCGATCTTCAATGTCTTATTATTAATATTCTTTTATTTTTTTGTAAGGTTGTTATAAATAATAGGTAGACATAACTCTTTCTCAAAATCTCATAACATATCATAACAGTGTTTGATTAACCCAATCCTAATTTCCATTGGTAAAAAAAAAAAAAAAATACTGATGCATTGCAATTGTCACATTAACATTTTCTAAACTCATGCAGAACACCCACACTAGAGGTGACCCCTCAAAACAAACCCCTGTGTGATTTTCCCAACATCTGTTTCCCTTATATAACATCACTGCATGCCTTAAATAATATTGAAAGATTTGTAACATGAACAACAACAAAGGAATATTTTCAGTACACTGATCGATTTGCTATAGGATTCAACAAACTTTAAATTTCTAAATCAAGAAGGGGAAGAACACAGAGAGATTTGTCTGAAGGAGAATAGAGACGTGAGAGAACCTACAGTCATAAGATGGTGTTTTGGAACGTCATAGATCCCGTCTTTCTGATGACTTGTGGGGACCTAAAAATTATAGCTTAAGTTAACAACATAAGACTCTTTCTTTATATGACTCCATATGGTCGGTATTTAAATTGAGGACAGTTTTTATAAACTCACAGATTACTGCACATTTTAAATGTTTAATATGGGGAGATTATGTTATAGGAAAACTAGACATGTGGGCGAAAAGGGGCGTGGCTCAAGGAAGTACCTGGTAAATGCTCTCCTCTGATTGGTGGAAACGGACGGGCTCGTGTCCAGCTTCAAACACAATGTACTACAAGGAGTTAGGAAAGAAAATGAGAAAAGCCCCTATGGAACCAATCAGACAGCTGCAACACTGAGAACATTCAATGCTGAATATTGTGTATCTTTATCCAGAACAGTGAGAATGTACTCGGTTCCTAACGTTACCCCGGTTCCCTGAAATGCAGGAACGGGTACTGCGTTGAAGACGCTTATGGGAAAAACTCCTTTTTTCTACTGAACTGAAGCCTTATTCAATCACGCAGTGAAACTGCAAGGCCATTGGTTCGTGCAGTGTTATTTAAACAAACCAATGGCTAGGCAGCGATGCTGCACGAACCTATGGCAGAGAAGCCCGCCAAAGTCCGACAAAAAAAGCGGGGCATCTGGCTATATATTGCCTGCTTCGCCACAGGAATTCAGGTTACTTCAACTGAAACGACGACTGAGTCATGCAGCCTTTTAGCATGGCAAGGAACACAGTACTCGTTCCCGTATTTCAGGGAACCGAGGTTACGTTAGTAACAGAGTACGTTCCCTTTCAATACTTCACTCGTACTGTGTCGAAGACGCTTATGGGAACCCAGTTCAATCACACCATGCTAAGAAAGGGGGATGACCAACGCTATCATACTTGATCTGTGATACCAAGATATGACAATAGCAACTAGGATCAGAATAAGCTCAATGAGGTTACGTCTGGCCTAGCCTGATCATCCCATGCTCGTATCGCCTCAGTACCAAAGGAACCGAGTGCATACGAGCACTTACATCACTTCAAAGAAAGCAGCATTACTTAGCATGCTGCTTTCTTTGAAGTGATGTAAGTGTAAATTAACACTGATATCGTCGCATACATGCAGTTACCATAGATGGTATTTAACTCTAACCTGAGCGATTTTCAGCACTATAATCACAGAGCTACAGAATATGTGGAAAAGAGGGTCATTTATGGATGAAGGATGAAGGAAACTGCATCTCTGGTCCCTGACCCGCCTGATTACTTGGGGAATTAGAGGAACCGGAGGAAAAGCGTAAATAAGACAGTTGGGCCAGTCCTGGGACAATGTGTCCTCGATCTTGGAAAAATATGTTGGGCAATGAGAGTTGTCTTTTGAGGTGAAGAGGTCTATTTCCGCTTTGCCAAAAACGTCCCATATCTTCTGAACTGTCTGCGGGTGGAGCCTCCACTCTTCTGAGGAGACTCTGCTTCTTGACAGCATATCCGCACCCTTGTTCAGTTTGCCCGGTAGATGCACTGCTCTCAGGGATCCCAAGTTGCTCTGGGTCCATTCCAGCAGTCGCGACATTAGTCTGAAGAGACGCGTCGATGACAGCTCATCTTGGTGATTTATGTAAGACACCACTGTCATGCTGTCTGATCTGACCAGCATGTGGTGGCTCTTTAGGTCTGACAGGAAGCTATGGCAGGCTCGTTGAACTGCAATCATCTCGAGGCAGTTGATGTGAAGCCTGCTCTCCTCTTTCGACCATCGGCAAAAAGCGGGTTTCCCTTCACACAGTATGCCCCAACCTTTGTTGGACGCATCTGTGGAGATCACTTTCCTTCTGCAAACCATGCCAAGCGGGGCATCCCGTTCCATCCATTGCACGTTCCTCCAAGGGGCCAGGGCTGAAATGCAGTCCTGACTCACCTCGATATTCAGGCATCCGTTACACCATGCATGAGGTGGAACACGCGGTTTCAGCCAATATTGGAGGGGGTGCATATGTAGCAGCCTGAGCTCCAGCACCTGCGATGCTGCTGCCATAAGGCCCAGCAACTTCTGGAATGTTTTTATGGGATGAGAAGCACCTATTTTGAAAGAGGCTGCAAGTCGCTGTAGAGCCGTGGTGCGCTCCTTCACCATTGTTGCCCTCATCGTAACTGAGTCTAAAAACGATATCCGTTGGCTGGGGGACAGCGAACTCTTGGCAAAATTCACCCTGAGCCCCAGGCATTCCAGATGGTTGAGGAGCAAAGTTCTGTAACTCGATACCTCCCCCTCTGACTGAGCTAGAACTAGCCAGTCGTCGAAGTAATTGAGAATGCGGATTCCCTTCTGCCTGAGAAGGGAGAGAGCCGCATCCATGCACTTTGTAAATGTGTGAGGCGCCAGAGACAGTCCAAAGGGGAGGATCTTGTATTGGTAAGCCACACCCTCGAAGGCAAATCTCAAGAACGGCCTGTGACGGCGGGCTATCTGGATGTGAAAGTAAGTATCTTTTAGATCCAGTGAAAAGAACCAATCCCCTGAGCGTATTTGTGAGAGGATTTGTTTCAGCATGATCATTCTGAAGCGCCGTTTCATGAGGGCATGGTTCAGATGTCAGCCCGCCATCCTTCTTGGGAACTAGAAAGTAACGGCTGTAAAACCCTAAGTCGCGGTGCACTGGTGAACAAATTCTATAGCTCCCTTCACCAGCAGATTTTCTACTTCGGCACGAGGAACGTGAGCTTTCTCGTTGTGCACCCAAGTGGTGACCACCCCGCGAAAGCGTGGTGGTCGTCGTGCGAACTGAAGGGAATAGCCTTGTTTTATTATTCCCATGACCCAATCTGATACCCCGGGGCAGTTTGGGGGTTGGTCCGGCTGCAGCGAGACTTAGCCCCCTCCTCTTTCTTGCATGTAGATCAGTATGATGGCGGCGGCGCAGGGTCCAGCACTACCTTGGGCCGGGGTCCCATGCGTTTAGGGAACTGAAACCATCTTGTGGCCGAGTGAGAACGGTGTCGAGGCTCGGATTTCACAGGCTGGGCAACGGCGGTAGCAGGGAGCGGTTGTTTGGGAGGCTGACGAGTCGGCACCTGTCTGGGGCGACTGGCAGCGGCAGATGAAGCCCGTTTTGGCAGCAAGTGTTGCATCGCCTGGGACGACTTCTGTGCCTCCGTGAAGCGTTCAGCAACATCCTGGCCACACTCATCAGTGGCGGTGAGATGTTTGGCCTGGAACACTTGTAGCACTGCCATGGAGTGGAGTGGTTTGGACAGATGGTTGGCCTTGGCTTTCCATCCAATAGCCATGGGCGGGCAGAGATGCACAGCCACAGACTCTTCCAGCGGCGGCAATCGCTTGTATCCTCTCTCTTCAGTGCTGTCAATCGAGGTGAGGGCAGATGAAGATGAAGTACGCAAGCGCGCCGAGTAGAGGGCGCGCCACGATTTTGTAAGTTCGTCATGGACCTCCAGGAAGAACAGGCCAGTTCTCTGACGAGGGGCTTGCTGGCGCCCCGACAGAATCCATTCATCCAGACGGCTACGGGATGGTTCCTCTGCAGTGGGGACCGGCAGTCACGTTCGAGTGCAAGGCGTGTCAGCGGCGAGCAGTTCAGCGGAGATCAGCGGAGATCAGCGAAGCGATGTGATGTCGTCACTGAAGGAGAAGAAATCTGAATTCCTGTGGCGAAGCGGTCAATATATAGCCAGATCCCCTGCCCATTTTGGCGGGCTTCGCTGCCATAGGTTCGTGCAGCACCGCTGCCTAGCCATTGGTTTGTTGTAATAACACTGCACGAACCAATGGCCGCGCAGTTTCACTGCGTAATTGAATAAGGCTTCAGTTCAGGAGAAAAAAGGAGTTTTTCCCATAAGCGTCTTCGACGCAGTACGAGTGAAGTATTGAAAGGGAACCCTAGATTGACCCTTTTTGTTTCCACAGGACAGAAAATCAGCAATGTTATCTCATTCATTTCTCAGTTGTTAGTTGATTAACTGGAAAGGATATTTTTACTCTTAGGTCTGGTGCTTCTCACAAAAAAAGACTTATCTCAAAGTTATCTCAAAAAAGTATCCAATTTCAGAAAAGATGCTAATATGCCAAAGTCTACAATCAAAAGTCTCAAAATAAATCAATATTTACTAAAAATCAAACGATCAGAGATATAATTTTCAATATATTTTATTTCTTCAGACTTGGGGAGAAATCTATCTGCAAATATAATGCCATTCAATAGTTTGAGGTCAGTAAGATTTTTAATGTTTTTCATATTTTTTTAACGTTTTCTACTTTAATACTTCTAAATAACAAACAGTTAAAAAGAACAGGATTTATTCAGGATTATATCTTTTTTTGACTATACACTGGTGTTTGTTTAAAAGTTTGGGGTCTACTTTTTTTTATGAAATTAATACTTTTATTCAGCAAGGATATGTTAGATTTATTTTTTTAAAGTAATAGTGAAGATCTTCTAATTTACATTTTTATTAAATGCTGCTCTTATTAACCTTTTATTCAGCAAAGAACCCTAAGAAAAGTATCACAGCTCCCAAAAACTTAAGCAGCACAACGGTTTCCAATATTGATAATAAATCATCATATCGGAATGATTTCTGAAGATCATGTGACACTGAAGACTGGAGGAATGATGCTGAAAATACAGCGGTGCATCACAGAAATAAATTACACTTTACAATATAGAACAGTAATTTTAAATGTATTAGTATTTCACAATATTATGTTCATTTTATAACATAAATTCAGCCTTGATAAGCACTAGACCCTTTCTGAAAAATCTTACTGCTCCCAAACTTTTGATTGCTAGTGTACATATGAGAAGTTGATACACAGCTGAGAACTCCTTTAATGCTGGCCACACACAATTAAAGCCCTGATCACTGACAGCTAATGGAGACAAAAGCCTGAAACTGAAGGAAAATCATGGCCCTTTCACACGAGTAGCTAAGTGTGAATTTTAACATATGTGACCTCTGAGAAGCACCAATGCATCGCTCATGCCCAAGAGACATTAGCGTGTTAAATATCTGTGATCCAAGTCCTGCACTGTTACATGAGTTTGGGCTGGAATTGAGATTGCAATGACAGACTGTTGTCTAAGAGTGAATCCTTCAAAGGTTTTTTGAGGATTCTGGTTGGAGATGAATCTGGATGTTAAACTGATGGTTAAAGTTGTCTGTATTCAGTGTGAGCGAGAGAGCACTGGGTTCAGCATTTAAGAGTACATCCATTACACAAAACATGACTGCAGATCAACACACTGGCAGTGACTGAATGCTGAACAGAAGTCCTGTGAGCATCGACTGCTAAAATATCAACACTTAAATGGAGGAGTTAAATCCTAATAAAATCAAGTAGAGAGTGTTGGTTCTTGGTAAAATCAGCTCAAGTAAATGAGACTGACAGACTCTCACCTGATACACCGGATCATCAGTTTCATCCTCCAGAATCGTCTGTGTCAGCCATTAAGGGAATATATTTAAAGAGAACACCAAAAGAATCATGAATCCGAGACTCGTGAACCACTCGTACGTTTGAAAACAGAAAACCTCTTCTTACTACAACTATGAAACCAAATAAGTTTACTTTCCAAAGACGTCAGGATAGTTAAGTTTTACAGCATTCATTATCAGTGATTTCTACTTCATGAGAGATATTTATATGCTCTGTCATGATACATGTGGACAGTAGAAATGCACGCAGAATTTTACCCTAAAAAGTCACTGGCCAGTTATTTCCTAAAGAAACTCTTGCTGGATGTTACCTGATAGACGGCTTGTTCACAGTGCTTGTCCTTCTGAGCCTTTTCCTGTGACTCCTCCCTCTTTTTGATGTCATAGACGAGGGTGAAAAGGTCACGCAGGTCCAGTATAACTGGCTCTGCCTACGAGAAGATAATTGAGGTTGAAGAAAAATAGCGCCAGCTTTAACTGGCATGAGAACAGTGTGAATTTAGGAATATTAAACACTAACCGAATGGCTGGTCTTGATTGCCACAAATTTGTGGTTGCCTTTTTTTCCGCACACGTAGCCGAAGGCGCGATGGTCCCTTGTGTCTTTGGCAATGTAGGAGATCTCATGTACAGAGTGGTGGCTCTGTAAGACCTGAGGATCACATCATGTGTGTTCAAATCAATCACAAAAAATATAAAAATAAATCATTTTATAAAAGTGTGCTTATACTTGAATTTTGGACAGTGTCTGTTTACACTAAGTGCATATAGCCATTCTTGTTATAAAAAAATATATAATAATTAAAAAAAAGTTTATTGCAACTTTTCATCTTTTCATGGACTTTTTAACATACCAAGTGTTCAAGTAAAATTTTATAATATATATAATATTCAAATAATATGATATTTCAGGTGAAACCTTTTTGCATTTTTACATTTTACAACCAGAGCAGTGTTATGCGACACAACCACGAGGATCACAGTTAAACATGTTTAGGCTTTACACTAATAAAGGAGGATCCTCTTACCCCTGATCTCTCATCATAAATCTTGATTCCTCCAAAAGACACGGTCAAGAAGATTCTCTGTTTGTGCTTCCCCTTGGAGCGGGCTGAAGCAGCAATGCCCTGCAGCAGGAAACACATGAGGATGAGAGGAAGTAAAAGCAAGTGAACAAAAGCAAGGTACAATCTCGCTTTATTAGCAATGTGCCGGCATAGTTTGCATAGAGGATGTTTGCTCAACTGTTCTGATATGCATCATTCGTAACACTTCTGAACGTGAAAGATGTGTCTAGTTTGTTAAATTTACAAATCCATGGCATTGTAGTAAGTTTACTGGAAACCATGCCTCTTAAAAAACAAACTACAAATCTGAATCTACATTTACATGCACTAATCATGAACCATGCATATTTTGTCCCGTATGTTGTAATTCAAGATCCTGTTTCAAATTCCACATCAAAAGTTATTTTCTATAACTAATGGACTTTTACTTAACTGCTTCCTTATGTACTTCAAATGCAACAGAGGAAAAATATGTTCAATTTATACCTTTAAGAGCAATATAATGAATATTTCATCCTCTTCATGCATGAGGTGTCTTTCCTTAGTTTGCATTTATATTTATTCATTCACCATGTGTGGGTCACAAAACCAGTCTTAAAGGGATAGTACACCAAAAAATGAAAAAAAACTGTGGTTCAAATGGTTGGTATTTATTTTCCTACAATGGAAGTCAATGGGAACCACCAACTGTTTGGTTACCAGCCATCTTCAAAATATCTTCTTTTATGTTCAACATAAGAAAGCAACTCATACAGGTTTGGAATGACATGAGGGTGAGGAAATGATGATGGTTTTCATTTTGGGGTGAACTATCCTTTTAGATCCCTGTGGTATATTTGTAGCAATAGCTAAAAAAACTCAGTATGAGTCAAAATTATAAATTTTCCTTGTATGCCAAAAATCATTGGAATATTAATTAAAGATCATGTTCCATGAAGATATTTAGGAAGTTTCCTACCATAAATATATTAAAATTTAATTTTTGATTAGTAATATGCATTGCTAAGAACTTCATTTGGACAACTTTAAAGATGATTTTTTTGCACCCGCAGATTCCAGATTTTCAAATATTGTTAGATCCTAATAAACCACACATCAATGGAAAGATTATTTATTCAGCTTTCAGATGATGTATAAATCTCAGAAGAGAAACTGAACCTTATGACTGGTTTTTTTTTTTTTATCCAAAGTGACTTACGAATGCAGAACACTAGCACATAGCTCGCTGCTGTTCGAGGACTCGTTACCTTCAGCTTCATCATGGAGTCCTGACACAGTTTGTCTCCGCGTGTGGCCTTCACATCATCAATCCCGATCAGCTTGGCCTTGTAGCGGACGCCGTCGCCTCTGAAGCGCTGAATCAGGGCCTGCTCGCTGCGATCCCCACCTGCACAAACACCACAGACACGCAAACATCACCTCGTCATTAACCCTTACACAAGGTCACTGTATGGTAAGAGTTACAAAACACAGCACAGCAATTCCACAGTTCATGAATATAAATTAAATATAAAATGATCAGAGCAATAAGAGAAAACCTTTTTCTATATCTTCGTCCTCTAAACTGTCATTAGTGGTACTTGCTATGGTTTCAGTGCTTTACATAAATGGAGCATCGTATCATAATTTCTAATGAGCCAAAAAGAATACACGTCACCCCTCTGTTTATCAATGTGCACTGGCTTCCAATAGCTGCTCGCATAAAATTCAAGGCATTGATGTTTGCCTGCAAAACTACCACTGGCTTTTTATTTTTTTTTATTAATTATATTATTTAAAAGCCCTTGTTAGGTGTACTGTGTTAAGCTAACTGAGACTTGTTATAGCAAGTATATAGCATTGCTCTTTTGTTGTTCTTGATTGCTTCCACTGTCTTCATTTGTAAGTCGCTTTGGATAAAAGCATCTGCTGAATGAATAAATGCAAATGTAAGTATATATTTCTATTTTATTCTCTAAATTTGTGCAGCACTGCAACTAAAACCCATCAATTGAACGTGAGTTAGAACAGACACTTCAATGTAGTGAAGAAATGCACAGGTCATATATGAAAATGTAACCTATTTTAAATGCATTAAGATCATTATCTGTTTAAAAAAAAAAAGCAGGAGATTTATTATTAAGCTTTAACTGTGATCTGGTTTGAAACATGAAACTGCTCTGCTGAAAGCCGTTCTTCGCTCAAGAACGCTCGTAGACATATCAATGTTTTTTTGTCAACTAACAATAGAAAAACGTATAAAGCATTTCTTAATCTTAGTTAATGTTCATTTCAACATTTAATAATGCTTTATTAAAACCAAAAGTTGTATCTGCTAAAACTATTTAATAGACCTGAGCTGAAATTAACAATGGACAGCTAATAGTTTATTAATAGATAATGCTAACAAAGATTCATAAAAAAATGTCTTGCTTATTGTTACTTAATATTAACTAATGTATTAACTAAATGTTAACCAATAAGACTTATTGTCAAATGGGTTTTCAGTATATAGCGTTGTGTGTCTGAGGTTTTTGACAAATTAGGCATTTTATCACAAATGCAGTCAGTGACCTTGCATGCAAATAAATGTAATTTTTTTCAATCAATCAATCAATGGAAGATTGTGGATATTGTGATCTGCTCAGGATGAAGAGGTCACTAACTGACCATGGTCTACATCTGGACTGCTTGCATAAATACATATTAATTAGTTCCATAAATAAATATTAATTCATGATAACGCATTCAATCCACTTGGGTCCAGATTTAGACCAAAATCCATTAACTGGTGCTTTAGTAAGTATGTGGAGCTTTATTTAGATTTATAATAACTTATTTATTTATATAGATTTTTAAAAGTCACATATATATGTAAATATATGAAGTGTTTTACAGAAAATACATAAATGTCTGTAAAAAATAAAAGAACCAAAAAGAATAATTGTATGGATTTTCTTAGCACTGAAAAGAGCAGTGTGGATATTCTGCCTAATATCTTGTTTGTGATCGTGATTTATAGGGAACTAAATTAATAACTATATTTGTGTATTGCATATTAGATATCTTTTTAAAACATACGATGGTGTGAAAACCATCTGCTTTTTTATAATGTGCTTCATATTTTATGGTAATAAAATAAAAAATGACTTTTTCCCCAAGTAGATTTTATTATTTATTTATTTTTTAGGTGGATTGCAGTCAACAAGTTTTCAGTTCTGCAATCACATGTTTCATCAAGTGTTAATATGATGAAAGTTTCTCAGTGTGCTTAACGGTGAGTGCGTATTGCCAGTATTTCTAAAATGGTAATTAAAAAAGAAGATAATTCCTGATATGATATATCATCAAGGACAAGCGATCTTATGATGATTATTGAAATATGGTCAGAAAAACTAGAATAAACTTAATAAACGATTGCCTTGATTGTGAAAGCACATAATGAATATAATGAAAGTTAATGGAGTAAACTCTGATTGTTGCAATTAAACAAACTCTTAATGCATGCAATATTACACATATGTTGCTTAGTTATATAAAAGCACATAGTCAAGTCTCCTCCTTCTGTATTTCTGTAGTGAGATTCAGACTGCTTGGATGTTTCTCAGCACCTTCAGCTAAAACTAAACTGTTGTGAACTGACCTGGTCTTCTGGACTCCTTCCGGACACTGACTCTGACGTGGGCTTGAAGTTCTGCCTCTGCTGACATCCTCCCGTGTCTCTGTTCCTCTCAGGAGCATGTGGATGATGGTTATCCTGCAGGATCTCTAGTCTTTAAAGCGTCCCAGTCATCTGAGACGTGCGTCCAGTATTCAAACCCAGTTAGTGAGATCCTGTGTATTTGTTCTGTGTATTCCTGTCCCTCTGGTAGTTTTGCAGCTGATGCAGTAGCATTATTATTTATCAGTGCTCGGCTGAGACACTGAGGAGAGAGACAGAAATAAACGAGAGGTGCTGATCACAGACTGTACATTACACATGCAGTCAAATCAACTAATGAACAGCTGAAGATGTTCTGAAATGAAGAATATTATTTTCTACTCTTCAGTGACTTCTGTGCTTCTGCTGGTGAAGTCATGCATCATTAATAAGCAACCTTTCATTAGAAAGAAGTGATGAAGGATATGAAAGACACTGGTTGTGATAAGACTCCTGATCAAAAAATCAAAAATGAAAGGAAAGGGCCTGCATTGTGACTCTGGAACAATATGCTTGTATTATGACCATGCCTGTGTCTGACAAAAGCCTGATTTAATGTGATGAATGAACTTCTGTTTAACTAGGTCACCACACGCTCAATCTGCATCTCATCTGAGGCGGAGCGGAGAAGCAATGCATCGCTCATGTTCAGGCATACCAACAACTATATTAACAGATATTAAAAACTGGCCGTGTGTTTTTCATGTTTTTTTAAGCTACTAATAAGAATATTACAATTGATTGTAATTCTTGAAATTGAATTGTCCAGATGTAACGTAGTGGGTGAGATACCTTTAACAAGAATACACCCATTAACATTAAAAACATATATCTGTATCACAAGTTGATCCTTTAAGTTTCAACTTAGTTTTGACTAGTAAACATGCAATTTCAGTTCGTAAGAATTGCAAAGCACTTGGTTTCCCCTTTTTGACAGGTCATAATTACATTTAATTAGTAATATCTGAATTACGCTAGTATATATTGAGTTGCAGATATCAACATATTCTTTGTCAGGATTCTGGACTATTCTGTGTGTTTAGCCCTCGTTTCTGTTCCTGTTTTTCCTTATTTGGTCATGTTCCTGTCCTAGTTTAGTTAATTATGCACATGTACCCCTGAGTCTCCTGTGTTCCTGTCTGTCTGTATTAACCCTTTCAGTGTTAGATTAAAAGACTTTTGTGAGTTTACGCCTTTTCTTACCTTTTGGCATTCTTACTATTGTAGTTATCAATTACAAATATTATCTAAATAATGGATTCTAGTCAGAAATTTATATTAATGATATGCAACATAACTGATAATGTAACTCTTTAACTTTATAGGCTATTACTATTCGCAAAATAATAAATATATGGCTGCAATTATGTTTAAGAAGGAGACATTAACAGTACTGAAACTAAACATGTGAAGAGCCAAAACTTTTCAGTTTGTGTTTATTGCATTATTTTAGTGTTGTGTGTCATCCTGATGGTGTCTGTCTTCGTGTATGACACTATTTAATGTCATGTTTTCTGGACAGGCCACTTCTGATAAACTCATGAAAACTCTTGTAGTCTCGTGTGCTTGGCATCATGAAGTATCCCTCTTTTAGCCAATATTATACGCATATACGCAATTTAGTCAACACGTCGTTTCAGCCCTAAAAGAAACCCTAGCAGAACAATTCCCTTACGATAAAGAAGTATATTCAAGTGTGCTATTAGTATACTTCTTTTAAACAAAAAACTGGAAAGTATGCTTTTAGTTTATGCTCTTTATGTACTCCTCAGATGTGACATTTAAGCAGTGTTGGGAACGTTACTTAAAAAAAGTAATTAGTTATAGTTACTCACTACTTGTTCCAAAAAGTAACTGAGTTAGTAACTGAATTACTCTATAATAAAAGTAACTCGTTACCAGGGAAAGTAACTATATGCGTTACTGTAAAAATAAATAGAGAAACGATGTTGCTACATGTTGCTACATGTCAGAGAATTTGTACTTTTCTTTTTTTCAGTTTTCTCAAGTCAGTTGAAATGAGTAGAACAGACAGGTGTTCGTACATAACTTTCAATATTTATTGCACGTCAACAGACAGCAAGAGATTTATCCTGCACTTCAAGTATTATCTTTGTAAGAAAAGTGTTTTTGGCCACTAGCTTTGTAGATGCGTGTCACACATTACATGTACACATTACATGCACATTCTTGCCTTTGACCACAATGAATTTGAATTAGTGCTTATATCTCCACCTTGAAAATGCCAACTTTTCATCGGATTGCTCCCGACTCGCCATCTCTGCTGCGAATCTCTGTGTAGCTGTTGAGTGTGTGTGTGTTTGTGTGTAAAAACACTGGCTCTGATTGGCTACCATGAAACACATGACTCTGCCTTAGCCAATCACAATCGCTTATCTCGTCATTAACCCACCTGCTCACTCACTGTGTGAGCCAGGCGTGCGTTCGGATTGCATAGTTTCTTAAATCAATGCATAGTAACGCACCGCATTTAACGTTCAGTAACGTTAACAGCGTTGTAACAATGGGAAAAGTAATTAGTTAGATTACCGCGTTACTGAAAAAATAACGTCGTTACCTAACGCCGTTCTTTTAAACGCCGTTATTCCAAACACTGCATTTAAGTATACCTGACTTATTCTTACAAAAAGTCTAAATATATTTGAGTTATACTCCTAGAATCTGTGTTTTCATTATTATACGGTAGAGGGCGCTAGTACACATCTTCTGCACAAAATTTCTAAAAAAAACAAGTGAAGAAGAAAAAAAGAAACACCAGATACTAACACATATAATCTAACATGATCATCTGACATGAAACAGCAACAAAACTGTAACGTTATGGAATGAAATGTCGACTGATGAAGAAGTAATAATTACAGGCAGGCTTTGGGGTGTTGATCGACTATATTTTGATTATCATTCTGAATCCAATTCATAGTCTTTTTTCAGCATTTTGTTCAAAATTGTATTTCTTTATTTTCTATGAAACACATTAAAGTGTTTAAAAAAAGAATAAATGAAGCTAGAATAAAATGTTTTTGTTTACAAGCAGATACCCTGTTCTTTCTTTGGAAGTTTTGTATGTTCAGATATTCATACAACAAAATATATACACATTAAAACCTAAATAGGGACATAGTTCTATACTTAAAGTATGATGTAACGTTCACTTAAAGAAAACTTATGAGTATATTAGCAGTAAAAAAAATACTAAACTAGTAGTTTACTGAGGCTATACTTCAAAGTGTAAAGTATTTAATTAACTATCAGTATACCTATAAGTTCACTATTAGTATAATTGCAGTATAAACTACAAACAGAGGTAAACTAGTTGTGTAATAAAGTTTGCTACTGTTATACTTAAAGTATACTTTTATAAACTAGAAAGTGGGCCAATTTAGTCTCAAGGAGTATTGAAACAAACACTTACAACACTGATATTTGTGTACTTGCTATATAAAGTATACTTAAAAATATAGGCTACTTGAACTTTACTTAAGTATACTTTTAGAAAATAAACTGGAAGTATACTACTTTTTGGTAAGGGTTCCTTTGTAAAAACAATTTTTCATTGTTAGTTCATCCATCAAGTTCATTAGTTCATTGTCATTCAACAAGGTATTTTATGTTTCAGCCTCAAACGAAGTTGAGTTTAGAATATAAGCTGAGTAGTTTACGATTGTAGCTCTGTCTAACTTTGTTTCTTTTGGAATCCCGAACTTACTTACTATCACTATCTGTGGTTTAAACTTCTAAAATATAACTGAATTCTCACCATATTTCTGATATTATCTATCAAACTAATGTGACACCATTCACTTTTTAATCTAAACTGCTAGCACAGAGCATTAGATTTCCGTAAGGATGTTAGCTTGTCATTCACACCTAACTTTCTCTTGCTCTATTTCTTTCCTCTTTCTCGCTCTGTTTTTCATGAGTTCATCAAACAACTGTGGTTAGTTGGAATCATTCAACAATCCCGGAGAGTTAATGGCTTCACGAAAGAGAGCGGGAGGTGGCTGCTTGATAAAGACCCATCTCTTTAACCTGGCATAAACATATTACACAGTCACATTTCAATAATTGAATCTTATAGTTAGGCTGCATTAATTAGGTCCCCCGGAACTGGGAACACTTCCCATAACACCCATTGTATTTGTTACATCATAAGAAGAATGGCATTTACGCTAACATTATTCCAAGGTCACAGTAGCCAAACAGATCCAGTGTGTATCCCCTTACAGTTCCCCTTTGAAGACCTTGACGACCATCGGCACAAGTCCACAAGAAGAAATGGCCACAGGAGAAATGGCCCCCTGAGACTGGTTTCTCCCAAGGTTTTTTCTCCATTTCTGCTGCCGATGGAGTATTACTTGCTTAGTTTTGGACACAATTTCTGGCAGTATTGTTGATTTGATTGCACAGACACTATTGGAAGAGAACTCATCTGAGCTGGACGATGACATCACATAATCAACAATAAACTGACTTTAACTGATAAACGGACTGTTAACTACTATCATCAGCACACGTTTTTTTCCTGTTTAAGACTGTAAAGCTGATTTGACACAATCTGTATTGTATAAAGCGCGATAAATAAAGGTGAATTGACTTGACTATACTATTTTGTCTATTATTTAAGCATCAGTTGTACCAATGCACATCGAAAACATGTTCAAATGAAGCTCATCTGTTTTCATGTGAGTCTGATAAGATCCCAATCCCCATCACCAAAAGCCAAGAGTCTGTCTTGCATACAAGCCAAAATTCAAAAATCATCCATCCACGACTAAAATATAAAGAAACCAAACTTTATATTTGAAACTATTTTTTTTCAATGAGTTGGCAGTAAGTCTTCACAAAACGGTTTAATTATTTATAAGTGACTAATTTAAAAGATCACACATCATCTGATGTTTCCAGGTCACTTTGTACATATCAAACAGCAAACACAAAACCAAAGATTGGTGTATAGTTCCCATTGGCTATATTTGCAGCTAATTCATAGATGAAGAAAACATATATAGACTAGTCTTGAGGATTCTGTCAAATTAATAACTCGCTTTAGATGGAATAGTAAGTATGACTGCACTTCGCTCAAATAAAGAGTTTATATATTAGAAGATTATGCATTTGAAGTTGATTCATTTTTATTTTCACTATCGCTTCACACCTGTAACGTTTACTCACCTCGCGCCAAACCTCACGCTTACTTCCAACGCATCGCTTTTATCCCAAACATTGTCGTGTCCAGCAGCTGTCATGGTCAAAGCATGAGTGCAATCCAGTTTCAGCATTCAGCGCATCTGCATGTTATAAATGCAGACTGAACAAGTGCCAGCATGTGCCAAAGTCCCCCCAAAAACACTCGATCGCAATGGAGCACGAAATAAATCAAATGTTTCTTCTCCCCCAGAATCATATGAAGAGAAATGAGGCGATGGGGCGGGAGGAGAGAGACCCCCGTGACAGAATCATACAAATGCACAGAGGATAATGCGCAGATGAGTGAAGGGGGATGGGAGGGGATTAAAAGCACCCTCACATGCATAAAACACATGCCCAATCAGTTCATTTATATGCTTTCTGTGTTGTATGTAATTGTGTAATATAGTTGCACAGTGTATAAACTGCTAGGATAATGTTTAATTTGTTGTCCATCCTAAAATTGGTAGGAGATGCAGAGAGTGGTCAGTGAAGCATCCTTCTACCTCTGGCTGGCTGTAGTTAATAGCATTTTAAGACCCACATTAAAGAGCAGATCAGATGCCTAATCTTATATGCATACAGTACATGTATGCATATCTTGTTCTCACATATGTTTATCTCAGTGTAATCAATTTAATCTGTATTTTATGTTTCAATAAAAAGACTAGGGCTTCATTGAGTTCACAATGATTGGTCACTTCTATTGAAATATTTGCAATGGCTGTCACAATGTGTGTTTTTATTATTTTTTTAAAGCAGGCACACATGATTGACATGTGGCTTCTAACATATAAACACTAATCCAAACATTAACAGATGGTTGCAATCCCAGTTGTCAGTTTTCTTTAACAATGATGTCATTGTATTTTTTTTTGTTTTTCTTTTCATTTTGATATCTGAAAAATATATTTCAGATATACTCTCAATGGATGCATGAACCAACAAACATAATTTTATTTGTGCATTGTTCCAAATTTTATTCTTTTGTTCATCTTACATACAACAAGGTCAGATACAGACAATCAATGTCAACAAACAAATCATGCAATGAATGATTTGATTGTGAATGAAGACAATTCAGCCTATTGTGGACTGTTTAGGGCAAAAATCACATCTCTTATGAGAAATAAATGAGCAATTTCCTCTCTTCAGCAGTTGTGTCACCCATGTGAATAATCAGAGTCTATTCCAATTCATCTGCACTGTGAGATTGTCATTGATGGAAAGCAACTGACCCTTGACTCTGGCTCCTTGCCAGTTTTGGTGCTCTTTTGTTCTGATCCACAGTGGCTGTGTTTTACTAAAACCTGGATCACCTTCAGTTTTTTTGTGTGATACAGACTCATTCCACACCATTCAGGAGAGAAGTAAACATGTTAACTGATCCAACAAACAGAACAAGCAAATACATTTTTCCTGTTATACTGTTATACTGCATATACCTGGAATTCTGCATCATAACAAATAGAAGGCAAATCATTGATGTACAAACTAAATAAGAGTGGTCCAAGTACGGATCCCTGTGGAACACACAAACTTAATATTAAACACTGATGAATTGTGACTATAAACTTTCACATATTGTGTTCTTCTTCTTAAATATGACTCCATTGGTTAAAAAAATTAAGTATCCATTTAATAAGTACTGAATGGCTTGATGCAGGAGGTACCTTTGGACCCAAACCCTTCTTATGTCTCCCTCATCGATAGCACACCTGTTCAGGTAAAGGGAACAAAACGGAAAATCATTTTTTTGAGGGTTGGCTGTAGTCTTTGCGGTGTGTTCAAGTGCAGTTGTTTGACCCAGACGCAGGTGACTTGAGGCAGCTGAAGTCAGCTTTCGTCACCACTAATTCTTTGATGTTGGCTTGGTTTGTCATGGTTGTTTTAGTTCAGTTTGTCACACTAAATGCTCACATTGTTCTGTCAACTCCTTATTTGATCAACTTTGGAAAATTTGTGTTAGCAGGTATTAAGCAGTCACTAATAGTCAAGTCACCTTTATTTGTATAGCACTTTATAAAATTCTGATTGTGTCAAAAAAGCTTTACAGTGTCAAACAGGAAAATAGTTTGTAAATGATGCATGGTTAAAGAAAGAAAATGAAATTGTGCATGCGTCTGGTTGTGAGAACTATACATATCATTATTGGAATTAATAGATGCAGGTATGTGTTTCATCTTTTTGATATAAATAAAAGGGAAATACATAAAGAAATTTTTTTTAAAAGAGCAGGCAATGCTGAATGGTGTGATCTGAGTTTATAATGCGGTGCTACATAGTGATGACGCTCTGACCTACATTCCCCAGCAGTGATGATATTCAGAGCATCTCCGCTTCACCGGGTCCAAACCATCTGTCAGATCCCATGCACCTATTGAACTGTGTCCCTGGAACCAGTTATTATTATCGATTTCAGATCAAATTAACACTTAAAAAAACACATGCTTGAATACAACTTAATAAGCATGTGAAATATCACTTGTTTCCACTCATCCACTTCCATGGTTTCTTGCAAACCAATCACAAAAACTCCAACAAAACAGAAACTCTTTCACATGTCAAACATAACAGCAGTTCTTCCCCTTCACTAAAAACACTTATAATAACACTTCAACATTTATTCTCCTTGTCCCGTCAAGTGGAACTAAGAGGAAAACAACAGAGAGTAACGTGATGCAGCATCATCAGCAGCTCAGATTCCTGGAAGAGAGTTTAACACAAACACACAACGTCAGGCTGCTGTCATGTTATGTGCCTGACTGATTCAGTCGTGCTCCATTTAATTTAAAGCAATTGGTTCAGATGTTCATCCTCTGCCTTAAATACACGCTCCAAACAGAGGAAGAAAGTGCAGACACGTGTGCTTCTTCAGGAAGAGGGAATTCCTCTCTGGAAACTGGAGCACAGAGAAAAGAGGGATTTACAAACGAGACAGAGAGAGAGAGAGAGAGAGAGAGAGAGAATGCTTTGATCTGCTGTAGCTGCAAGCTGAGGGTTAAAATAGCTCAGGCAGCTTCAGTTTTTTTTTCTATTATCCATTCTTTTTTTTTTTGGGAATGCTCATTAGCATTGCAAATAGTGCAAGAACAGTAATCTTTTTTTCTTCTTTTTTCAGTGCACTCCCTTTAAAGTAACTCCCAAATGTCTTTTTGAAAAGAATGAGAAGTGTTTAGGGACTCAAAATAAGATAATAGAGCATGCATTAGTAGTGCTGTCATGATAAAGCAGAATTATAAAGCAAATACTGTGTGTAATGAAGATTTTTAAGACATTCATTTGAAATTTTACATGCCACAGTTTAAGAACAAACACTGGCCTATAAAAATATTAATCTTATTCCAATTTTAATCGATATTTATTATTTTCTGACACCCCCTGCTGCACAAAATTATTAGTACATGTTTCATCTGCTGTGCAGATTTATACATTTTTAAAGGCATTCATTGCAATTAAAAATAAAACCCTAAATGTTACGTAAAAAATCATTTGAAGAGTACAAAGATTATATTTATATACATTCAAAAGAACAACCGGTCTTAAAAATAAAATTTATTAGCATCTCTCTAATGTGTGTATAAATAAAAACATTTATAAGAAATAATGCATTTACACATTTTGAGCTGAACAATAACTGGGTTATAGGTGATACAAAGGAGAAGAGGCTTACTAACCTCCGTTTTCTCTCTCTCTCTGTAACATAGTCAGTTTCTCAGTATATGTCTGTGAGAATGTACCTCAGAACTCAAACAATATGCATATCTAAAAGTTCAACTCTACATTCGGTCATATGAACAACAGAACGACAAAAGTACAGCAACAGTGGAGGAGACAACATGGAGTTTGGGCAGTTTTACCATTTTCAGTTAAGAGAGAAAGTTGCAAAACAGCTTCAACTTTGACAAATTAAAAACGGTGAATGTGACAATCTAACTCATCCTACAGCAGTTGACCAATGCATTTGCCGTTTTTCTTAACTATCCGATGATAAACAGCACAATCTTTACAGATTTTCTTACATTTCAGAATGAAACCTTTGTATAATGAATAACAATGCACAAATGTGGTAAAATATGTTTTATATTGCTAATAACCTCTGTCAGTATATGCATGAGACTGGACCTTCAACTGTAGCATGGTGATATAAAGATCACCGTAACATCTGTAATGCAATCAATCTGTGCGCTCTGTAATAAAGAGGAGCTAAGAGCTCTTCCTCTGCCGTTCACAACACCATGGTTTTGGTCATGCTTTCAACACACAATGTGGTTTACCGTATTTTTCGGACTGTAAGTCGCAGCTGAGTATTAGTCGCATGAGTCCAAAAATACCTCAAGATGAGGAAAAAAAAACATAAGTCGCACTGGACTATAAGTCGCATTTATTTAGAACCAAGAGAAAACATTACCGTCTACAGCCGCGAGAGGGCGCTCTATGTGTTCAGTGTAGACTACAGGAAAACTGAGCCGCATAGAGCGCCCTCTGGTGGCTGGGGACGGTAATGTTTTCTCTTGGTTCATTTCTCTCGGTTCATGTCAAATTAATTTTGATAAATAAGTCGCACCTCACTATAAGTCGCAGGACCAGCCAAACAATGAAAAAAAGTGTGACTTATAGTCTGGAAAATACGGTAAATCAAATTCATTTTGAATTCAAATTATGCAAACATTTAAAAAAAAAAAAAAAAAAAAAAAAAGTGTCAGTTGTTTTGGTCTAAAGGTGAAAATTAAACACGTGTAACCCCAAAAATGCCATTAGGTACAGGCAATGGCCAGCTTTCAAATAACACTATGACGCCGCCATCAACAAAAAACAGTAACAATGCTGAATTAGCCTTTTTGAGTTTTC
The DNA here is from genome assembly GCF_003368295.1 of Carassius auratus. NCBI lineage: Eukaryota > Metazoa > Chordata > Actinopteri > Cypriniformes > Cyprinidae > Carassius > Carassius auratus. The sequence goes on from NC_039244.1 coordinate 29,439,876, forward strand.
CACCCTAAGTCTGTAACATTTCAATGCCATCCTTCAAAAAATAAACTGTCAGACGGGGAACAAATGTCAAAAAGGTCGTCTGACAAAGTGAAAGCGAGAAGAGAGTGAACCGATGTCCCAGTGCATGATGGGTAAGATGACCTCTAAAGCCCGATGGAATGAAGGAAGTACACAAGAACTCTGACAGTGATGTGCTCTCTGCTCATCCCAGCTCTTTAGAGTGCATAGATACCCTTATTTGATGCGTTGTGTGATGCACACACACACACACACACACACACACATATACATATATAGGAAAGTAAATATATGTATATATGCATACATATGTCTAGCTCTGATGTGTCCGTAACTAAAACTCCGAGAACTCCTTTGCACATTTTTCTGTAACAGATACACGAATGTCTTCCTCTTCGTAGTCGTCAAAGTTGCTGGTGTCTCCAGGACCTCGGCACTTTGGGATGAAGGGCGCCTCCACCTGGTGGATGACAGGAGAAGTGCATGACATCACCACATCCTTCTGCACTTGTGACCCAGCTAATACACATTTATGAATAAAACACCTTAAAACCTCTCTTCCTAGAAAAAGGTTTTGTGGTTACATTAACATTAATGACAGACGACAGCAGGTATATTAGGCTGCTGTCACTTTAAGACATCATGTAGTGGACAAATAAATAAAAAACAACTCAACGCTCAATAATGTGGGTTTAGTAAAGGAAATCCTGCTTTTCGGCTAAACTAAGGGTCATATGACATAACTGAAGACTGAGCATCATACCTTTCTCTCATAGATGGCTATCCAATCCGTTGTGGCAAACCATTTGTGGTTTTTGATATCGCTGACACCGTTCCTCAGGTTGCCGAAGCGTTTGGTCAGGTCCACCTGCAGCAGATTCCTCAACAGATCTTTCAGATCAGAACTGAAGTGTGAGGGGAATCGTACCTACCAAACACATTCAACATGCCATTTTAATTGCACATTCAAGTAAATCTAATAGCTTGGCATATATTAAGACGATGCAACTTGTCAGTACCTTTCCAGACACTATCTTCTCATAGATCTGAATAGGCTGGTCTGCAAAAAACGGAGGATATCCAGCTGCCATTTCATATATGAGAACGCCAAGGGCCCACCAGTCCACAGCCTTGTTGTATCCCTACATTTCAGAAACAGTAAGTGATCTGGCCTGCTTGGAAACTTGGATTTAACTGAATTGTAAAAACACTAGGCTTACCTTGCTGAGGATGATCTCTGGTGCCAAGTACTCTGGAGTTCCACATAACGTCCAGGTTCTGCCTTTTACTCTTTTTGCAAAACCAAAGTCTGTTACCTGTGCGGGAAACATCAGTTCAGTACATTTAAGTTTCCTGTGTCATCCGTTCTGACAATAAAAAAACATTAAATGATGGTTAATTGGTTTTCATTGGATCTCCACTAGTAAACAATGGCTGGACAAACTACGAAATTACCTTATTTACAATTTTAAATTCTGAAAAAATTCATATCGGTGGCATATACGCCAAAACCGATATATCGGTATATATCAGGCTCATATCGGCTGATAAAATCTGCAAAAAAAATATATTGGTTGGCTCTAATAGTTACTGTAAGTTATTAAAAATGTTCATGTTAATTCAAAGTGCATTAACTAATGTTAACAGATACATGCATTACATACATGCACATTAATAAATGCTATATAATTGTTTTTTTAACTAACAGTTAATGCTAACAAATGAAACCTTATTGTAAAGTTTTATATGTTGTTTTCTGTGTGTTTCACACTCTTGATGTTAGAGTGTAACCCTTTCTTTGCTGTAATACTTAACACCAGACTGCCAGAGGGTTACTGTAAACGCTGCTTGCAGCTATTTTTGCTTTGCTACACTGTGTTAGTCTATAATTGTGAGTTCATTTAAGAACAGGCCACATGTTGTGTGTGTAAATGGATTCAGAAACTGTGTTTTTGTTCTCAATTCTTCTAGTGACCTGTATATATCCATGCTGGTCAATGAGTAGGTTTTCAGGCTTCAGGTCTCTGTAGATGAGGTCTAGAGAATGGAGGTACTCGAAGGTCAGGACAATCTGTGCAGCGTAAAACCGTGCATGTGGTTCACTGTCGATCAAAGAAATCACATCTGAGCGTTAGAGACAAACCCAGAGATCAGCACGAATCACTGAAGCAAGGCCTTCCTCGGTCAAACATTAATGTAGAATGCATAGATGACATCAGCTAGATATTTAAAATTAAATATATAAACGTAGTTACTCAGGTAAAATAATGTTCAATGGCTTTTTTCATTTTTATATGAAAATAAATCAGAAAACATTCACTTATTCATTTTCTACGCAGCATGTAAATTGACTTTCTTCTCTTTTTTTTTTGGTAATTGCTCCTTTGAATGATTACGTAATTATGGCATCAGTAATTGTAATCACTATTAAAAAATATGATTAAGTGTATAGCCCTGCTGGTAACACTTCTGATGCAAAAGGACCGAGTGTGAGGAAACAAATTATTTATTTTAGACAAGCAATCCTTCATATTAAAGCTTGGAAAATAAGAAAACTGTTCTTAAGAAGAGAATAGTTAGATGAGACACATAACCCTGTGCTGGAGGTTGATGCTCACCTGAACCTCCCGATCCGTCTGAGATGTGAGAACATCTCTCCTCCTGGGACATACTCCATCACCATATACAAGTTAGAGTTGTCCTGAGAGAAGAGAAGTCAGAAATAAACCAGAGATGAAGTCTACAACACTCACACTTCCCCACTACTCAATAACAACGTCTCATTTAACTTTTTATTTACACATCTATGTTATGCTTTTATCATTATTATTATTATTATTATATTTTGCTCTCATTACCGTCATATTAACACACTTTTAAAAAAATATAATTTTCCATATTTTATTTGGCTTACTTTGTATTTTGTGACTGGAGAATATAACACTTATGTTAAATGCAGTTGCATTTCAAAATGCTTTTATGATGCAAAATGAAATGCAAGCAGTCAGTTACTTTTTAAGGGACTATAAACGGAAGGGAACAAAATATCTGATGTCTACGCTGTTATAAATAATAATCTAACAGCAATAGTAAAGAAAGAAAAAACACTGATCATGTCTTGAAAAAGCTAGAGAGATGATTTATTCAGCTTTCTGATGATGCACAAAAACCCTTATGACTGGTTTTGTGGTCCATGGACAAATATTTAGATTGACTACACCAAATTGTTCAATTTCTGATTTTAACTTGTAATTGTTTGAAACAAATCCAAGGATGTTCACGTATACTTTGTCACTGTGATCCTGCAATAAACGTCATATTTTCATCTCCATTCTTTTTCTCCTAAAATACAATCTCTACTTTCTATTTGTAAACAATGTTGCTTAAATTAATTTTGTGTTGTTAAAAAATGTGTGCACGCCATCGTCAAAATTAAGCAAACGCTTATTTACACAAACAACTCACACACACTCAACAAAATCCTAAAATAAAAGACACAGACACTTTCTTGGTCAAATATAGTAGGATTATTCCCCATCACCACACAGATGTACCGTACAGTACCTTGAAAGCGTACTCCAGCCGGACGAGGAACGGGAAAGAGACCGCTTGTAATATTTTCTTCTCATTTAGCGTATGCTCCACTTGTTTCAACTTCACCACCTGCCACAAAACAAATACATATTCAATTATAAGATGATCATTCAGCATCACACATACAGTATATATTCAGATCAAGGTCTGTGTAAATTCTTGATTCTGATCGTTGATAAAACCTTTCGGAGGTTAATCACAGTGTAAATGCACTCTTTGCTGTAGATTCGACTTCACATTGTGAAAATTTTTTTTTTTTATGGAAATACTGACACAGAAACGGTAATTGTAGTCACCCTTCATAACACACCCACCTTCTGTTTGTCCAGAACCTTCATGGCATAGAAGTGATCCGTGGCCTTGTGTTTAACCAGCATGACTCTCCCGAAAGAGCCCGTGCCCAGCGTCTTCAGTCTGTCGAAGTCCTCTAAACCAGTCGTGCTCTACGGGACCAAACACACGCTCCAATAAAAAACACATTTAAATAACATCAACTGTTTATATTTCCACGCCAATTTGTTGTTGGAATAAAGGTTTAAGTGTTGGCTTTCATAAAAACGTTGATGATAGATTTATTAAAACATACAATAAATGAAAAATAATATTATTAATATTAGGGATGCACCGATCATGATTTTTCATGACCGATTCCGATACCGATTTTTTTACAAGCAAACTGGCCGATTCCGATACCGATTTATTAATTTTTTTATCTTTTAAGCAACAAACAAGAAAGAAGGAACGTAAGCATAAACAAGATATTTGGTATTTAATAGGCCGAACTTGCTTTTGGCTATTGAAAACAATAACTGTAACCATCTGAAATTAAAGGCAGTTACTGCATAGTTCTACAATCCAATCAACACACATTCAATAAGATGTTTCTTAATCAGCATTCAGTATTTTAGTTTTTAAAATTATTATTTTTTTTTTTAAAAAAGCTCTTTACCAGGGAGACTAAATAAATGTATGCTATATAAATACATTTTCCAAAATGTTAAAATCAAATAATGTTGGCGCGAATAAAACAAAGATGCAAAGTGTTTCATTCATCCAATAAAAATAAAAAATAAATTAGGGTAATGATTCACATCTATATTTTTTTACTTGAGCCAGTGAAAAATAAATAACTTATTGTCTCAAGTAAAAAAATATATATATATATATATAGATGTGAATCATTACCCTAAAATGTTTTAATTGGATGAATGAAACACTTTTTTTCAGTGTACTACAGCAGGTGATTTTTAAATTAAATTAAGTCTATGTAATTTTAAGGTAAAATAAAAAAAAATAATCATCCTAATACAGAACTGACGTTTATTTCTGGCTTTTCAAACGTGTATGCAAGTTCTAATAAAAAAAAAAAAAAAAAAATCAATCAGTTTTGTCACAGTTTAGTCCGTTTCGTTTCTCATCCAACACGTGAGAAGTTGAGCTGAAGATCTCTTCACGGTTTACCCGTGTTCAGGGCGCGGACCATAGACAGTAAAAGAAATGGACACAGCGACCCCACTGGAACTCAATTGAGACAAGTGAAGCCCATTTTTAGCGTTTTTTAGCACTTCCGTTTCTGACGCGCAGACTCAAACGAAGCGTGATGACGTCAGCAACCTGTCTGACAGATGTAAATCTTCTAGTAGCTGTGCGTGCAAACTGCCATCGTTAATCTTGCAGAGACGGCGAGCTTGAGCGGGGACTTCTTTGGCGTGAGTGAGCAGGAGTAAGTATTCTGATTAATTATTTTGTATAGTATTTTAAAATGTAACGGCAGTACGCCATATTAAGTTAATTGCCTGCGAGCTTCTCCTCCTGTCTGTATGGTAATGCGACAGAGAGCCGAGTGGTTATGACGCAATTGTTAGCCTATTTTTTACAAAAACTGTTTCTACAGGGCCATAATGTAACATAGAAGGTAATGGAGCCCTTTATACATTGTCGTGTATCTTTAGAAATGAATAATGGACAACTGGAGTTTTTAAACACCTCAGATGTAAAGTTATTCACTGTCAAAGTGACGCCAAAATGAATGGGAGTCAATGGGAATGCTAACGCAAGTGAAGTTCTGCTAAAAGATGGCAGCCCCCACCCGACTTCAACTTCCGGTCGAGTTCCTTGCTAAGACCGTTATGGTTTTAGAGACTTTTTTTTTTCATAGTTATCACTGAACATGCGGTGTTTAACAAAAAAAAAAAAAAAATGTAATTATTATAACATTTATTTAAATCTCTTCTAACAGTCGAAGCTGATACCCTTGTATAGACAAAGTTTCGAGCACGAGTTAGAGTCCCATTTTGGGGACCTTTCGTGATCCATAAATAATTAAATATCTTCTAGTTAAAACAGGTTCCTATGCAGTTTAGAAATATGAAAATCAATTTAAGTAATTTCCAGGAAATGCATGGAAGGCATGTGCAAACACTGCCATTTCATTTCTAACATTTACACTCATTTACTTTACACACTTGCTACTGCATTGCAATATTAGAGGTTTATATAAATCAACATGATTTCCTTTGGCTCACCGGTTCCTGCGCAGTTTAAAAAAAGTAGGCTATCTATTTCCTTGAGTAATTTTCAGGTCTAGAAAAGTATGTAAAAAATGAGAACAGAGTATGGACAAATTTTGTTATAAAGTATAAAATTAATTTCTAAAAATAAACTGATCACACAAATTGCTGAATTGATTCGATGACAAACGTTTAGTAATCGTCTGAACACGACTGAATTAATTCAAGGCACACTTTTTCATTACGCATAAATCTTTAAGCAGTCTTAAGTCTTTTTTGAACTCCTCTACATTATAGTTTCTTGCTCACCTGTGGTGGTGATTCCCATTTTCTCAAGAAATCTTCTTTGGCTTTGGCTAGAAACTCTTTCACTGTGAGGAAGAAAAACAAAAACCTAAATCAACGCTCCTTCATTTATAGCTACATAACTGACATCATAAACCTCATAAACGAGGGAATATTCTAGTTCTAGCACTTTCTAGACATCAAAATCAGGCACGAGGCTTGTCATGGATATTGTTCTCGTGAAGCATGCACACATTAGATTATTTATTACCAGAGGAGCAGGACATCACAAATATAAGTTAAGACAACCCCACAGAAAACAAACAGCACAGCAGACTCCAGTTCACCTCAGGGATGGGGAACAATGTAATTTTGATCATACCAAAAGTCTCTACAGATCAGCAAGGATTTTCAGGAGCATTCACCCACACGGATGAGATGATGAAGAATCAGAGAGAAAGACAGAGAGAGAAAAGAAAGACAAACACATGAGTTAGACGGTGCAAGACATGGATTAGACGTGACTTAACTACAGGGTTACGAACTAGAGAAACCTAGACAGAGAGTATTGTTTGTACTGAATAAAACTGTCTGAGGAGATCGAGCACAGTTTAGAAGAGCTCAGCCAAACATTCACGAGCAGTGCGCACAACAACACTTTTGGGCTCTGTGCCATACATCTGTTTCATTTGTGTCTTTAACTGGGTTTCTACAGCAGCAGATTCTTCTGACGGTCACATCCTTGTACAGTATGTGACGCCTGGAATTAAACATTTGGTAAAATACAATCGCTTACGAGAACAAGAGTAGAGTAGCTCAGAGTTTAAGATGAATTCAGAGAAATGTTGTTGTTGTTGTATAATGCTTAATGTTTATTTGACAAGATTCGACAACCTCTTAATGTCATGAAGGATAAACCGAGGTAATAACGTCAAACTGACTCTGAGTGAATGAATGAAGTGTGTAATTAATCAAATCTGACCATGAATGTGAGGCAAGATGCATGCATCTAAAAAAATCTGTTTTTCCTTTTCATAAGTAGTATCCTTAACATTATTATTTTTTCTTAATGCACTGGAATCTTTTCCCATTTGCTCTTAAATCTAATTTAAATCTGCTAGATTAAGACTGGTGTTAGACTTACATTCTCAGGGATGTCTTGATCTACCATACATTTTTCTTGTTTCATGGACTTTAAAAAATAAAATGTGATTGAAATGTGTCGTTCTGTATCCAGGTTGTGCACGGGACCTTGTGTTTTATATCAATTTTAATAATTTCACCTGTTTTTCTGTTGATCGTATTCATCCACATATCACTGCTTCATTAAAGGAACAGTTTATTGCTCCAGTTCCAAAAACGAAGTTATTATTATGTAAGTTGCATTTTAGGCACAATATTGCCAGTTACTTTGTCTTGCACTCGCTAACATGAACAGTGCTCAACCAATCAGATTCAAGAACCAAATCGAACGTTGTAAAAATGTTGTAACCAACAGGAAACTGGCTGTAAAATGACTTTAAAGTCTTCTAAACGGTTACTACCTAAACGGATGCAATCAATGCATTTTTGCTAGAGATAAAAAACAAAGGAAAAGCATCTTAAACCAGTCTGAGCTGGTGTTTTGGGGGCATGTTTAGACTAGACCAGATCGAAACCAGCTTGGTCAGACCATTCAGCTTCACTGTAGTTAACATCCAGGTTAACGAAGCAGGGAATGCGTGGTTATTGATTTATTAGGTCCATCAAACCCAGCAACACACAAAAGCCCAGAAGAAATAAAACATGTCTTTCATGGAGAAACATGAAAGTGAGTGAATAATCACATAATCATAATCAAAACACAATAATAACTCGCCTGACCATGAACATGAACCTGTCCGAGAGGTTTGATCTGTGATCACTCATTACATGCAGTTTATCAGCTTTCTACAGTCTTGAATTAGTTACACTAAAGGTGTAAAAGATTTGAACACTAATGTCAACACTTCAGATCAGAGAACACCATTTACTTATATTACTAGCATAATGGCTACTTGTAAAACACATATTAATGCCTTGTTATAGATCAATTAAACCTATCCAATACCTAAACATCCCTTCTACAACTAAGTTACCTTACTAGATCAGTGGCTTGATGTTGTTTACTAGAGACAGTGACTGCTGCTAACAGGCTCGACCCGACAGTCAATGCTAATCTCATTGATTTATTTATTCTCCAACCTTGGTTCTACAGCTCAAGATAAATAGATCAATTGTTCATTTTAATGTGCATTTTCTTTAGGCAGGTGGAGATGTGGGAAGCATGTGTGAGCGATGAGAAACACAGTTTGTGCGAGTGTTTCTCCTGATGTGTGCTAGCAGTAGCAGCTAGGGCCGCTAAACGAGCTAACAGCTAATTAGCCTCTAAAGATATCCTGACATCATAAGAGCAGCAAGGACTTCTGAACGTAAGTACGTTAATGCTCTTACCGCTCTCCAGTTCATTGCCTTTCTTGGCGGTCGCTGTGTTCCCCATGATGCAGGAGACACCGGGTGGATCTCAGCGGACGAGACGACGGCGAGTCCTCGGAGAAGCGACACCTCGGCCCGGGTCTACCGGACGACGCTCCACGGACAGAGGACTCGGCGGCGGGACAGATCCCGGATCCCTCGCCAGCGGTTCTCCTTCCTCGCCGCAGATGGCCACCTCAGGTCCGCTGCGCCTCGGTGAGCGCGGGGTCTCTTGACTTTCTCACGGTGTTCTTCACTCGCTGTTGAACTCTTCCTCTGCTGCAGCAGAGACATGATGATGACCAGCAGAGAGAGGCTTCACACTGCCACCTGCCGGACTCCAGGGGGATCACATGAAGTGGAGTTAAAAAGTTACATAAAATAATAATAATAAAAAAAAAAATAGGTAAAAAAAAGGGGGTTGGAAACCTGATTATAATATAATAATAATAAAAATAAAATCGACAAATATAATATATTTTGTGACCCTGGACCACAAAACCAGTCATAATGGTATGCTTTTTTCTAAATTGAGATGTATGCATCATATGAAAGCTGAAAACATAAACTTTCCATTTATGTATGGTTTGTTGGGATCAGACAATATTTGACCGAGATATATTTGAAAAATCTAGTTTCCGAGAGTGCAAAAAACAAACAAACAAACAACAACAAAACATTCCAAATATTGAGAAAATCACCTTTAAAGTTGTCCAAATTAAGTTGATAGCAATTCAGTAAAGTTTGAAAAGTAAAAAATTATTTTGAATATATTTACGGTAGGACATTTACTAAATATCTTCATGGATCATGAACTTTGCTTAATATCCAAATGATTTTTGGCATAAAAGAAAAATCTATAATTTTGACACATGCAATGTTTTTTTCTTTTTTTTTTTTTGGCTGTGGAAACAAATATATCCCAGTGACTTGTCAATTTTTCGAAATCGAGATTTACACATAATCTAAGAGCTGAATAAATAAGGTTTCCACTGATGTATGAGATAAAACCATTTGAAAATCTGGAATCTGAGGGTGCAAAAAAATCTAAATATTGAGAAAATCATCTTTAAATTTGTCCATATGAAGTTCTTAGTAATGAATATTACTAATGAAAAATTAAGTTTTGATAGGAAATGTACAAAATATATCCATGAAAGATGATCTTTACTCAATATCCTAATGATTTTTGGAATAAAAGAAAACTCGATAATTCTGACCCACATTTTTTTGGTTATTGCTACAAATATACCCCAGAGACTTAAGACTGGTTTTGTGCTCCAGGGTCACATATAGTTGCAAAAAGGTTCACTATAAGGCTGTCTGATATATTAATTCATTAACAGTAGCCACTGGTTTCATATCTGGTCTTAATGAACATTTGGAATGAGTTAATGAATAAATGCATATATTGTTTTAGCACTAAAATATGTCAAAAAGCCATTAAATCCCCCGTCAAAGAGCAGAAAGCAATACACATACTCTTCCACAAACAGAAAGCAGCACTGCTCTAGAAAGCATCAACAGTAAATAAAAAGCCTATTTACTACTGAATTACTCATTCTTTACTCAAGCATGGTTTGTCCCCCGCTGAGATCTTAATGCAGGGCTCAGAGACTGGTCCACTTTGCTACAGAGTTTAGCTACAACCCTGATCAAACTCACTTGTCTGTAGCTCTCTACTGATCCAGACGTCATTGATCAGCCGGCTCAGATGTGGAGCTAAACTCTGCAGGTAAGTGGACCTCGAGAGCCAGAGCTGTCATCCCCTGTCTTAATGGGATGTAAATGACACATTATCCTGTCTTATTTAACACGAACAGAGACCTGAAAGAGAATCAAAAGAACCTGAAACAGAGACAAAACTTATACTGTCGGGACAGAGGATGGTCAAATCCAATTATATCATATATGATATGATATTATTATTTGTTCCCATCATTTCCTGTCAGTGAATGTGCAGTGTATCCAGTAGATGTCAGCAGAGAAAGGTGAATTAAAAAAAATGGTTCAAGAACTATTACTCTATTCTTTCTCTGCTTCCTTGTGAATGTTTTCTCCTACATGCCTTTTCTCTGGGCTCTTGCCTTCCTTTATGCAAAGAGAATATATTTCCATATATTTTCCTCAATCAGTATATCAAATTACTCAATGTACATTAAAAAATATAGTGAACAATATATTGTGTTAATATATTACGATATATTGAATAATGCATAAGGAAATGCCACAATTGTATATTCAATAATACACTTCATAATATATATATGCAATGAAAATGTCGAGCAAAATTTGCATAGCTGGCCATGCCCCGGATTTCCGGGTATAACTAGGACAGCATGGCTTTTGCTCACTCGTTTTGTTCTGAGGAGTCAAAGAAACATCTCATCCCTCTCAGAAGCAGTTCAGAGTTGTGGAATAAAGGACACAATGTCTCTGTTTTCTCCATCAGGGAACAAGGGTTACCATACATAATCGAGACGTTCCCTTTCAGTAGGTCACTTTGACGTAGTGTCAGAGTTCCAACACTAGGGGTCTCGATACTGAACACCACACTCTAAAAAACGCTGGGTTGTTTTTTCAACCCAACTGCTGGGTTGAGGCAGTTGGATAGGACTTTGGGATGTTTTAACCCAAGTTTGGGTTGAAAATAACTCTCTTTTTTAAACCAGCGGGGTGGGTTGAGGACGCGGACGTGAAGGAGAGCACGCACGTCACGTCAAAATCGTACGTCTCCAGTGCGAGCAGCCGCCATTTTCTCAGCGTGATAGAAGCGAGAAGCGAGTGGAAGACTATGGTAAGTAACGTTAAATATTCAAAATGTAAAGTTATCTTTTATTGTTTACCCGGTTGTATGAAAGGCGGAAACAAAGGAGCTTAACGTTATATATATATATATATATATAAACAAAACGGACGCGGTTTTCGCCTCGGACACGGAGGTCTTAACTGCCTCATGTAACGTTACTGAACGGAGGATATACTTTTAATATAACGTCTGTGAATGTATTTTGTCATATTTACATAAGATTTTACATTATCTGTTCTCTTTGAGGCGTTAACAGACGGTTATGGTCACGGTTACGCTCATGTGAATTTGTCTTTTTTTTTCGCGGTTAAACTGAATGTATGTTTGTCTCCTAAAGGAAACGGCATTGTGTAGTAAAGACTAGCATAATTATTTAGAGGCTGTTGAAGTGGTAACTGTTAAAAGTATGTTTTACATGTAATATTTCAGACTTGTCCAGCTCCTGTCTTCATTGTCCTCGCGCTGAGAGTTAAAGACACTGAAGCTGTTTGTGTGAGGAGTCACAGACCTGTGTGAGGATGAGGAGGAGGTGTTCTTCTGAAGAGAGGGACAGACGGGTTAAGGAGAGTAAACTTCAGAATAACATCAAGTTATCTTTATTTTTACTACGACTAAAATAATGTGTGTGTTTTTTTTAGATGTTGAAATCCAGAGAAAAGATAACTTCATTCTTTTGAGACTGATGTAAGTTAAATTATTATTACTTTTTTTTTTTAGAAAATTAATGTTTCTGTTGTGTCCTGCCTGTTAATTTCAAATTTTGATGCAAAAACAGTGTGATTTTATATATGTATGTATGTATATGTTAATATTTCATTGAAACCATTGATGCCCCTCTTTGCAGAACTCAAACTAACTGGAGTTAAGGACACACAAGTGCTTGTGTGCGGAGGTGGTTTTCTCAGTTTCTTCTGAAGAGAGGGAAAGATCGTTTAAGGCAAGTAAACTTCATAATTTCATGTTATCAGTTGTTGTTTTTTTTACTAAGAGTAAAATAATTTTTGTTTTTTGTTTTTGTAGATGTTAAAAGCAAGAGACATGGGAGAGCATCATTCCTTTGAGATTTTATGTAAGTTATTTTTAGAAAATAAATGTTTCTGTTGTCTCCTGCCAGTTTACTTCACATTTTGATGCAACAACAGTGTGATTACGTGCTCATTTCATTAAGACCATTGATGTCTGTGTTTTTTTTATTGCAGAACTCAAACCAACTTTGGAGTTGTCTGATTTGGAGAGTCATTATTCTTGGTCTTCGCTCTTAGAGGTAAAGTTCACACATAAATAATTTACTTGCCCTCATGTCATTCCAAACCTATAAGACTTGTGTCTGTCTTTACAACATAAATTAATATATTTTCAGTTTTCTCATAATATTTGTTAATCCATTTATAGTTTAGATAATCAGTATTTTCAAGCTTCATAAATATAGAGTTATTGTAGAAGTAAATTCTGATATTTATATATGAATACATCTTAAATTATATGATAGCAAACATGTATGTTCAAAATAAAATACTGGTCTCCCAGACCAGCAATGGAGGACACAAAAAGAGAATATTAAATATATTCATACGTTTTCCAAAAAATTAGCAGATTTTGTATGAGTCTGGAAAAACATGGGGAGAGTAAATTATGAACATTTTAATTATTTGGTGAACTAACGGTTTGAAGAGCAGCCCTCCATGTACATGAATATTGTGAGGTATGTGAATGTCATGACTGTTTTAATGTTTCAGTAAAGAAGCTTTCTGAAAGCAATATTTATTCAAACAATATTGCATGTCCTCACACTAGTGCTGCCATTATAGCATTCTGGAGCGCTGTGGTGGACTGAGACATTAAACAACCGCACAAAGTGTTGAAACTTTAAAACCGATTATTTACCTATCCTTACGGATGTGAATACACCTCTACCTGAAAATGGATAGTTTAATTAAATGTTTAATTTTTTCAAATGTGTTTCTCTTAGGCCACTGATGAAGAGCAGGCGGTGACTGGGATGAATGCTGGTCAGAGAGGAGAATCTTCTTTCCCCTAAACAGCAGTGGTTTTAAAGGAGGACGCTGCCCTGGATGATGTAGAAGATGTCACATGCTGTGCTGATGCGGTTTCTTCATGATTACATCAGTTATGCTAAAGAGATCATGAAAATTGACCGTGATGCATGATCTGTATTCATGGACTATGAAACCAACTGTAAGTGTATTTGTAAAAAAAAAAAAAAAGTTAAATGCTTTTTCTGTGTTGTTTAGTAGAAGAGTTTACACTCTGTCATTCATACACCTGCTCACATTCTTTCACACACACACACACACACATGTGTCTGTTAAATGTTGTAATATCAAAGTTAGTGTTGTGATTTATTTGTGTACTGTCATGCCAGAATAGTTGGGAAAAAAACTAACTAATTGTAAATTTATTGTATGTGTTTTCGTATATTTTTATACAATATATACAATTGAACAAATTCCAATTTGATCTTAAGTTATATTCATCAAATGTTCAATGCTTTGTTTATGAACTCTGTAGCTGTTAATGCCATCCTTTTCTGCATTTCTTCTAACATGTTACTTTTTGACTTTTCTCTTGTTTTTAATAAATATTTTCCTTTTGGTAATTATTATTTGTGTGTAAAAGTGATATTTAAAATGAACAACACTTGTAGGTTTAATGCCTAGCTCAATTTGGGTTAATTTTAACGTAGAAATGCATTGTTTCCCCACATGGCTGCACTCTGCGAGTTTATTTTCTGCCAGCAGGAGGCGCTAAGAGCAGGAGAGGTAGGTTTCTCCGGTAACGGCTGCAGAGCGGTGCTGAGCTCACAAACGCTGCCTTATCAAGCACATGCGAAATGATATCGAACATTTTCTAAATACAGTAGTTTTCCTTCTGAAATACAGTGATAAAAAACACCCGCTCTGGTTTTTGAAACCCTGCAATATAGTCATTTTAAACCATAAAAAAGGCAACCCAGCAGGCTGGGTTAAATATGATAACCCAACTGGTTGGGTTAAAACAACCCAGCGCTGGGTTCGTCCCTTTTTGACCCAGCGCTGGGTTGTCAAAATAACCCAAATTGGGTTGTTTTCAACCCAGCAGTTTTTAGAGTGCAGTGTTGGGAGTAACGATAATAATAGCATCAGCGATAATAACTGGAAGTACTGGGAATTAAAGGAAAGAATGTTTCTGTAACATGCACGCTATGCCCAGGAAAAAATACTTTTTCCACGTCTGCCTCAAGCAACTCAAATCTTATGAACCACCTCACATCAATACATGCTAACATGTTACTGTAATAAATATTTAATGCTGTGTTCACATCAGATGCGACTTGCCTGAATAAATCGCGCTATTCGCGCGTAGTTGGACACTTGAACATTTTGAGTTCATACGCTTCATTCGCGCGTGAAATTAACTTCACAACAGACGTGAATTCGCGTCATGGGGGGCTTCTGCCAGTTGAGTTCACACAGCATTTTCAACCACCATTTTTATTCAGATAATTTTCTAAATAGTACTGTTATCGTGTCATGAAATGTAGTTTTAAAAGTATTTCATGCGAGAATGTAGTTGTTTTAGTCTAGTTTAGTTTAATCTAGTGTGAACGCACCATAAAGAGTTGGACAGTGTTCTGTTTATTGTGCAGTAACGTTAGGCCTAATATACAGTTACAGAGATTTGCACTAATGGCCAGGTTTCCCTTTGTTTCTTTTTACCCAAGTTTGTTTGTCTTAATTTTGCATTTGAATTTTATTTTCAATATTTATTTTTTATATATTTTTTTTATTTCTATGCATATCATATGGCAGGCTGCAATCTATTGATTTCAAATAAATACAACATTTTCTAAAATACTTAGTATTTTTATTCTTCAATCAGTTAATATAAACATCTTACATATTAAAGGGGGGGTGAAATGCTCGTTTTCACTCAATATCCTGTTAATCTTGAGTACCTATAGAGTAGTACTGCATCCTTCATAACTCCAAACAGTCTTTAGTTTTATTATATTCATAAGAGAAAGATAGTCTGTACCGATTTTTCCCGGAAAATCACGACCGGCTGGAGGCGTGACGTGTGGGCGGAGCTAAAGAATCACGAGCGCCAGTAGACTTTTGCTTTGAGAGCTTCTGTGACATTACCGTGAGGGAAAAACCACCATCCAAAACAAACCATGGCTAACAGTCAGATTCAGCGTTTATTAATGATCCAGAATCAGATCCAGAGGCTGAAACTGAACGAGAGCAGCAGCAGCAACGACTCGCTCCGAGCGGGGCTTGAACCCGGGTCTCCGATGGGAGGTGGACGCACTAACAAGGAGGCAGAGATATTTGAAGCAGTTTTACTCACCGCCTGCGGTTCCAACACACGATCGTGACCCTTTTTCGTTGGGATTGCATCATCCTTAAGAAATAAACGATGTGCAAATCCGTCGTCAAACTGGGCCTTGTTTGTAAAACAAGCATTTTAGAAATGCAGGGAACAAACACAAACACTTGCACAACTCCGTTGATGCTCTGTAAAAATAAACTCCATCCACTGGTCCCTTAATGCTGTTTCTCTTTCGGTAATCTGTGCAGGGTTGTCTTGCCCTGGCAACCAAAAACACACTCCTTTTGTGACATTTGGCGACGCTCTCGCTCTGATCAGTGAAGTCTGTTGTGCTCTCAGTGCTCTGCTATACGGGAGCGCTCTCTTCCGGCAGAAGTGCCTCAGGACCCATATAAGGAAATTCCGCTCCATCTAACGTCACACAGAGCCATACTCGAAAAAAACTTTCAGAAACTTGTGACAAACCGGAAGGAGTATTTTTGGAACAGAAATACTCCTTCAAACGTACAACTTAATTTTTGAAACTTTGTCCATGTTTAGTATGGGAATCCAACTCTTTAACAGTGTAAAAAACTCAGTATGCATGAAATAGCATTTCACTCCCCCTTTAAAGATGTTATAGGATGTAATAGCTTTATAGAAAATAAAAGATAACGTCACAGTTACTTTGCTGAGTAAGTAGTTACTTTTACAATGTGGTAACTAAGTTACTAACTCAATTACACTATGGAAGAAGTAATTTGTCACTAACTAATTACTTTTTTAAAGTAAGATGACCAACACTGCTGAACGCCTCAGCTGCTGAACTGCGTTAAGTGTTCAAGGGGGCATAGATGCTGACAAGCCCAGCGTGTTACAAGCAACCTTTCAGTTTATGACCTCACCCTCCATCATATGGAAGAGCTGCCGTATAAGGCAGATGTCACCTCAGTTGGAGCCATATCTAAAAAAAAGTTAAAAAATAGTGGCTGAAAAGTCTTGGTTGTTAACGTTGGGGAAGCGTTCAGTTCCCTGAGCGGGGAAAGAACACTACAGAGACCACATCCTGCAAAAAAGTGAGGTAACATTTGGAGATACAACCTGTTGACTAACTAAAAGGGAGTCCTACATAGGGAAGGTTTCTGTAGTGAGCTCTGCATAAGGGGAGGACTACCAAGAACAGAACCAGGT